>NC_086445.1:878200116-878522987 GCF_028390025.1 Pseudophryne corroboree
CGCCCCGTCATGCGGCAGGCTTATCGGTCTTGGAAGCTGGTTGACGGGCAGCCCAGGCTCTTTTGGGCTTCGGCTTACCAGGTTTGGAAGTGCGGGCCTGCTTGTTGTACGCCTGAACTTTTCTTAGGGCTGCCCAGAGCAGCCCCTCTGTTATGTGCCTGTTATCTGCGGCACCAACTACAAAACTGAGCTCCTGTGCAGGGAGGCAGGGTTATAGAGGAGGCGGCGCTATGCATTCTGAGAACAGTCAAAGCTTTTGAGCCTGTTGGTGCCTCGGATCAAGATCCTACTCTACACCCCTATGTCTTTCCTTGTGGAGCTTAGTGTACCCCGCAGCAGAAAAAGCAAACGGGGATAAAAGATGCTATTTGCTTCTTTAGCTCCGCCCCATCCATACACACTTGCAGTGTGTGTCTCCAGTGCCCACGTGAAAGAGATCATGAGGGCTTACTTTCCATGGGACTTACATATAAGGAGATGACACAGGTATGCGCAACCATTTCAGTGACCCATAGCACGCCCATAAGACTGGCAATTTTCTTGTGTTTGAACAGCCATCTCCCAGTCCCCACACAGGAATGTCCAGCACATTTCCAATACAATTCTGATACAGTGCATCGCAAGGCTTAGTACATTACCCCAAAGTACCAACCAACCAGCTCCTAATTATCATTGGGGGTCATTCCGAGTTGATCGCTCGCCAGCAGTTTTTAGCAGCCGTACAAACGCATTGTCGCCGCCCACTGGGGAGTGTATTTTTGCTTTGCAGAAGTGCGAACGCTTGTGCAGCAGAGCGTCTGCAAAATCTTTTTTGTGCAAAACAGGACCAGCCCTGCAGTTACTCTTCGTGTGCGTTGATTTTAACGACGGAGGGACGGCTTTTGACGTCACACACCCGCCCAACGAACGCCCACCCACGCCTGCGTTTTTCCAGACACGCCTGCGTTCTTCTAAGCACTCCCTGAAAATGGTCAGTTGCCACCCAGAAACGCTCACTTCGTGTCAATCTTCCTGCGTTCGGCCGAGCGACTGGAATCTTCGTTAGACTCTGTGCAAACCCACGATGCTCATTGTACACGTACGGCGCGCCTGCGCATTGCAGTGCATACGCATGCGCAGAAATGCTGATTTTTAGCCAGATCGCTGTTCTGAGAACAACGGCAGCTAGCGATCAGCTCGGAATGACACCCATTGTTCAAACACAGCCTGTAACATGGCCGTAAGGAGCTGATCGGTTGGCAATTTATCTCTCTTCACTTTATCTCTCTCCAAAGACTTAGTACATAGACCCCTGAAAGAGAAATGGTTGATTACATGGAGGTTCCAGTGATGTTAAATAAAGGCATCATAATTGAGCTGTTATAGTGAGGGAAATATTTTTTAAATTAATTAAATAATACTTTTTTTATTTTAATTTTTTAGAATGATTTTGGGTGACTGACTACTGTATATCTCTTACACTGAGACATGCTATGGCTTCATATAAAATACAATAGTAATGTGAATGAATGAAAACTGTGAGGATGAGCTTTGTGTAAGTAGATGGAGTATTATTGTGTAAAATGGAACCTCATATCACATAGAGAGAAAATCCACCTGTCCATAGAATGTCCATAAAACAAAATGATGTTATTAGAGATGTGCACCGCACATTTTTCGGGTTTTGTGTTTTGGTTTTGGATTCGGTTCCGCGGCCGTGTTTTGGATTCGGACGCGCTTTGGCAAAACCTCCCTGAAAATTATTTGTCGGATTCGGGTGTTTTGGATTCGGGTGTTTTTTTTTTAAAAAAAACCCTCAAAAACAGCTTAAATCAAAGAATTTGGGGGTCATTTTGATCCCATAGTATTATTAACCTCAATAACCATAATTTCCACTCATTTCCAGTCTATTCTGAACACCTCACACCTCACAATATTATTTTTAGTCCTAAAATTTGCACCAAGGTCGCTGGATGACTAAGCTAAGCGACCCAAGTGGCCGGCACAAACATCTGGCCCATCTAGGAGTGGCACTGCAGCCTCAAACAGGATGGCACTTAAAAAAATTGGCCCCAAACATCACATGATGCAAAGATAAATTAAAGAAAAAAGAGGTGCAAGATGGAATATTCCTTGGGCCCTCTCACCCACCCTTATGTTGTATAAACAGGACATGCACACTTTAACAAACCCATCATTTCAGCGACAGGGTCTTCCTCACAATTGTGACTGAAATGACTGGTTGGTTTGGGCCCCCACCAAAAAAGAAGCAATCAATCTCTCCTTGCACAAACTGGCTCTACAGAGGCAAGATGTCCACCTCCTCCTCATCGTCCGATTCCTCACCCCTTTCACTGTGTACATCCCCCTCCTCACAGATTATTAATTCGTCCCCACTGGAATCCACCATCTCAGGTCCCTGTGTACTTTCCGGAGGCAATAGCTGGTGAATGTCTCCAAGGAGGAATTGATTATAATTCATTTTGATGAACATCATCTTCTCCACATTTTCTGGAAGTAACCTCGTACGCCGATTGCTGACAAGGTGACTGGCTGCACTAAACACTCTTTCAGAGTACACACTGGAGGGGGGGCAACTTAGGTAAAATAAAGCCAGTTTGTGCAAGGGTCTCCAAATTGCCTCTTTTTCCTGCCAGTATACGTACGGACTGTCTGACGTGCCTACTTGGATGCGGTCACTCATATAATCCTCCACCATTCTTTCAATGGTGACAGAATTATATGCAGTGACAGTAGACGACATGTCAGTAATCATTGGCAGGTCATTCAGTCCGGACCAGATGTCAGCACTCGCTCCAGACTGCCCTGCATCACCGCCAGCGGGTGGGCTCGGAATTCTTAGCCTTTTCCTCGCAGCCCCAGTTGCGGGAGAATGTGAAGGAGGAGATGTTGACGGGTCACGTTCCGTTTGACTTGACAAGTGTCTCACCAGCAGGTCTTTGCACCTCTGCAGACTTGTGTCTGCCAGAAAGAGAGATACAACGTAGGTTTTAAATCTAGGATCGAGCACGGTGGCCAAAATGTAGTGCTCTGATTTCAACAGATTGACCACCGGTGAATCCTGGTTAAGCGAATTAAGGGCTCCATCCACAAGTCCCACATGCCTAGCGGAATCGCTCCATTTTAGCTCCTACTTCAATGTCTCCAGCTTCTTCTACAAAAGCCTGATGAGGGGAATGACCTGACTTAGGCTGGCAGTTTCTGAACTGACTTCACGTGTGGCAAGTTCAAAGGGTTGCAGAACCTTGCACAACGTTGAAATCATTCTCCACTGCGCTTGAGTCAGGTGCATTCCCCCTCCTTTGCCTATATCGTAGGTAGCTGTATAGACTTGAATTGCCTTTTTTCTGCTCCTCCATCCTCTGAAGCATATAGAGGGTTGAATTCCACCTCGTTACCACCTCTTGCTTCAGATGATGGCGTTGCAGGTTCAGGAGTGTTTGCTAGTGCTCCAGTCTTTGGCACGCGGTGGCTGAATGCCGAAAGTGGCCCGCAATTCTTCGGGCCACCGACAGCATCTCTTGCACGCCCCTGTCGTTTTAAAAAAAATTCTGCACCACCAAATTCAATGTATGTGCAAAACATGGGACATGCTGGAATTTGCCCACATGTAATGCACGCACAATATTGGTGGTGTTGTCCGATGTCACAAATCCCCAGAAGAGTCCAATTGGGGTAAGCCATTCTGCGATGATGTTCCTCAGTTTCCGTAAGAGGTTGTCAGCTGCGTGCCTCTTTTGAAAAGCGGTGTAGCCTGCCTAGGAACGAGTTGGCGTTTGCAAGATGCTGCTACTGGTGCCACCGCTGCTGTTGTTGCTGCGGGAGGCAATACATCTACATCTACCCAGTGGGCTGTCACAGTCATATAGTCCTTAGTCTGCCCTGCTCCACTTGTCCACATGTCCGTGGTTAAGTGGACATTGGGTACAACTGCATTTTTTAGGACACTGGTGAGTCTTTTTCTGATGTCTGTGTACATTCTCGGTATCGCCTGCCTAGAGAAATGGAACCTAGATGGTATTTGGTACCAGGGACACAGTACATCAAACAATTCTTTAATTCCCTGTGAATTAACGGTGGATACCGGACACACGTTTAACACCACCGCAGCTGCCAAGACCCGAGTTATCAGCTTTGCAGCAGGATGACTGCTGTGATATTTCATCTTCCTCGCAAAGGACTGTTGGACAGTCAATTGCTTACTGGAAGTAGTACAAGTGGTCTCCCGACTTCCCCTCTGGGATGACGATCGACTCCCAGCAGCAACAACAGCAGCAGCGCCAGCAGCAGTAGGCGTTACACTGAAGGATGCATCGGAGGAATCCCAGTCAGGAGAGGACTCATCAGACTTGCCAGTGACATGGCCCGCAGGACTAATGTTTTTCATGTCCAATGAGGAAATTGACACTGAGGGAGTTGGTGGTGTGGTTTGCATGAGTGGACTTCCGCTGTCACCCAAAGTTTTTGAACTTGTCAATTACTTCTGATGAATGCGCTCCAGGTGACGTATAAGGGAAAATGTTCCTAGGTGGTTAACGTGCTTACCCCTACTTATTACAGCTTGACAAAGACAACACACGGCTTGACACCTGTTGTCCGCATTTGTGTTAAAATAATTCCACACCAATGAGGTGATTTTTTTTTGTAATTTGACCAGGCATGTCAATGGCCATATTCGTCCCCCGGACAACAGGTGTCTCCCCGGGTGCCTGACTTAAACAAACCACCTCACCATCAGAATCCTCCTTGTCAATTTCCTCCTCAGCGCCAGCAACACCCATATCCTCATCCTGGTGTACTTCAACAGTGACATCTTCAATTTGACTATCAGGAACTGGACTGCGGGTGCTCCTTCCAGCACTTGCAGGGGGCGTGGAAATGGCGGAAGGCGCCACCTCTTCCCGTCCAGTGTTGGGAAGGTCAGGCATCGCAACCGACACAATTGGACTCTCCTTGGGGATTTGTGATTTAGAAGAACATACAGTGCTTTGCTGTGCTTTTGCCAGCTTAAATCTTTTCATTTTTCTAGCGGGAGGATGAGTGCTTCCATCCTCATGTGAAGCTGAACCACTAGCCATGAACATAGGACAGGGTCTCAGCCGTTCCTTGCCACTCCGTGTCGTAAATGGCATACTGGCAAGTTTACGCTTCTCATCAGACGCTTTTAATTTTGATTTTTGGGTCATTTTACTGAACTTTTGTTTTTTGGATTTTACATGCTCTCTACCATGACATTGGGCATCGGCCTTGGCAGACGACGTTGATGGCATTTCCTCGTCTCGGTCATGACTAGTGGCAGCAGCTTCAGCACGAGGTGGAAGTGGATCTTGATCTTTCCCTATTTTACCCTCCACATTTTTGTTCTCCATCTTTTAATGTGTGGAATTATATGCCAGTAATATATCAATAGCAATGGCCTACTGTACCGTACTGCTATATATATATATATATATATATATATATATGTACTGGTGGTCAGCAAAATTCTGCACTGTCCTCCTACTATATACTGCGCACAACTACAATGCAGCACAGATATGGATAGTATACTTGACGACACAGAGGTAGAGAAATGGACTACTGTACCGTACTGCTATATATATACTGATGGTCAGCAAAATTCTGCACTGTCCTCCTACTGTATACTGCGCACAACTACAATGCAGCACAGATATGGATAGTATACTTGACGACACAGAGGTAGAGCAATGGACTACTGTACCGTACTGCTATATATATACTGGTGGTCAGCAAAATTCTGCACTGTCCTCCTACTATATACTGCGCACAACTACAATGCAGCACAGATATGGATAGTATACTTGATGACACAGAGGTAGAGCAATGGACTACTGTACCGTACTGCTATATATATACTGGTGGTCAGCAAAATTCTGCACTGTCCTCCTACTATATACTGCGCACAACTACAATGCAGCACAGATAAAAATGCAGCACAGGTATGGATGCATAGTATACTTGACGACACAGAGGTAGAGCAATGGACTACTGTACCGTACTGCTATATATATACTGGTGGTCAGCAAAATTCTGCACTGTCTTCCTACTATATAATGCACACAACTACAATGCAGCACAGATATGGATAGTATACTTGACGACACAGAGGTAGAGCAATGGACTACTGTACCGTACTGCTATATATATACTGGTGGTCAGCAAAATTCTGCACTGTCCTCCTACTATATACTGCGCACAACTACAATGCAGCTCAGATATAGAGCGTTTTCAGGCAGAGAACGTAGATATTTGCAGCACACTGAGCACAGATATTTGCAGCACACTGAGCACAGATATTTGCAGCACACTGAACACAGAAACTGAGAGAACGCAGCCACGTCCTCTCGCTATCATCTCCAATGCACGAGTGAAAATGGCGGTGACGCACGGCTTTTTATATGCAATACGAATCTCGCGAGAATACGACAGCGGGATGATGACGTTCGTGTTAACCAAGCAAGGCAGGAAGATCCAAGGCTGCCTCGGAACCGTGTAAAATAGGTGAAGTTAGGGGGGGGTTCGGATCTCGAGGAACCGAACCCGCTCATCTCTAGTTATTATATTGCTGACACAAGTATACAGTAAGAAGGTGGTGGTACTTACGTACAGTAACAAGTTTATACAAGCTATATAGCAGCTTCCATACTCTGGACAAGTCTTCAGATGCTTATTTTCAGTGATGTGCACCGGACATTTTTCTGGTTTTGTGTTTTGGTTTTGGATTCGGTTCCGCGGCCGTGTTTTGGATTCGGACGCGTTTTGGCAAAACCTCCCTGAAATTTTTTGTCGGATTCGGGTGTGTTCTGGATTCGGGTGTTTTTTTTTCAAAAAATCATCAAAAACAGCTTAAATCATTGAATTTGGGGGTCATTTTGATCCTATAGTATTATTAACCTCAATAACCATAATTTCCACTCATTTCCAGTCTATTCTGAACACCTCACACCTCACAATATTATTTTTAGTCCTAAAATTTGCACCGAGGTCGCTGGATGACTAAGCTAAGTGACCCAAGAGGGTGGCACAAACACCTGGCCCATCTAGGAGTGGCACTGCAGTGTCAGACAGGATGGCACTTAAAAAAATTGGCCCCAAACATCACATGATGCAAAGATAAAAATAAAAAAGAGGTGCAAGATGGAATATTCCTTGGGCCCTCCCACCCACTCATATGTTGTATAAACAGGACATGCACACTTTAACAAACCCATCATTTCAGCGACAGGGTCTGCCACACGACTGTGGCTGAAATGACTGGTTGGTTTGGGCCCCCACCAAAAAAGAAGCAATCAATCTCTCCTTGCACAAACTGGCTCTACAGAGGCAAGCTGTCCACCTCCTCCTCATCCTCTGATTCCTCACCCCTTTCACTGTGTGCATCCCCCTCCTCACAGAGTATTAATTCGTCCCCACTGGAATCCACCATCACAGGTCCCTGTGTACTTTCTAGAGGCAATTGCTGGTAAATGTCTCCACGGAGGAATTGATTATAATTCATTTTGATGAACATCATCTTCTCCACATTTCCGGAAGTAACCTCGTATGCTGATCGCTGACAAGGTGACCGGCTGCACTAAACACTCTATCAGAGTACACACTGGAGGGGGGGCAACTTAGGTAAAATAAAGCCAGTTTGTGCAAGGGCCTCCAAATTGCCTCTTTTTCCTGCCAGTATACGTACGGACTGTCTGATATGCCTACAGTGATGCTATCACTCATATAATCCTCCACCATTCTTTCAATGGTGACAGAATCATATGCAGTGACAGTAGACGACATGTCAGTAATCATTGGCAGGTCCTTCAGTCCGGACCAGATGTCACTTTTCACTCCCGACTGCCCTGCATCACCGCCAGCGGGTGGTTTTGGAAATTTGATCCTTTTCCTGGCAGCTCCAGTGGCGGTAGAAAATGAAGGAGGAGCTGTTGGCGGGTAACGTTCCGCTTAACTTGACAAGTGTCTCACCAACAGGTCTTTGAACATCTGCAGACTTGTGTCTGCCGGAAAGAGAGATACAACATAGGCTTTAAACCTAGGATTGAGCACAGTGGCCAAAATGTAGTGCTCTGATTTCAACAGATTGACCACCTGTGAATCCTGGTTAGGCGAATTAAAGGCTCCATCCACAAGTCCCACATGCCTAGCGGAATCCACTGTGCTTGAGTCAGGTGCATTCCCCCTCCTTTGCCTATATCGTAGGCAGATGTATAGGCTTGAATGGCCGTTTGCTGCTCCTCCATCCTCTGAAGCATATAGAGGGTTGAATTCCACCTCGTTACCACCTCTTGCTTCAGCTGATGGCGGGGAATGTTCAGGAGTGTTTGCTGGTGCTCCAGTCTTCGGCAAGCGGTGGCTGAATGCCGAAAGTGGCCCGCAATTCTTCGGGCCACCGACAGCATCTCTTGCACGCCCCTGTCAATTTAAAAAAAATTCTGCACCACCAAATTCATTGTACAGTATGTGCAAAACATGGGACGTGCTGGAATTTGCCCACATGTAATGCACGCACAATATTGGTAGCTTTGTCCGATGTCACAAAACCCCAGGAGAGTCCAATTGGGGTAAGCCAATCTGCGATGATGTTCCTCAGTTTCCGTAAGAGGTTGTCAGCTGTGTGCCTCTTATGGAAAGCGGTGATACAAAGAGTAGACTGCCTAGGAACGAGTTGGCATTTGCAAGATGCTGCTACTGGTGCCACCGCTGCTATTGTTGCTGCGGGAGGCAATACATCTACCCAGTGGGCTGTCACAGTCATATAGTCCTTAGTCTGCCCTGCTCCACTTGTCCACATGTTCATGGTTAAGTGGACATTGGGTACAACTGCATTTTTTAGGACACTGGTGACCCTTTTTCTGACGTCTGTGTACATTCTCGGAATCGCCTGCCTAGAGAAGTGGAACCTAGATGGTATTTGGTACCGGGGACACACTACCTCAAGAAATTCTCTAAGTCCCTGTGAACTAACGGCGGATACTGGACGCACGTCTAACACCAACACAGCTGTCAAGGCCTGAGTTATCCACTTTGCAACAGGATGACTGCTGTGATATTTCATCTTCCTCGCAAAGGACTATTGGACAGTCAATTGCTTACTGGAAGTAGTACAAGTGGTCTTCCGACTTCCCCTCTGGGATGATGATCGACTCCCAGCAGCAACAACAGCAGCGCCAGCAGCAGTAGGCGTTACACTCAAGGATCCATCGGGGGAATCCCAGTCAGGGCCAAAATTTACTAAAAAATCGAGTTTGTCCGATTTTTTTTCCCTCTAAGTCCCAACACGGGAATTCACTAAGCACAAATCTCGGCAGTGTTTGGACTATTCGTAATGGTTTGAATGACAAAGTTCAGAAATACGAATGAATAGACCATCGGTCAATTGCGGCTGTTATTTCCTACAACACGGGTATTCACTATTCATTCGTATTTGGGTGTTAGTCTCTGAGTGCTCAATTGCGGTCGTATTTTTTTGCGATTCGTTAAAAAAAGCGGCAAAAAAATAGACCTGCTTTTTCCAGGCGTGTTTACATGTGTCGCAACTAACAAATCACTCACACCTGAATTAGGATGCCTATAAAAGGATCTTAGGCCCATTTCAATCCACCTACTCTCAGAAATGGCAGCAGGACTGTGGGCCAGTGATATTTTGTGTGCTGTGGGATTCCTCAGACTCAGACATCAGCCTGTAAGTAACCAGGGCCAACAAACTGAACATGGTCAGCAGGTTGTACAGGGTCCGCGGAGGCTGCGCAGGCCTCATTTTTTTAGGGGGCGTTTAAACTTGAACGCATTGTCCGATGATAGGGTCATACAGATGTTCCGTCTAAATCGTAACAACATTTTCCGTCAATATGACATTGTCAAACTGGGCCTAGACCCTGAGACAGCACGCTCTCGCTCTGTCTCAGGCCTGCACAAACTCCTGGCTGTGTTGCACTTTATGGCTACTGGCAGCTTTCAGGCTGTGTCTGGGGATGTCAAAGGAATCTCACAGCCCTCATTTTCTATAATATTAACACAGGTGATGTATACCTAACTACCTCCTCTGTTTTTGGTTGTTTTTAATTACTGTCGGTGGCCAGTTCTGTCCAAAAATCTCTTGTTTTATACACACAGGTGGCTGTTTTGCAGCCCCACATCGATGCCTCAATCTGCTTCCCTACCCAGGAGTCTCAGTGGCATGCCGTCAGGGTGGATTTCTATGAGCTGGCTGGCATGCCCAATGTGCTGGGAGCCATAGATTGCACACACATTCAGCTGAGACCACCTAGGGGCAGGCAGCACATCTATACCATTTGACATCTAGAGCACTCCTCAAATGTACAGGTGGTTTGTGATGCAAATCTCAAAATAATGAGTGTTGTTGCTGGTTACCCTGGGGGCTGCCATGACTCCTTCATCCTCAGTCAGTCATCCCTCTTTGATAAGTTTGAGGACAGACAAATGCCAGATGGGTGGCTGCTGGGTATGTAATTTGATATGTGTAGGCATGTGTGTACTTTGTCCAAATACAGGGCCAGATGTATTAACCTGGAGAAGGCATAAGGAAGTTATAAACCAGTGATATGTGCAAGGTGATAAAGGCACCAGGCAATCAGCTCCAATATGTCAATTATCAGTTAGGATCTGTTTGCCTGCTGCCTTTATTACCTTGCACATATCACTGGTTTATCACTTCCTTATGCCTTCTCCAGGTTAATACATCTGCCCCACAGTGTGTTACTTATGTGTTGCTGTATCTTAACATGAATCACGTTACTATATCTTTTTTTTAGGTAATGGAGGATATGGCTGTTTCTCTTGGCTTCTAACTCCATTGTCCCGACCTGATACCCCTGCTGAACACAATTACAATCATGCACATAAGTCCACGCAGAATGTGATAGAAAGATGTTTTGGAGTGCTGAAATCTAGGTTTCGGTGTCTGGATAAGTCTGGTGGCCTTTTGTTGTATAGTCCCTTGAAGGTGACTCAAATTGTGTTTTGCTGCTGCTTTCTTCATAACATGTGTTTGCCACAACATCTGCCACATGTTGAGGAGGAGGAAGAAAGCAGCCAGCAAGCAGAGGAATTAGAGACATCTGCTGATACTTGGAGTACAGATGTAGGGAGGCAGGTTAGGCAAGTACTCATAAATAGTTTTTTTTAAGGTAAGTTTTGTTTGCTTCTTTCATTTGTTATGTAAGCATTAATATATGTTGTCCCATTTTTCTTTTAAAAACCATCACTCAGAATGTGTCTGTCTCCTTGAGACATACAAACATACCCTTGCTTTGTGCAAAACAAATGTAGCATGTGTATTGTGTTTATTTTACAACTCAAAACAGATTATGAGTGGCATGCATGAAGTCTGGATTACTGTTATAAAACTTGCACTGATAATTTATTACAAGCACACATAATCCACAAAGTATTTGTTTTAGTATTTTACTTTAAGATTGTGTGTAACGTCCTAATGCACAGGGTCTCAAACTCGTCCCTCAGGACCCCAAACAGTGCATGTTTTGCAGGTAACCCAGTAGGAGCACAGGTGTATGAATTACTCACAGATACATTTTAAAAGTTTAACAGGTGGAGATAATTATGTCACTTGTGATTCTGTGTGGAGACCTGCAAAACATGCACTGTGTGGGGTCCTGAGGACCGAGTTAGAGAACCTGTGTCCTAATGAAACACTCCTCCACATATAATATGTTAGCCTTGAGGAATACATGTGTGATGCTCCATCGTATTTAAGCGACACAAACTTAGTATCATCAAAAAAATGTATTTCGTAATGTTTGCTGCAGTAAACTTGCTGATTTGTAAGTCAATACACAGTTTCCCACATATATTCATTATTATGCACATTATTTGTGCTCATTAAATACAAATACCATTTATTTGTTTCTGCATCATGTGTACTAAACTGATTACTCAATTTTAACACACACAAACATGGCACAATAATGACATTCATTTTGGCACTGAATTATCTAAATGCTATTACAACATATTACGACCTTTTTATCCAACTCAATTGTGTTATTCTTGTAATGTCGTATACAGAAGAAAGGTAAAAGAGTTAACAAACACATTGTAATTTGTATTGGTCATGGATGAATCTGCATGGCTGCCAATTCTGCCTGCAGGATATGAGAATGATTGGAATCTAGAAAGAGTAATGATTAGAAAAAAATCAAGTGGTCTTGTTACTGCATGCTAACATCAATGTGCAGATCAAATAACTTTCTCCTCCTCACAAAAAATTTTAAGATGTGAAAGAATAAATGTGTTGGCAAAAATCCTGTTGTTGTTTGTAACACTTATAATTAATGATGTTCAACAAATTGTCAAGGTGGTAAGTGTTATATATATTGTGAAAAGCCTACACTTACTAACTGTGTTTATTTTCTTCTCTATACAGAGATCAGTGTATCTATTTTTTATTTTTTTGGTGTTGGCTGCTTGGACTGGCCTTTGCCTTTACCACTGTCGTGTTGGCGTGCTCCAGTGGAGCGCCTTGTTGGTGAGGACACTGGTGTGATATTTGGAGTAGTCGTACCTGAACTGCTGCTTGTTTGCTGTTGGTGCATGGATCTGAGTCTTTCATTGAGGTTAGTGAGGGTGGCATTGAGTTCACGTGTAGCAGCATTTTGATTCTCTACAATTCGGAATAAAGATTCATTTATCTTTTGATTGTTTTGAAAAATGTTCATATAGCTTTGCTGTTGTCTGTGTTGTTCTTCCATTAGTCTGTGCTGTTCTTCCATTATGCGCTGTAAGTTGCCCATGACCTGTGTAATGTCTGCACGCATGAGTTCCATGGTATTGCCAATTCTCGTGGTTTGTTCATTTTGTCTACTCATATTTCTGGTTATTCTTCTGAGGTGACATGGTAGGCTTGCAAACATTTGTGTCTGCCTACGCAGGCAATCTTCATTAGTGGCCTGCTGTCTAGCCCAAATGCTCCAAAACACGTGATCTGGGCCTTGTGTTACTGGTGTGGTTGGGCTGTGTTGTGGTGGTGGTGTGCTTTGCTGTGGTGGTGTACTCACAGGTGCTGGGGGCCTGATTCCTTGGCTTAATGGCTGCATTTCTAACATGATTGTCTCATCCATGTCACTGTGTTGCTGTTGTTGCGGAGGGATGCTGTTACCAGGACTAGAAGCTGAAATTTAGAAAAATGATCGGTTAGCTATCCATATGTTTGATAAATTATAACAAATCACTACACATGGAACACATGTCATTGACTGTTGCTTTCAGATATCCTGCCTAGCAACATCATCACTCATAACTTCAATACATACATATGCCTGTTTGTGGCAAATGTGTCTGGTTACTTCATTGTGAAAGATAACACATTAGTTTTATTGTATATCAGACATACTCCACCATAAAAACACATTATAATCCATAATGTGTTACCTTATAGCTTTTCTAAAACAAACATAGCAATGTTTTTATATGTATTTGGCAATGTTAGATCAAACACACATGTGAAAAATTGTTAAACAACCTTACTAATTTCCAAAATTAAACATGAGTTTCTGTTGCAGCATCTTACACACAATGTGCTACTGTATGGCTGAAGTGGACATACTTATATTTACAGGATGTGGACAAGGCCATTTCTGTAGGATTACATTTCATGTTTTACTGACTTCGGTAAGTATATCAGATTTTGATGTGTTTTGACTTAATGCGTTTAAGTAAAAGTTTAATTACGATCTGAAATTTTTTAAATTTATTTCAGTTTGATACTCACAATCAAGATGAGGGGAGTGTGGTTCACGTCTTGGAGGTGTGTCCAAAAATTGGAGTGGGGGGACCGAACATACTGTCGATAATCTTCGTGGCGGGGTAGCCTGCTGTGGTTGGCCCTGGACATAAGACCTTGCTTTCTTTGCTGCCACATGTTTTTTTTTGGTGGTGTGTTACAGAAGTCCGACTTCTGATGCTCCAGACTTCTTTTGATGGTTTGTAAACCAAAAAACCACTACATAAAACAAAAAACATTGTCCAATAGCCATATGCACTATGGAATGTGCAACACAGGAAAACATGTACAGGACACAGACATAGGACACAAGTAAAAATACATACACTAACAACCAAAAACACACACATCTTCATTTTGTAATGAAAGGAATAATTTAACAGATGCAATATAGAAATTGCTCTGTGATGTGGCACTCCAAACACACATTACCACTATATGAGCCAAACAAAAACAAAAGCCAAAAATAAAAAAGGAGACTGCAGTGTTGTGTCAGGGTACAAATACAGACTCAAACTGAACATACAAATAGTGGGTTTATCTAAAAAATTAATACATTCAGTACTAATGACATTACACATGTAAGTGGTTCCCAAACCACTTTCAACTACTCCAGCCTCTAACATGACAACCACTGTTTTTGCTACATTGCACATGGATAACCTAAATATAAAACATAGTCCAAATTAAAAACGTAAAAATGTGCAAAAGGAAAACATTATTGCTGGACAATTCAATGACACACCAAGTCCAAACTACACATGGAAAATATACAGAAAAAAAAACACATGACATACAATAAAGTAAGATGTTACATTGGCTTTTGGAGAAAACATTACCAAAAAAAATGTATTTGCTGACACACACTTGAAGATGGGAGTAATATGCAACGTCACATGACACACATTTGAAAAAAAAAAGGTCATAGAATGTTAATGCAAATACACATGCTCACCATTCTTCCTGGGCCTATCTGAATCCCGGACATGGGTTGCAGAGACTACTTCAGGAGGTATTACACTCCGCATGGGCTCCTCATACTCCAGATATCTTGCAATATAGGGCTGCCCACCACCGGTTTTTCGAGCCGACTTCGCCTCCTTGGCCATTTTGGACTTGACACGTCGCTTTAGGTCATAGTACCGTTTGCGGCACGTGTCCTCCGTCCGCTTTACAACCCCCTCACTATTGACAGCAGCAACAACTTTCGCCCACAACACCGTCTTCTTCCGTGTTGGCACCTTGGCGGACTCAGGCCCAAATAGCTGCCGCTGATACTTCATCAGCTCCCGCACCAATGCCACATTTTCTGCATAACTAAACTTGACATTCCGCCCAGTCTTAGTGGTGCGTGGCTGCAGAGCTCTCTGACTGTCACTATCACTGTCACTTGAGGCTGCTGCAGCAACCTCACCCACCTCCTCCACCTCACTAACCTCACTCACACTCACCTCCTACACCTGACCGACCTCCTCCCCCTCACTCACACCCTCCACCTCACCCACCTCTGAGTCACACATAATTGTGTGTCTAAACACTTAACACAGAAGAAAAAAAAAAAAAAACACACTCCTCCACTACCACTGCACAACTCACACACACCCCCACACACACAAAAAAAAGACAAGGGAGACTAAATTAAAAATCTTGGACAAAAAATGAGATAAAACCAAAAAACACAAGACTACAAGAATGACAAGACTACTTTCAAACACAATACTACACTCAGAAATCGCCCAAAAAACTCCTCACCAAACAAACTACTCACCAACCTCCACAGCACAACCTCCCTCCTCACCACTAACTAAACCCACGAGGTGCGGACGGTTTGGGGCGTATTTATATGGTTGCGCACAGACACTCCTACATCTGAAACACAACCAATCACGAACGGGGATGAAAAACGAAACTAAAAGTGAAAATGCGGCCGGGGTTTAAATAAACCCTGCCGCGTTTAACTTAGAAAAAAACCCAGCAAAAACAACAAAAACACGTACGCAAACGACAATGACGGCCGTAAATGTGCCCAAAAAAAATGACTGGCATCGACATCGGAAAACACGAAAACAATGAACTCGAATGCTTATTAACTTGGCGTATATAGTTTCAAAAAGTTGCATGAAAATGCACCCGATACAAAACTAGTTTAAACACTACACAAACCGACTCAAACACGAATATTAGTAAATATTGGCCCAGGAGATGACTCGTCAGACTTGCCAGTGACATGGCCTGCAGGACTATTGGCGTTCCTGTCTAAGGAGGAAATTGACACTGAGGGAGTTGGTGGTGTGGTTTGCAGGAGCTTGGGTACAAGAGGAAGAAGGGATTTAGTTGTCAGTGGACTGCTTCCGCTGTCACCCAATGTTTTTGAACTTGTCAATGACTTCTGATGAATGCGCTCCAGGTGACGTATAAGGGAGGATGTTCCTAGGTGGTTAACGTCCTTACCCCTACTTATTACAGCTTGACAAAGGCAACACATGGCTTGACACCTGTTGTCCGCATTTCTGTTGAAATAATTCCACACCGAAGAGGTGATTTTTTTTGGTATTTTGATCAGGCACATCAATGGCCTTATTCATCCCACGGACAACGGGTGTCTCCCCGGGTGCCTGACTTAAACAAACCACCTCTCCATCAGAATCCTCCTGGTCAATTTCCACCTCAGCGCCAGCAACACCCATATCCTCATCCTGGTGTACTTCAACAGTGACATCTTCAACTTGAATATCAGGAACTGTACTGTGGGTGCTCCTTCTAGCACTTGCAGGGGGCGTGCAAATGGTGGAAGGAGCCACCTCTTCCTGTCCAGTGTTGGGAAGGTCAGGCACCGCAACTGACACAATTGGACTCTCCTTGGGGATTTGTGATTTAGAAGAATGCACAGTTCTTTGCTGTGCTTTTGCCAGCTTAACTCTTTTCATTTTTCTAGCGGGAGGATGAGTGCTTCCATCCTCATGTGAAGCTGACCCAGTAGTCATGAGGAACATAGGAGAGGGCCTTAGCCGTTCCTTGCCACTCCGTGTCATAAATGGCATATTGGCAAGTTTACGCTTTTCCTCAGATGCTTTTAATTTCGATTTTTGGGTCATTTTACTGAACTTTTGTTTTTTGGATTTTACATGCTCTCTACTATGACACTGGACATCGGCCTTGGCAGACGACGTTGATGGCATTTCATCATCTCTGCCATGACTAGTGGCAGCAGCTTCAGCACGAGGTGGAAGTGGATCTTGATCTTTCCATATTTTACCCTCCACATTTTTGTTCTCCATTTTTTAATGTGTGGAATTATATACTAGTAATATATCTGGAATTAGACGGCAGTAATGTCTGGAATTAGATACCACTAGATAGATACCAGATACCACTGTGACTGGAATGATGATGACCTATGCACAGTGACAGGACACTACCACAGCACCCTACAGCAGCAAGATGCAGCACAGTACACTGGACTTTTAGTCACCACAATGCAGCACTGACACTGAGCACAGATATTAAGCACTGTTCAGGATTCTAGAAGTGACACGGAGCTGCAAGATACAGCGATGGACTACTGTACTGTACTACTATATACTGGTGGTCAACACAATTCAGCACTGTACTAATATATATACTAGTCACCACAATGCAGCACAGATATTGAGCACTGATCAGGAGAATAGAACTGAGTCTGACACGGAGCTGCAAGATACAGCAATGGACTACTGTACTGTACTACTATATACTGGTGGTCACCACAATGCAGCACTGTACTACTATATATACTGGTCACCACAATGCAGCACAGATATTGAGCACTGATCAGGAGAATAGAACTGAGTCTGACACGGAGCTGCAAGATACAGCAATGGACTACTGTACTGTACTACTATATACTGGTGGTCACCACAATGCAGCACTGTACTACTATATATACTGGTCACCACAATGCAGCACAGATATTGAGCACTGATCAGGAGAATAGAACTGAGTCTGACACGGAGCTGCAAGATACAGCAATGGACTACTGTACTGTACTACTATATACTGGTGGTCACCACAATGCAGCACTGTACTACTATATATACTGGTCACCACAATGCAGCACAGATATTGAGCACTGATCAGGAGAATAGAACTGAGTCTGACACGGAGCTGCAAGATACAGCAATGGACTGCTGTACTGTACTACTATATACTGGTGGTCACCACAATGCAGCACTGTACTACTATATATACTGGTCACCACAATGCAGCACAGATATTGAGCACTGATCAGGATACTAGAACTGAGTCTGACACGGAGCTGCAAGATACAGCAATGGACTATTGTACTGTACTACTATATACTGGTGGTCACCACAATGCAGCATTGTACTACTATATATACCGGTCACCACAATGCAGCACAGATATTGAGCACTGATCAGGATACTAGAACTGAGTCTGACACGGAGCTGCAAGATACAGCAATGGCCTTCTGTACTGTACTACTATATAGTACTGGTGGTCACCACAATGCAGCACACTGAGCAAAGATAAAGTCAGATATTGAGCTTTTCAGGCAGAGAATGTAGCCACGTCGTCTCTGCTCAATCGACAATGCACGAGTGAAAATGGCGGTGACGCGCGGCTCTTTATATGGAATCCGAATCTTGCAAGAATCCGACATCGGGATAATGAAATTTTCCCCCGTTCGGGTTTTGCGTGTTAGGCGGGAAGAACCGAGGCTGCCCCGGACCCGTATAAACCACGTGAAGTTCGGGGGGATCGGATCTCGGCAAACCGAACCCGCTCATCTCTATTTATTTTATGAATTTCTGAAAAGATTTAATTGATTCTTCCTTTTTCTGGAACTAGTTCTAGCAATTAAAAATGATACCAATAAAAATCATACCTACTTTTATGGTCTCCTCTCTGGGAGAAGCTTGCTGCAGGATACTTTGGGGGGCTGTGCTGCCTTACACATCAATTTGTGCAAATCGCTCTTTTTATCTTTTTTTAACATAATACTCTCTTTGATTGTCTTTTTTGAAAATTGCATTAACTACTGCATATTAAATTATTATGAATCAGAATCATTATTAACCACTGTTTTGAGCCAGGCCAGAGCCTAAATTGAGTCACCTAGTGTAATGTGAGTTGTCGAGTGATTTAGGGGGTAAATCAGAGTTGATCGCAGCAGCAAATTTGTTAGCAGTTGGGCAAAACCATGGGGGTAATTCTGAGTTGATTGCAGCAGGATTTTTGTTAGCAGTTGGGCAAAACCAGGGCCCTCATTCCGAGTTGATCGGTCGCAAGGCGAATTTAGCAGAGTTACACACGCTAAGCCGCCGCCTACTGGGAGTGAATCTTAGCTTCTTAAAATTGCGACCGATGTATTCGCAATATTGCGATTACTAACTACTTAGCAGTTTCAGAGTAGCTTCAGACTTACTCTGCCTGTGCGATCAGTTCAGTGCTTGTCGTTCCTGGTTGACGTCACAAACACACCCAGCGTTCGCCCAGACACTCCTCCGTTTCTCCGGCCACTCCTGCGTTTTTTCCGGAAACGGTAGCGTTTTCAGCCACACGCCCCTGAAACGCCGTGTTTCCGCCCAGTAACACCCATTTCCTGTCAATCACATTACGATCGCCGGAGCGATGAAAAAGCCGTGAGTAAAATTACTTTCTACATAGCAAAGTTACTTGGCGCAGTCGCAGTGCGAACATTGCGCATGCGTACTAAGCGGATTTTCATTGCGATGCGATGAAAAATACCGAGCGAACAACTCGGAATGAGGGCCCATGTGCACTGCAGGGGAGGCAGATATAACATGTGCAGAGAGAGCTAGATTTGGGTGTGGTGTGTTCAATCTGCAATCTAAATTGCAGTGTAAAAATAAAGCAGCCAGTATTTACCCTGCACAGAAACAAAATAACCCACCCAAATCTAACTCTCTCTGCACGTTATATCTGCCTCCCCAGCAGTGCACATGGTTTTGCCCAACTGGTAACAAAAATCCTGCTGCGATCAACTCAGAATTACCCCCCATGTGCACTGCAGGAGGGGCAAATATAACGTGTAGAGAGAGTTAGATTTGGGTGGGTTATATTGTTTCTGTGCAGGGTAAATACTGGATGCTTTATTTTTACACTGTAATTTAGATTTCAGATTGAACACACCCCACCCAAATCTAACTCTCTCTATGTCGCCACCTATGGGGGAGTGTATTTTAGCTTTGCAAGTGTGCGAACGCTTTTGCAGCCAATGGCATAAAACAGTTTGTTGCAGTTTCCGAGTAGCTGTGGACTTACTCAGCTGCTGAGATCACTTCAGACTTTTTGGTCCCGGAATTGACGTCAGACACCCGCCCTGCAAGCGCTTGGACACGCCTGAGTTTTTCCAAACACTCCCAGAAAATGGTCAGTTGACACCCATACACGCCCTCTTTCTGTCAATCACCTTGCGATCGTCTGTGCAAAGGGATTCTTAATTAAATCCTTCACCCAACACCCAATACCTGTACGACGCGCCTGCGCATTGCATGCACAGTTTTGCAGAGTTTTAACCTGATCGCAGCTCTGCAAAAAGTTGCTAGCGAGCGATCAACTCTGAATGACCCCCTATGGTTTTGCCCAACTGCTAACAAATTTGCTGCTGCGATCAACTCTGAATTACCCCCTTAGTCTTTATTGCATGCCAATATATTGTCTTTAAGATGTCACAACTTGATTTAATCCTTTTTGAATGTCTTTTAAATTATCTTGTTGTGTAACCAGATAATCATCTTTTTGCCAGGATTCTTGCAGTAGAATAAAAAAGCTACTCTCCACAGAGATTGTTGTTAAATGACCTTCCTGTTCACGTATCAATATGTCCTACCTCTCTGAGCCACTTATGTCGAACAAGGTACGGGGAACAAACATCTTAGGGAAAGGGTCCATTATTAAGTCACTGAACACCTGTGATACCTATCTCTATCCACACAGACACCCACCAACCCCAGGGTGTTACACATACAGAGAGTTGAGAACCCCAGGCATAATCTTAAACCGTCCACATCACTAGAAAGCTGGTGGAATGGGATGCAGTCAATTTACCTACAATCAAAATCCTGACGGTCAAAATACCAACAACCACTGACCGATGGTCAAAATACCGACATGGTCAAAATACTGACATTAAAAAATGTCGACCTGGTCAAAATGCCGACAGGTCAAAAAATCGACATGAGTTTTTCATGATTTTTTTTATTGAAACCGACTTCTTCATACTTCGCCATCCCAGTGGACATGGAGGGGTAATATAATAGTGTACCGAGTGCAGCAAGGCTCCGTGCCCGAAGCATGGCGAGCACAGCGAGCCATGCCATGGGAGCCGGTACACTTTGCCCGTGTCAACATTTTAAATGTCGGTACTTTGACCATGTCTGTATTTTGACCTTGTCGGTATTTTGACCATCGGCCAATTGTTGTCGGTTTTTTTGACTGTCAGGATTTTGATCATACTGATCCCGGTGGAATGCGGGAGATTCTGTCATTCTTCCGCGCATGCAAGATACTGCCTGAAAAATCGTGAGTCTCCCACAACTTGTGGGAGAGTAGGCAAGTAAGATAATAATATGCTGGTACTGGGTACCATAGACTACCATTAGAAAAACAGTACTGGGTGATACACTACTGATGTCAGATGCAGTGATGTTTATTGTCTTCTGCGCATGTGTACTCATATATGCCATACAGCTCATGTGTCCAGATAGGGCGCAGTTGCGATTGAGGTCTCAGAAATGTATTGAAAATGTGTTCAAAATGTAGAGGGTTGCGACAGGGAGGTGGTTTAGTGCATGTTAAGTGAGTGTCGCGGGCGCGTTGGTAAAAGTGACTGTGTACAGGCTGTCAACCACTCACATAGACGGTTATACTCAGACGGAGAACCTGCACCTGCTGTAGGAAAAGACGCACACACAAAAACTGTCATTCACGTTTAACCAGTTTTTGTCCAGTTTCCAGTGTTGGTAGCAATGGGTGATTGTCATTTGTTCTTATCCATTATCAGATTTTTATTCCAACCAGCCAGATTTGGAAGATAATCTGTCAGATAACTGTATAGTCACAGTGTATGCCCAGTTTAAATAAAAGATAATAATGCTTCCATTTTTACATTTTATCAAAACAGTTTACAGTATTTTACAGATATGATATCATGGGCCTGATATAGAGCAGCTATTTCGTACTCAGTGGACTTGCACAAATATGCTAATAAGTCAAACACCATCTTGTGCATAGCGACGGCCACTGCGGACATCTCACATCTGCCACTTACATACAAAAGCGCAACATAGGCTGCATATTAGTCACACCATGGAACCTCTAAGCACCCCGACGCTGTCTCAGAATGAGCGTCTCACCTAAGGCTGGGGATGGGTACACACTATGCGCTCATACAGATGTCTAACAATGTCTAAAGAGAGGTATCATTACAATTCTTTCCATCCAGTCTGGTGCCGGCAAATTGCTATACCCTTGGGACTGCCTTATTGCACACTGCTCCACAGTGATTATATCAGTTGACCGTTTCATGATGTTTGTGGACATTCACTTAGAGAATTAACATCTGTTGCTCTACACAGCGAGACATACCTATATATATATACATAACAATTAAGGTGTGTGTTTTACTAATGTAATTTATTGGAATATCATATTCTGTTTGCTCATTTACCGTTTATTGTGCTTATGGTTAATAAATCCATTTTATACACGTCGGCTCTCGTATTTTCCCTGCTATATTGCTCAGCCGCTCTGTTGTTTTAATTGGCTCCTTGTTTAAACACTCACATAGTGTTTGACGGCCGCGCATCCTATCAGGGAAATTCTTATTATTTGTATAATCTATTTTTGAGGCGCTGTGCAAGCAGTCAATTGTTTTTCTTTTTTATATATTCTCTGTGTAAACCTGCTAGCTGCCTCATTATTGCTCATTTTTTCATTTTTTGTTATACAGGTAGTTGATTTATCATGGTAGATTTGATCTGTCTATCTGAATGTGCCAAGAGGAGATCACATTATGAGGCTAGTTTCAATGAGGATTCTGAGACCAATTTACTACCACCAGTTCAGAATGACCATGAGAGGGAGTTCAATACCCTATTTTATAAATTAGAAGACCTTATGAAAACAGAAACCCGCCATTGGTGGGACATGGTCACCTTACAGAAATAATAAGAATTTACTCACCGGTAATTCTATTTCTCGTAGTCCGTAGTGGATGCTGGGGACTCCGTCAGGACCATGGGGAATAGCGGCTCCGCAGGAGACAGGGCACAAAATTTAAAAGTTTGACCACTAGGTGGTGTGTACTGGCTCCTCCCCCTATGACCCTCCTCCAAGCCTCAGTTAGGATACTGTGCCCGGACGAGCGTACACAATAAGGAAGGATTTTGAATCCCGGGTAAGACTCATACCAGCCACACCAATCACACCGTACAACTTGTGATCTGAACCCAGTTAACAGTATGATAACGTAGGAGCCTCTGAAAAGATGGCTCACAACAATAAACAACCCGATTTTTTTTGTAACAATAACTATGTACAAGTATTGCAGACAATCCGCACTTGGGATGGGCGCCCAGCATCCACTACGGACTACGAGAAATAGAATTACCGGTGAGTAAATTCTTATTTTCTCTGACGTCCTAGTGGATGCTGGGGACTCCGTCAGGACCATGGGGATTATACCAAAGCTCCCAAACGGGCGGGAGAGTGCGGATGACTCTGCAGCACCGAATGAGAGAACTCCAGGTCCTCCTTAGCCAGGGTATCAAATTTGTAGAATTTTACAAACGTGTTCTCCCCTGACCACGTAGCTGCTCGGCAGAGTTGTAATGCCGAGACCCCTCGGGCAGCCGCCCAAGATGAGCCCACCTTCCTTGTGGAGTGGGCATTGACAGATTTAGGCTGTGGCAGGCCTGCCACAGAATGTGCCAGTTGAATTGTGCTACAAATCCAACGAGCAATCGTCTGCTTAGAAGCAGGAGCACCCAGCTTGTTGGGTGCATACAGTATAAACAGCGAGTCAGATTTTCTGACTCCAGCCGTCCTTGAAATATATATTTTCAATGCTCTGACAACGTCCAGCAACTTGGAATCCTCCAAATCGCTAGTAGCCGCAGGCACCACAATAGGCTGGTTCAGGTGAAACGCTGATACCACCTTAGGCAGAAAATGAGGACGCGTCCTCAATTCTGCCCTGTCCGAATGGAAAATCAGATATGGGCTTTTATACGATAAAGCCGCCAATTCCGACACTCTCCTGGCTGAAGCCAGGGCCAGTAGCATGGTTACTTTCCATGTAAGATATTTCAAATCTACCGATTTGAGTGGCTCAAACCAATGGGATTTGAGAAAATCCAAAACTACATTGAGATCCCACGGTGCCACTGGGGGCACAACCGGGGGCTGTATATGTAGTACTCCTTTTACAAAAGTCTGGACTTCAGGAACTGAAGCCAATTCTTTCTGGAAGAAAATCGACAGGGCCGAAATTTGAACCTTAATGGACCCTAATTTGAGGCCCATAGATAATCCTGTTTGCAGGAAATGTAGGAATCGACCCAGTTGAAATTCCTCTGTCGGGGCCTTCCTGGCCTCACACCATGCAACATATTTTCTCCAAATGCGGTGATAATGTTGTGCAGTCACCTCCTTCCTGGCTTTGACCAGGGTAGGGATGACCTCTTCCGGAATGCCTTTTTCCCTTAGGATCCGGCGTTCAACCGCCATGCCGTCAAACGCAGCCGCGGTAAGTCTTGGAATAGACACGGTCTCTGCTGAAGCAGATCCTTTCTTAGAGGTAGAGGCCACGGATCTTCCGTGAGCATCTCCTGAAGTTCCGGGTACCAAGTCCTTCTTGGCCAGTCCGGAGCCACTAGTATCGTTCTTACTCCCCTTTGCCGTATAATTCTCAGTACCTTGGGTATGAGAGGCAGAGGAGGGAACACATACACTGACTGGTACACCCATGGTGTTACCAGAGCGTCCACAGCTATTGCCTGAGGGTCTCTTGACCTGGCGCAATACCTGTCCAGTTTTTTGTTGAGGCGGGACGCCATCATGTCCACCATTGGTCTTTCCCAATGGACTACAATCATGTGGTGAACACTGCTGACAGTGCTATCACATGATTTTCCGCCCAGCGAAGAATCCTTGCAGCTTCTGCCATTGCCCTCCTGCTTCTTGTGCCGCCCTGTCTGTTTACGTGGGCGACTGCCGTGATGTTGTCCGACTGGATCAACACCGGCTGACCCTGAAGCAGAGGTTTTGCCAGGCTTAGAGCATTGTAGATTGCTCTTAGTTCCAGTATATTTATGTGAAGAGACGTTTCCAGGCTTGACCACACGCCCTGGAAGTTTCTTCCTTGTGTGACCGCTCCCCAGCCTCTCAGGCTGGCATCCGTGGTCACTAGGACCCAGTTCTGTATGCCGAATCTGCGGCCCTCTAACAGATGAGCACTCTGCAACCACCATAGCAGAGAGACCCTTGTCCTTGTCGACAATTTTATCCGCTGATGCATCTGCAGATGCGATCCGGACCATTTGTCTAGCAGATCCCACTGAAAAATTCGTGCATGGAATCTGCCGAATGGAATCGCTTCGTAAGAAGCCACCATTTTTCCCAGGACTCTTGTGCATTGATGCACAGACACTGTCCCTGGTTTTAGGAGGTTCCTGACGAGTTCGGATAACTCCCTGGCTTTCTCCTCCGGAAGAAATACCTTTTTCTGAACAGTGTCCAGAATCATCCCTAGGAACAGCAGACGTGTCGTCGGGATCAGTTGGGATTTTGGAAAATTCAGAATCCACCCGTGCTGTTGGAGCACTACTTGAGTTAGTGCTACTCCGACCTCCAGCTGTTCTCTGGATCTTGCCCTTATCAGGAGATCGTCCAAGTAAGGGATAATTAATACGCCTTCTCTTCGAAGAAGGATAATCATTTCGGCCATTACCTTGGTAAAGACCCTGGGTGCCGTGGACAATCCAAACGGCAGCGTCTGAAACTGATAATGACAGTTTTGTACCACGAACCTGAGGTACCCTTGGTGTAAAGGGCAAATTGGGACATGAAGGTAAGCATCCTTGATGTCCAAGGACACCATAAAATCCCCTTCTTCCAGATTCGCTATCACTGCTCTGAGTGACTCCATCTTGAACTTGAATCTTTGTATGTACAGGTTCAGAGATTTCAGATTTAGAATAGGTCTTACCGAGCCGTCCGGCTTCGGTACCACAAATAGCGTGGAGTAATACCCCTTTCCCTGTTGTAGAAGGGGTACCTTGATTATCACCTGCTGAGAATACAGCTTGTGAATGGCTTCCAATACCGTCGCCCTGTCTGAGGGAGACGTTGGCAAAGCAGATTTTAGGAACCGGCGAGGGGGAGACTTCTCGAATTCCAACCTGTAACCCTGAGATACTACCTGCAGGATCCAGGGGTCCACCTGCGAGTGAGCCCACTGTGCGCTGAAATTCTTGAGGCGACCCCCCACCGCCCCTGAGTCCGCTTGTAAGGTCCCAGCGTCATGCTGAGGCCTTTGCAGAAGCCGGGGAGGACTTCTGCTCCTGGGAAGGGGCTGCTTGCTGCAGTCTCTTACCCTTTCCTTTGCCTCGGGGCAAATATGAATGTCCTTTTGCTCGCTTGTTCTTATAGGAACGAAAGGACTGCGGCTGAAAAGACTGCGTCTTTTTCTGCTGGGAGGGGACTTGAGGTAAAAAGGTGGACTTCCCGGCTGTTGCCGTGGCTACCAAATCCGATAGACCGACCCCATATAATTCCTCCCCTTTATACGGCAATACTTCCATATGCCGTTTGGAATCCGCATCGCCTGACCACTGTCGTGTCCATAGACTTCTTCTGGCAGATATGGACATCGCACTTACTCTTGATGCAAGAGTGCAGATATCCCTCTGTGCATCTCGCATATAAAGGAATGCATCCTTTAATTGCTCTATAGTCAATAAAATACTGTCCCTATCCAGGGTATCAATATTTTCAGTCAGGGAATCCGACCAAGCCACCCCAGCACTGCACATCCAGGCTGAGGCGATTGCTTATCGCAGTATAACACCAGTATGTGTGTATATACTTTTTAGAGTATTTTCCAGCCTCCTATCAGCTGGATCCTTGAGGGCGGCCGTATCAGGAGACGGTAACGCCACTTGTTTGGATAAACGTGTGAGCGCCTTGTCCACCCTAGGGGGTGTTTCCCAGCGCGCCCTAACCTCTGGCGGGAAAGGGTATAACGCCAATAACTTCTTTGAAATTAGCAGTTTTTTATCAGGGGTAACCCACGCTTCATCACACACGTCATTCAATTCCTCTGATTCAGGAAAAACTACAGGTAGTTTTTTCAGACCCCACATAATACCCCTTTTTGTGGTACTTGCAGTATCAGAGATATGCAAAGCCTCCTTCATTGCCGTGATCATATAACGTGTGGCCCTACTGGAAAATACGTTCGTTTCTTCACCGTCGACACTAGATTCGGTGTCCGTGTCTGGGTCTGTGTCGACCGACTGAGGCAAAGGGCGTTTTACAGCCCCTGACGGTGTTTGAGACGCCTGTACAGGTACTAACTGGTTTGCCGGTCGTCTCATGTCGTCAACCGACTTTTGCAGCGTGCTGACATTATCACGTAATTCCATAAACAAAGCCATCCATTCCGGTGTCGACTCCCTAGGGGGTGACATCACCATTACCGGCAATTGCTCCGCCTCCACACCAACATCGTCCTCATACATGTCGACACACACGTACCGACACACAGCAGACACACAGGGAATGCTCTGATAGAAGACAGGACCCCACTAGCCCTTTGGGGAGACAGAGGGAGAGTTTGCCAGCACACACCAAAGCGCTATAATTATATAGGAACAACCTTATATAAGTGTTGTTTCCTTATAGCTGCTTAAATATATATAATATCGCCAAAAAATGCCCCCCCTCTCTGTTTTTTACCCTGTTTCTGTAGTGCAGTGCAGGGGAGAGCCTGGGAGCCTTCCTAGCAGCGGAGCTGTGTAGGAAAATGGCGCTGTGTGCTGAGGAGATAGGCCCCGCCCCCTATTCCGGCGGGCTCTTCTCCCGGTTTTTCTGAGACCTGGCAGGGGTGAAATACATCCATATAGCCTCATGGACTATATGTGATGTATTCTTTTTAGCCAGAAAGGTATTAACATTGCTGCCCAGGGCGCCCCCCCCAGCGCCCTGCACCCTCAGTGACCGCCGGTGTGAAGTGTGCCTGAGCGCAATGGCGCACAGCTGCAGTGCTGTGCGCTACCTCATGAAGACTGAAAAGCCTTCAGCCGCCGGTTTCTGGACCTCTTCTTACTTCGGCATCTGCAAGGGGGTCGGCGGCGCGGCTCCGGTGACCCATCCAGGCTGTACCTGTGATCGTCCCTCTGGAGCTAGTGTCCAGTAGCCTAAGAAGCAAATCCATCCAGCACGCAGGTGAGTTCACTTCTTCTCCCCTAGGTCCCTCGTTGCAGTGAGCCTGTTGCCAGCAGGACTCACTGAAAATAATAAAACTATCAAAACTTTTACTCTAAGCAGCTCTTTATGAGAGCCACCTAGATTGCACCCTGCTCGGACGGGCACAAAAACCTAACTGAGGCTTGGAGGAGGGTCATAGGGGGAGGAGCCAGTACACACCACCTAGTGGTCAAACTTTTAAATTTTGTGCCCTGTCTCCTGCGGAGCCGCTATTCCCCATGGTCCTGACGGAGTCCCCAGCATCCACTAGGACATCAGAGAAATATTGAAACCAAAAAAATCCCAAGGGGTCTCAGAATCTTCAAGACACTATCCTTTGTTGACGATCCCTCATTGAAAGACAAATGGGATTCTTTACTGGATAATTATTCTTTTTCATTAATGGATCTCCTTGTGAACTATTGTAAAGAAAAAACTGTTCAATTATCACATGAAATAGAGACGACCAGAAAATCACTGAGTTCATTTTCTGACCACCCAAAATTCCATTTTAATGATCTTAAGCTTAACCGTAAATTAGAACAATATGAGAAAGAAGTCATAGAGGGCAAAATAAGAAATTTAGTAGAGACACAGATGATTACAATCAGAGCAGAGTTCGCAGTTTTAACAAGGGACCTAATCCCTCTTATAGAGGAAGATCACGGAGTACATCCAATTGGAGACACAATAGAACTTCCATACAGCCTAAGAGATTTGACAAGACTGATCAGAAATATCAGTCTAATAGGAATACAAATCCTTCCTATACACATAATTATCATAACAAATCTATTTCTCCACAGAGAATTCCCTCAGCTGAGCCATCAGTACGACCTAAAATTCCTATACAAAGGAATGTTCACTCTGTGGACACTTTACAAATGATTAATACATCTAACACCACTAATTTTTTAGAGAAGGAACAGAGGGTCCACAGACCGAGGGGTATATTTACTAAAATTCGTACTTGTACCGATTTGGAGGGAGAATCATCACGAATGACATCGAATGTGTAATTGTGCAACTTTTTGAATTGATTACGACTAATTTACTAAGCTGTCGTATTTTTTTTTCCGTGTTTTCCGATGTCGATGTCATTCGTAGTTTTGTACGGTAGAATGCGGCCGATTTAGTTGTTTTGCGGCCGTGTTATGAGGTTTTATTTTACGACTGCGTCACATTTTGGTTACGGCAGTGTTTTTCCGTTCACGGACGCGTTTTTTCCCTAAGTTTCGTTTTTTGTCACTCGTCCGTGATTGGTTTGATTCGTGATGGAGGAGTGTCTGTGCACATTACTATAAAAACGCCCCAAACCGTCAGCACCTCATGGGTTTAGCTAGTGGAGAGGTGAGAGGAAGGTGTGTTAGGAGTTGGAGAGTTGTTTGGAGTTTGTGGAGGATTTGAGGAGGTTATTTGCGATTGTTGAGTGCTGTACTGTGTGTGTAAGTAGTCTTGTCATACTTGTTGTGTAGTTATTTAAAAGTTTGTTTACTTTTTTGTCATTGTTTTTTAGTTAACGTCTATTGTCATTGTTTGTTTGTGAGTGAGTGAGTGAGTGTGTGTGTTTGGTGTGTGGTGTGTAGTGGTAGTGGAGGAGTGTGTTAACTGTTTTTTTTTTCAGTGTTATTTGTTGTTTGTCCTGATTATGTCCCAGTCAGAGGTGAGTGAGGTGGAGGAGGTGAGTGAGAGGGAGGAGGTGAGTGAGGTGGAGGAGGTGAGTGAGAGGGAGGAGGTTAGTGAGGTGGAGGAGGTTAGTGAGGAGCAGAGGGTGGCTGCTGCTGCGGCCTCCAGTGATAGTGATGGTGTTGTGGCTCCGCAGCCACGCACCACTACAAAGACTGGCCGCAATGTCAAATTTAGCTATGCTGAAAATATGGCTTTGGTGCGGGAGCTGATGAGGCATCATCGGCAGCTGTTTGGCCATGATGCTGCAAAGGTGTCATCACGCAGGAAGAGTGTTCTGTGGGGGAAGGTCATTGCGGCTGTGAATAGTGAGGGTGTGGTGAGGCGGACCGAGGACACGTGCCGTAAGCGTTTTTACGACATAAAGCGCCGTGTCAAGGCGAAGATGGCCAAGGAGGCTAAATCAGCCCGCCAAACCGGGGGTGGACACCCCTTCACCTGCATCTTACCGAGATTGGGAGGAGCCTGTGCGTGCACTGATTCCGCAAGAAGTGGTTGGTGCCACTCATGTCCGGGATTCGGATCGGCCAAGGCAGGATGGTGAGTTATTTATGTTTACTTATAAACAATTTAAGCATGTGTGCTTTGTCCTTAGTTGTCTGAAATGTCTTCTAGCTAATTGTGGTTGTCAGTTTGTTCATTCTTCTAATGTGTTGGTGATGTAGTGCAGGCCTGGCCAACCTGTGGCTCTCCAGCTGTTGTGAAACTACAAGTCCCATCATGCCTTGCCACAGTTTTGCTATTAGGGAATGCTAAAACTGTGGCAGGGCATGCTGGGATCGGATGTGTAGTTTCACTACATCTGGAGAGCCACAGGTTGGCCAGGCCTGATGTTCTTTTTGTTTTTGTTTTTTATTAAAAAAATGTTACTGGTTGCCTTGGAGTTTTTCAGGTGTTGTAAGTCAAAAGTAAATGTTTGTAGGTGTGTTTTCATGCTTTTAAAGTTTAATTTTTGAAACAAATGTTTTTGGGAAATACATTTCATATCATTTATGATTATTGTGTGTTGTTATGGGTTGCCCTTTGTGTGCTTGATGTGTTTTTGAATGCATATTTGGTTGTGATGTTTAAAATTTTTCCTAGATATTTTTGACTAGTGTTTTATTATTATTGTGCAAAATTGATACCTTAGCGTGCAATATTATGGTTGTGTCAAGCTACGACGTTTTGTTTTTAAGTAGTATAATTGTTTGCATTATGCGCCTTTGTGTATTGTATTTTTGACATAATTTATGCAAATTTAAAGAATACCAACCCAATGACGTCAGGCATAAAAGCATAAGCATCGTTTAGTTTAATTCTCATCAGGTACCACATATGTTAACATCACAATAAGGAATTTTTGAAAAAATTTCACCAAAATAGTATGTTCATAAGGACATTCTTCATATTTCTACAGTACGCCAGAGAAGCAGCACAGCCAGGCCACAGCCAACACTGCCAAGAGATGCAGATGGTGGCAATGCCGGTAAGATTTAACTGTATACACATATTCTGCAAACACATAGAAACACAAAATGTTAATGATTATCTTATCACACAGGTTCTTCTTCGGCAAATCCACCTACACTAAGGCACCCATCACAGGGCTCGGTTAGTGTGGCAACGAGGCCACCCAAGAGACGCCGTCTTGAGGCTCCAGCACCAGCATCACCACCCCAACGCTGCATCTCCGCAGTGTCGGCCGTGCCACCACTAGTTCTATTGGCCAGCCCCCAAAGTGAGGATCCACAATCCCCTCAGTTGTCTGGTGAGTAAACATAACAATTACGTGTAAATAAGTAAACAAACAGTGTTGTCGATTTATTAACCTGGAGAAGGCATAAGGTTTTGAAAAAAAACTGATATGTGCAAGGTGATAAAGGCAGCAGTACAAAATAAACACAACTGTTAATGTACATATTGGATGTTTGCCTTGTGCCTTTATCACCTTGCACATATCACTGCTTTTTCACTTCCTTATGCCTTCTCCATGTTTAGACATCTGACCCACTGTTAGTACATATAAAATATAATTTAACTAATGACCAGTCATCCTTGCAATAATCAACAACAACAATCAGATGGTGTGAAGGTATTTTTAGATGGATAATTGTCAGATGTGATGTTGGCCATATCAACACATAGGGGTATATTTACTAAGGTCCCGATTTTGACCGAGATGCCATTTTTTCTTCAAAGTGTCATCTCGGTCATTTACTAAACTCAAATCTCGGCAGTGATGAGGGCATTCGTATTTTTTTTGAAGTCCAACAAAAAAAATACGAATGAATACACCATCGGTCAAAACGCGGCTGTTTAAGTATGAATCTCGGTCATTTACTAAGAAGTGCAAAGCAAAAAAAAAAAAAAACACTGCCGTGAAAAAATACAACTCGTAAAAAAGTGCTAAAAAAAAACAGACCTGCTTTTTTGAGCCGTGATTGGATAGGCATGCACGGATCCATGAGATCCGTGCATGTATATCAGTGGGAAGGGGTGGGAAAGGGTTAATTTTTTGATAAAAAATTGCGTGGGGTCCCCCCTCCTAAGCATAACCAGCCTCGGGCTCTTTGAGCCGATCCTGGTTGCAGAAATATGGGAAAGAAAATGACAGGGGTTCCCCCATATTTAAGCAACCAGCATCGGGCTCTGCGCCTGGTCCTGGTTCCAAAAATACGGGGGACAAAAAGCGTAGGGGTCCCCCGTATTTTTAAAACCAGCACTGGGCTCCACTAGCTGGACAGATAATGCCACAGCCGGGGGTCACTTTTATATAGTGCCCTGCGGCCGTGGCATCAAATATCCAACTAGTCACCCCTGGCCGGGGTACCCTGGGGGAGTGGGGACCCCTTCAATCAAGGGGTCCCCTTCCCCCAGCCACCCAAGGGCCAGGGGTGAAGCCCGAGGCTGTCCCCCCCATCCAATGGGCTGCGGATGGGGGGCTGATAGCCTTTTTGTAAAAGTGTAAGATATTGTTTTTAGTAGCAGTACTACAAGGCCCAGCAAGCCTTGCCCGCATGCTGGTACTTGGAGAACCACAAGTACCAGCATGCGGCGGAAAAACGGGCCCGCTGGTACCTGTAGTACTACTACTAAAAAAATACCCAAAAAAAGACAATACACACACACCTTGAAAGCAAAGTTTTATTACATCCATCCACACAAACATACATACATACTTACCTTATGTTCACACGCAGGTCGGTCCTCTTGCCCAGTAGAATCCATGGGGTACCTGTTGAATAAATTATACTCACCAGATCCAGGGTACCAGGCTCCTCGGATAATCCTTTTGTAATCCACGTACTTGATTAAAAAAATAAAACGGAGACCCGAGCCACGCACTGAAAGGGGACCCATGTTTTCACATGGGTCCCCTTTCCCCGAATGCCAGAAACCCACTCTGAATGATGTCTAAGTGGGTTTCTTCAGCCAATCAGGGAGCGCCACGTTGTAGCACCCTCCTGATCGGCTGTGTGCTCCTGTAGTGTATGACAGGCAGCACACGGCAGTGTTACAATGTAGCGCCTATGCGCTCCATTGTAACCAATGGTGGGAACTTTCTGCTCAGCGGTGAGGTCACTTTCGGTCACCCGCTGAGCAGAAAGTTCCCACCATTGGTTACAATGGAGCGCATAGGCGCTACATTGTAACACTGCCGTGTGCCGCCTGTCAGACAGTACAGGAGCACACAGCCGATCAGGAGGGTGCCACAATGTGGCGCTCCCTGATTGGCTGAAGAAACCCACTTAGACATCAGTCAGAGTGGGTTTCTGGCATTCGGGGAAAGGGGTCCCATGTGAAAACATGGGTCCCCTTTCAGTTCGTGGTCGGGTATCCGTTTTTTTATTTTTTCAAGTACGTGGATTACAAAAGGAGTTACCGAGGAGCCGAAAACACTGGATTATGTGAGTATAATTTTTTCTACAGGTACACCATGGATTCTACTGGAGAAGAGGACCGACCTGCGTGTGAACATAAGGTAAGTATGTGTATATGGAGGTGTGGATGGATGTATTAAAGTTATGCTTTCAAGGTGTGTGTGTGTTGTCTTTATTGGGGTATTTTTTTAGTAGTAGTACTACAGGTACCAGCGGGACCGTTTTTCCGCCGCATGCTGGTACTTGTGGTTCTCCAAGTACCAGCTTGCGGGGGAGGCTTGCTGGGCCTTGTAGTACTGCTACTAAAAACAATATCAATCACTTTTCACAAAGGCTATCAGCCCCCCATCCGCAGCCTATTGGATGGGGGGACAGCCTCGGGCTTCACCCCTGGCCCTTGGGTGGCTGGGGGGGGGGACCCCTTGATTGAAGGGGTCCCCACTCCCCCAGGGCACCCCGGCCAGGGGTGACTAGTTGGATATTTGATGCCACGGCCGCAAGGCACTGTATAAAAGTGACCCCCGGCTGTGGCATTATCTGTCCAGCTAGTGGAGCCCGGTGCTGGTTTCAAAAATACGGGGGACCCCTACTCTTTTTGTCCCCCGTATTTTTGGAACCAGGACCAGGCGCAGAGCCCGATGCTGGTTGCTTAAATATGGGGGAACCCCTGTCCATTTTTTCCCCATATTTCTGCAACCAGGATCGGCTCAAAGAGCCCGAGGCTGGTTTGCCTTAGGAGGGGGGACCCCACGCAATTTTTTTTTTACATTTAAACTTTATTTTTTTGTTTAACAAAGTGCACAATGAAGCCCAGCACGGATCTCTCAGATCCGGCCGAGATTCATTGTATTAAAGTCGGCAGTGTTTTACAAGTCACTCACGTAAAACACTGCCTAAAAAAACGAATGACATCGACATCGGAAAACCCGAAAATGCAGAATACGGCAGCTTAGTAAATTAGTCGTAATAAATTCAAAAAGTTGCAGTTTTACACTTTCGATGTCATTCGTGATTATTCTCCCACCAAATCGGGAGAATTACGAATGTTAGTAAATATACCCCATTGTTGTCACTGAATTTTTTGTGTAAAAAAACAACATAAATGTTAAGTCTCATCCAATTGTTTTGCATGGCCAACATCACTACTTCTAAACATAGTGCACCGTAATACTTTTTCTACCATTGTTAATGTGTACATTTTAGGACACAATATTTGTTTAATTTTTGCAAGACCACTGACTGCCTTGAACAATGTATGAGTGTATTGGTAAACACATTTATTGTATTGTGTGTGTTGTTCCAAAGGAAGGTACATTCCCAATATGTAATTGTATTAATTTGTATTTGTTCGAGTTCTTCGTGGTTGCACATTAATTGTGGCTCACAGTCCAACAATTTATTAAAAAAACATCAACTGAGTAGTGAAGGATAGAAGCAACATATTTATAGAAACAGATGAACAACATAGTCATGTTTATGCCTCAAACTATTGATCAATTAAAACATGAATATTATGAAGAAAATAAGATTTTACTCACCGGTAAATCTATTTCTCGTAGTCCGTAGTGGATGCTGGGAACTCCGTAAGGACCATGGGGAATAGCGGCTCCGCAGGAGACTGGGCACAACTAAAGAAAGCTTTAGGACTACCTGGTGTGCACTGGCTCCTCCCTCTATGACCCTCCTCCAGACCTCAGTTAGGATACCGTGCCCGGAAGAGCTGACACAATAAGGAAGGATTTAGAATCCCGGGTAAGACTCATACCAGCCACACCAATCACACCGTAAAACTCGTGATACTATACCCAGTTAACAGTATGAAATAGAACTGAGCCTCTCAACAGATGGCTCAACAATAACCCTTTAGTTAAACAATAACTATATACAAGTATTGCAGACAAGTCGCACTTGGGACGGGCGCCCAGCATCCACTACGGACTACGAGAAATAGATTTACCGGTGAGTAAAATCTTATTTTCTCTGATGTCCTAGTGGATGCTGGGAACTCCGTAAGGACCATGGGGATTATACCAAAGCTCCCAAACGGGCGGGAGAGTGCGGATGACTCTGCAGCACCGAATGAGCGAACTCTAGGTCCTCCTCAGCCAGGGTATCAAACTTGTAGAATTTAGCAAATGTGTTTGTACCCGACCAAGTAGCTGCTCGGCAAAGTTGTAAAGCCGAGACCCCTCGGGCAGCCGCCCAAGAAGAGCCCACCTTCCTCGTGGAATGGGCTTTCACAGATTTAGGATGCGGCAGTCCAGCCGCAGAATGTGCAAGTTGAATCGTGCTACAGATCCAGCGAGCAATAGTCTGCTTTGAAGCAGATGCACCCAACTTGTTGGGCGCATGCAGGATAAATAGCGAGTCAGTCTTTCTGACTCCAGCTGTCCTGGAAACAGATTTTTAGGGCCCGGACTACGTCCAGCAACTTGGAGTCCTCCAAGTCACGAGTAGCCGCAGGCACCACAATAGGCTGGTTCAAATGAAACGCTGAAACCACCTTTGGGAGAAATTGGGGACGAGTCCTCAATTCCGCCCTATCCATATGGAAAATCAGATAAGGGCTTTTGCATGACAAAGCCGCCAATTCTGACACAGGCCTGGCCGAAGCCAAGGCCAACAGCATGACCCCTTTTCACGTGAGATATTTTAGTTCCACGGTTTTAAGTGGTTCAAACCAATGTGACATTAGGAAATCCAACACCACGTTGAGATCCCAAGGTGCCACTGGGGGCACAAAAGGGGGCTGAATATGCAGCACTCCCTTAACAAACGTCTGAACTTCAGGCAGTGAAGCCAGTTCTTTTTGGAAGAAAATCGATAGAGCCGAAATCTGGACCTTAATGGAACCCAATTTTAGGCCCATAGTCACCCCTGACTGTAGGAAGTGCAGAAATCGACCTAGCTGAAATTCCTCCGTTGGGGCCTTCCTGGCCTCACACCACGCAACATATTTCCGCCATATGCAGTGATAACGGTTTGCGGTCACTTCTTTCCTAGCTTTAATTAGCGTAGCGATAACTTCCTCCGGAATGCCCTTTTCCTTCAGGATCCGGCGTTCAACCGCCATGCCGTCAAACGCAGCCGCGGTAAGTCTTGGTACAGACAGGGCCCCTGCTGCAGCAGGTCCTGTCTGAGCGGCAGAGGCCATGGGTCCTCTGAGATCATTTCTTGAAGTTCTGGGTACCAAGCTCTTCTTGGCCAATCCGGAACAATGAGTATAGTTCTTATTCCTCTCCTTCTTATTATTCTCAGTACCTTGGGTATGAGAGGCAGAGGAGGGAACACATACACCGACTGGTACACCCACGGTGTTACCAGAGCGTCCACAGCTATCGCCTGAGGGTCCCTTGACCTGGCGCAATATCTTTTTAGCTTTTTGTTGAGGCGGGGCGCCATCATGTCCACAAGTGGCCTTTCCCAATGTTGTACAATCATTTGGAAGACTTCTGGATGAAGTCCCCACTCTCCTGGGTGGAGGTCGTGTCTGCTGAGAAAGTCTGCTTCCCAGTTGTCCACTCCGGGAATGAACACTGCTGACAGTGCTAACACATGATTTTCCGTCCATCGGAGAATCCTTGTGGCTTCTGCCATCGCCATCCTGCTTCTTGTGCCGCCCTGTCGGTTTACATGGGCGACCGCCGTGATGTTGTCTGACTGGATCAGCACCGGCTGGTGTTGAAGCAGGGGTCTTGCCTGACTTAGGGCATTGTAAATGGCCCTTAGTTCCAGAATATTTATGTATAGGGAAGTCTCCTGACTTGACCATTGTCCTTGGAAATTTCTTCCCTGTGTGACTGCCCCCCAACCTCGAAGGCTGGCATCAGTGGTCACCAGGACCCAGTCCTGTATGCCGAATCTGCGGCCCTCTAGAAGATGAGCACTTTGCAGCCACCACAGCAGCGACACCCTGGCCCTCGGAGACAGGGTTATCAGCCGATGCATCTGCAGATGCGATCCGGACCACTTGTCCAACAGATCCCACTGAAAGATCGTTGCATGGAACCTTCCGAATGGAATTGCTTCGTAAGAAGCCACCATCTTTCCCAGGACTCGCGTGCAGTGGTGCACCGACACCTGTTTTGGTTTTAGGAGGTCTCTGACTAGAGATGACAACTCCTTGGCCTTCTCCTCTGGGAGAAACACTTTTTTCTGTTCTGTGTCGAGAACCATCCCCAGGAACAGTAGACGCGTTGTAGGAACCAGCTGCGACTTCGGAATGTTCAGGATCCAGCCGTGCTGTTGTAGCACTGCCCGAGCTAGTGCTACTCCGATCAACAACTGTTCCCTGGACCTCGCCTTTATAAGGAGATCGTCCAAGTACGGGATAATTATAACTCCCTTTTTTCGAAGGAGTATCATCATCTCTGCCATTACCTTGGTAAATACCCTCGGTGCCATGGACAGACCAAATGGCAACGTCTGGAATTGGTAATGACAGTCCTGTACCACAAATCTGAGGTACTCCTGGTGAGGGGGGTATATGGGGACATGCAGGTAAGCATCCTTGATGTCCAGTGATACCATGAAATCCCCTTCGTTCAGGCTTGCAATAACCGCCCTGAGCGATTCCATTTTGAACTTGAACCTTCGTATATAAGTGTTCAAGGATTTCAAATTTAAGAAGGGTCTCACCGAACCGTCCGGTTTCGGTACCACAAACATTGTGGAATAGTAACCCCGTCCCTGTTGAAGGAGGGGTACCTTGACTATCACCTGCTGGGAATACAGCTTGTGAATTGCCTCCAGCACTGCCTCCCTGTCCGAGGGAGCCGTCGGCAAGGCAGATTTGAGGAAACGGAGAGGGGGAGACGTCTCGAATTCCAGCTTGTACCCCTGAGATACTACCTGTAGAATCCAGGGATCCACCCGTGAGCGAGCCCACTGGTCGCTGAAGTTCTTGAGACGGGCCCCCACCGTACCTGGCTCTGCCTGTGGAGCCCCAGCGTCATGCGGTGGACTTAGAGGAAGCGGGGGAGGACTTTTGTTCCTGGGAACTGGCTGTATGCTGCAGCTTTTTCCCCCTACCTCTGCCTCTGGGCAGAAAGGACGCGCCTTTAACCCGCTTACCTTTCTGGGGCCGAAAGTACTGTACCTGATAATACTGTGCTTTCTTTGGCTGTGAGGGAACATGGGGTAAAAATGCTGATTTCCCAGCTGTAGCTGTGGAAACGAGGTCCGAGAGACTATCCCCAAACAACTCCTCACCCTTGTAAGGCAAAACTTCCATGTGCCTTTTAGAATCAGCATCACCTGTCCACTGCTGAGTCCACAATCCTCTCCTGGCAGAAATGGACATTGCGTTGATTTTAGATGCCAGCCGGCAAATATCCCTCTGTGCATCTCTCATGTATAAGACTGCGTCTTTAATGTGCTCTACGGTTAGCAATATAGAGTCCCTGTCTAAGGTATCAATGTTTTCTGACAGGGAATCTGACCACGCAGCTGCAGCACTGCACATCCATGCAGAAGCAATAGCTGGTCTCAGTATGATGCCTGAGTGTGTATATACAGACTTCAGGATAGCCTCCTGCTTTCTATCTGCAGGTTCCTTTAAGGCAGCCGTGTCCGGAGACGGTAGTGCCACCTTCTTTGACAGACGTGTGAGCGCTTTATCCACCCTAGGGGATGTCTCCCAACGTGACCTGTCCTCTGGCGGGAAAGGGTACGCCATTAGTAACTTTTTAGAAATTACCAGTTTCTTATCGGGGGAAGCCCACGCTTCTTCACACACTTCATTTAATTCATCAGAAGGGGGAAAAACCACTGGTAGTTTTTTCTCCCCAAACATAATACCCCTTTTTGTGGTACCTGGGGTAATATCAGAAATATGCAACACATTTTTCATTGCCGTAATCATGTAACTGGTGGCTCTATTGGAATGTACACTAGTCTCATCATTGTTGACACTGGAGTCGGTATCCGTGTCGACATCTGTGTCTGCCATCTGAGGTAGCGGGCGTTTTAGAGCCCCTGATGGCTTTTGAGACGTCTGGGCAGGCACGGGCTGAGAAGCCGGCTGTCCCACATCTGCTATGTCGTCAAACCTTTTATGTAAGGAGTTGACACTGTCGCGTAATTCCTTCCACATAACCATCCACTCAGGTGTCGACCCCGCAGGGGGTGACATCACATTTATCGGCACCTGCTCCGCCTCCACATAAGCCTCCTCATCAAACATGTCGACATAGCCGTACCGACACACCGCACACACACAGGGAATGCTCTGACTGAGGACAGCACCCCACAAAGTCTTTTGGGGAGACAGAGAGAGAGTATGCCAGCACACACCAGAGCGCTATATATATAGGGATTCACACTACCCACAGTGATTTTTCCCCTATAGCTGCTGATATTACACAGATTGCGCCTAAATTTAGTGCCCCCCCCCCCTCTCTTTTTTACCCTATGTAGTCTGGAAACTGCAGGGCAGAGCCTGGGGAGCGTCCTTCCAGCGGAGCTGTGAGGGAAAATGGCGCCAGTGTGCTGAGGGAGATAGCCCCGCCCCTTTTCCGGCGGACTTCTCCCGCTTTTTTATGGAATATATGGCAGGGGATTTTACACATATATAGTCTTAATGACTATATTATGTGTTATTTTGCCAGTAAGGTACTCTTATTGCAGCCCCAGGGCGCCCCCCCCCCCAGCGCCCTGCACCCATCAGTGACCGGAGTGTGTGGTGTGCATGGGGAGCAATGGCGCACAGCTGCAGTGCTGTGCGCTACCTTAATGAAGACCGAAGTCTTCTGCCGCCGATTTTCAGGAACATCTTCTTGCTTCTGGCTTTGCAAGGGGGACGGCGGCGCGGCTCCGGGACCGGACGACCGAGGCTGGGCCTGTGTTCAATCCCTCTGGAGCTAATGGTGTCCAGTAGCCTAAGAAGCCCAAGCTAGCTGCAAGCAGGTAGGTCCGCTTCTCTCCCCTAAGTCCCTCGTAGCAGTGAGTCTGTTGCCAGCAGATCTCACTGAAAATAAAAAACCTAAATATAACTTTCTTTTCTAAGAGCTCAGGAGAGCCCCTAGTGTGCATCCAGCTCGGCCGGGCACAAAATTCTAACTGAGGTCTGGAGGAGGGTCATAGAGGGAGGAGCCAGTGCACACCAGGTAGTCCTAAAGCTTTCTTTAGTTGTGCCCAGTCTCCTGCGGAGCCGCTATTCCCCATGGTCCTTACGAAGTTCCCAGCATCCACTAGGACGTAAGAGAAATGCATGTTGACGTAAAGCTACAGTAAGACCAATGCTAAAAAGTTACTAAATACTGGCTGTCTTCAACCCCATACAGAACCAGCCATCACGGCCGAGGATGCCCAGCAGGAAAGTGACCAGCAGGATACATACACTCTTCACCTGCAACCCATAGATGATACCCAGACAACCACGCCGCAGGACATACCCCAAATATCCCACAGGCCACAATTGAGCACAACACCAGACCAGACACAAATGGAGACTGAGTTTTGGAGCGAATGGGCCAAACAACAGGAACTGAACTATGCGTGCCTTACCCAACAAAGCCAATTCCTGGCAAGTCTGCCCCATCATCTGCCTAGACTGGCTCGAAACTCTGGCAGACTTATCGTTCAAGTGGGAAGAATAGCCAATACCATGGAACAGATGAGGGCAGACAACTGCCAAATGCAAGCAAATCTCGTACGCATCATGGATGAGCAACAGCGCCAACAACAATCCCTAATTCAGATCATTCAACACAACCAAATTATCAATGACAACATGTCCCGAATAATAGCAAGCCACACTGCAGCTAATACGCAACTCACTGCCAGCCTCAATATACTCAGCCAAAGCCTTAATGTTTTGGCATCACACCAAGTCAGCTTTAGCTCGGGGACAACTACACCAAACCAGACCCCAGTTCAATCCCCAGTTAGACGCTCCAGTAGAACCAGGAGCAACGAGCCAGCACAATTCTCGGCACCCAGCACACAACAAAGGAAAAAATAATGTGTCCTGCAGCTAATTTTTGGACTATTATAATATTATGTTGAGTTGTTGTGGCAAAAATGCCTTTGTTGTAGGAAATAAATTGCTCACACGGAATATGTGTCTTGTTTAATTAGCTACAGAAACAACCTGTACATTAGTGTCTAGGACCAGATGTGTATTCTTAGAAATATATTGCCTGCCCCTAGGTGTCCTCAGCTCAACGTGTGGCTAATCTCTGGCACCCAGAACATTGGCCATGGCCGCAAGATCAGATAAAGCTACCCTGACTGCATACCACTGCGACTCATGGGTAGGGAAGCAGAGAGAGGCATGTATGTAGGCATCCAAGACATCCAAAACCTGAGTGGACAATCCAAAATTAAAGGTGAGTGTCATGACCTGTAATCAATACAATACTGTGTTCTATTACATTACAGAAGCACGACTTAGACATAGACGTGTATGTATGTTTAAACTCACCTAAATTAAATATTTATAAAAGGTGGCCTGTGAGATACTAATTACATTGCCAGTCACAGGCTGGAAGCTGCCATTAGCCATAAAGTGCAACACAGCCAGGAGTTTGAGCAGGCCTGAGACAGAGCGAGAGCGTGCTGTCTCAGGGTCTAGGTTCAGTTTGACAAGGTCATACAGACGGAAAATGTTATTTACATTTAGTCGGAGCATCTGTATAACATGGTCATCAGCAAATGTGTTATCGTTTAAACGCACATTACAAAAACAAGCCATGGCCAGGCTACGCTTAACATGTACAACCTGCTTACCCTGTAGTTTTTCCAGGCCTGGGTTTATTGTAGCCTCATGGAGCAGTGTCAGGTATCCCCCAGCAAACAAGACAGCAGTACTACACACAGTAGCAGCCATTTCAGATTGAGAGTGGTGAAAAATGTGTTGGGGCCCCTTTTAAAGGACCAAAAAATCAGGTGTGACTAATGTAGAATTGGCAACACATGTAAACACGCTTCTCAAAAGTAGGTCTGTTTTTTTTTTAGGCTTTTTGTACGATTAGTATTTTTTCACGGTAGAGATTTCAAATACGAATGTTTAGTAAATGACTGTGTTCCATACCTAAACAGCCGCGTTTGACCGATGGTGTATTCATTCGTATTTTTTTTCTTGGACTTCCAAAAAAATACGAATGCCCTCATCACTGCCGTGATTTGAGTTTAGTAAATTCCCGAGATGACACTTTGAAGAAAAAACACCATCTCGGTCAAAATCGAGAGCTTAGTAAATTTCCCCCCGAGACTTCCATATCATATACACAATCGGTACGAGCCACTCAGGATAGATTCCCCAAAAAGAGCGAGAGAAGAAAATTCAGAGGATGCAGAGGAGGCCGTAAATTACAAAGAAAAAAAGCGAGATCTGAGATCATAAAACAAACTCATATATACAATCTGTCTTCTGTAAAAATGGGTAAATCTGAAACCCTCCTCTTAGCTAAAAGTCTTAAATTCGCTCCATCCAAACCTCCTGCTTTCTTTAATTTGTTTGTAGAACTTACATCCATACTCTAGCGCGCAAAAGATATTTTGCCACTAAAAAATTGGCTCAATGTAAACTTGATGGTACACCAATTGTTCTAGATGATCAGGATAGAACCAGTTTGGACATGTTGGAGTCTTTATTCTTAGAGAGCAATTTATCTAATTCAACCATTCCGGTATACAACCACGAACGCATTTATGATCGCAGGTTTATATTTAAAAATAAATCTCAGTTTTTTCCTCAACATCATAGGAGTCCTCCTATTGAGATTTTTTTATAAAAAAGACACTCGATGACTTGAATAATTTATGTCAGAAAGAACGGAAAAAATTCAAATATAGACATAATTTATCTGTTCAAGAAAGATTAGCACTTCAAAAATTAGCCAATGGCCCCTCCCTTGTCATTAAGCCTGCGGACAAGGGAGGGGCCATTGTTATTCAAACTACGGATGACTACTTGACTGAAGCATTTAGACAATTAAACGATAGCAACACATACATCAAATTATCTGTCAACCCCTCTCAAGAATTTCATAAATCTCTGACATTATTAGTCCAGGCTGCTGTAGTCAAAGGTATTATAATGAAGGAAGAATCAAGATATCTGATACCTACTCATCCCATTACCCCCACTTACTATCACTTACCTAAGATTCACAAATCACTTACCGCACCCCCTGGTAGACCCATTATTTCTGGTGTTGGGTCCCTCACTTCTAATTTATCACATTTTGTTGATTATTTTTTACAGCCACTTGCATCTTCACTCGATTCCCATATTCAAGATATTACTTTTTTTTCTAAATGCCATCTCTAATGTCAATTGGAAAAGTTCTTTCTTTTTTTTTGACCTGTGATGTACAGGTGCTTTACTTCAATATTCCGCATCAGAAAGGTTTATCTTCTATAGCGGATTCTCTTTCAAAATCTAATTCAATCAAGTCTGAGTTACAACAACTTATATTAGACTCGATTTCTTTTATATTATCCCATAATTATTTTATTTTTAATAAAAAATATTATTTACAGATACTTGGGATGGCCATGGGTACGAGGTTCGCGCCGAGTTTCGCTAACCTGTACATGGAGGCCTTCGAACACTCCCATGTGTGGGGGCGGGACTTTGGCGCAGGCCTCGTCTACTATGGCCGTTACATAGATGACATGTTTTTTATTTTTGATGGCGATATTTCTCTTTCTTCTAATATTATCACTTTGTTGAATGCTAATGATTTTAATTTAAGTTTCACCAGCACTTCACACAGATCCTCGATTACCTTCCTCGATATTTCCTTGTATATAATTGATGATAAAATTTCCACCAAATCTTTTCGGAAAGAGGTTGATACTTTAAACTATTTACATTATAACAGTTCACATCACAAACCATGGTTAAATAATATTCCTTTTGGTCAATTTACATGTATCAAACGTAACTGTAGCGATATACCGGATTATCATTCACAGGCAGATGAACTTTCCCTATCTTTTTCAGATAGAGGATATCCTATGGCTTTGATCAAATCAGCCAGACAAAAGGCTGATACACTAGACAGAAATGATCTCCTAACCTATAAAGCAAAACATCATAAATTTGAAAAAGAACAACCAGTTTTCCTATCACAGTTTAATAGTTCTTCTTTTAAGCTTAGAAATATTATCCGTAATAATTATCCCATATTACTTACAGATCAAGTTCTTAGAACTGAACTAAAAGAGATGCCTTCCATTATTTTTAAAAAAAATCCAACAATCTCCTAGCCATTTTGTAGATAAAAGAAACATGGCCATGCCTGTTATCCCTGCAGAAACTTCCCAGTGGCTTCCTAGAGTTAAAGGGTGCTTTAAATGTGGTGCTAAACAATGCATCACTTGTTCCTATATTCAGAATAATTCAAAATGCTTCACTTCATCTGATCATGCACAATTATAGATACGTTCTTTTGTTAACTGCAATAGTTCCTACGTTATCTATTTATTGGTTTGTTAGTGCAACCTTATTTATGTAGGCAGGACAACACGAAAATTTAGGATTAGATTCTTAGAACATAGGGGTTTCTTTTTCATAGTGTCTCTAGACACTTCTCTGAAATACATAAAAAAAATCCAGATGATATTCACCTTATGGGTATAGAAACTATTATGCCTACAGCACGAGGTGGGGACAGACATAGAAAACTATGTCTCAGGGAAAACTACTGGATTCATAAATTAAAAACCCTTGCCCCAGAGGGGTTAAACGAGTCCATTGAATTTGATCCTTATTAATAAGTAAGAGGCCTCCTCCTCTATGGTTGAAACTTTATTTGGGGGCTAATCTATTACATCTGAGGTGTAATTTATCGTTTAGTTTATGAGTTTTTATTTTAATTTATTTCCATCCAAAATTATTCCTTTATGGTTGTCTAATCATTATATTTCTTTTGGCCTTAGTATGAAAGATAGCTTTTTGATATTTTGAATCTAAAGAAGGATACATTGTTTCATCTTATGTCTTACTTAATCTGTGCAGACTTCTGTAAACAGCCCAGTGGCATACATGGTTTGGTCACTGATCCTCTGTAGACAGGGACCTGGGTTTGGTTCCTGGTCTGATATGTGATACATTTTTGTAATTATTGTTTCTAAATCTAGTCTATATTTGTTACCACAATTAAATATTACCTTGCCCTAATGTCTATTGACTTCTGACTTGGAAAATCCTACATTATAGGTAGTTATACCGATCTAGTTAGTGATCTTCCTTCTAATACTGTTTATATCTGGAGCTTCAAAACACAGTGTTTTTCTTCTTCTTTTTAATACTTTCTATTTTCACGTCATTTATCTACCATATAAATCTTTATTCACATAATGAGCGTTTTTTTTAACTGAATAGATTAAAGCATGTGCGTTTTAGCTAATTTCATGATATATTGAGAATGTATTTTTTGTTACATTTATTAGGTACTTATATATGAGAGCCGACGTATTTTAAATGTAATTATCTACTATTGATTATTTACACCTGTGCACACCTAGCCATTGGGCTTTAAATACTGATTCTCACTGAGGCAGGAATACACCTTTGATAAAGTCACGTGATACGTGACGAAACGCGTTAGGATCCCGCCTCCTACAGCACACCTTGCATCAGGTGTCCACATCGGAAGCAAGCTGCAGTGACCGCATGAGCCTTTGCCGACCTGTCTTTCTCCGCCAGCCGCTCACATTAACACGCGGCATCAACCTATTCAGCAAACCGGCGGCTTCCCTCTCCTTGCTGCACAGCACCAGTGGGCATTGCAGGACTCACAACCGAGGATGCTCGGTTTTGAACCAGCCCACAAGAGAGGTATCATTACAATTCTTTCCATCCAGTCTGGTGCCGGCAAATTGCTATACCTTTGGGACTGCCTTATTGCACACTGCTCCACAGTGATTATATCAGTTGAACTTTTCCTGATGTTTGTGGACATTCACTTAGAGAATTAACATCTGTTGCTCTACCCAGCGAGACATACCTATATATATACATAACAATTAAGGTGTGTGTTTTACTAATGTAATTTATTGGAATATCATATTCTGTTTGCTCATTTACCGTTTATTGTGCTTATGGTTAATAAATCCATTTTATACACGTCGGCTCTCGTATTTTCCCTGCTATATTGCGCAGCCGCTCTGTTGTTTTAAAAGATGTCTAACGCTATATCATCACGGCCGTTGGCTTGTGTGTACACTCGATATGTCTGTGAATGATGTCGCTTACAGACATATCATTTCAGATGTGCAGCACGTCTGATGCTCATATAGCTTGCAGATATATCATTACATCTGCCTGTGTGTATGGCTACTGACCAGCCGACCCATATTAATGATTCCAGATAAAATCATTAGACATGGTTCATGTACGTTGGAATTAGTAGATGTATCAGTGATTATTATAGCTTTTTTAACACCATATAATGATTTGCTGATATCTGGAGTTTTTTGGCAGGATTTAAAATCTTGTCTTTAGAAGTAAATCTAGTATTTTATTTTGAAAGCATTATGTTCTCTTCGCACCAATGAGTAACAGAGCCTGCAGCAAAATATAACGACAATGTTGCTGTTTGTTTAGCACATAAGCAGTTCTGCTCGGATTGTTTGCCCTCTAGTGGACATATGTGAGAATTACCAGTTACAGTATAATGGCGTTTTCATGTTTTGCATGCAACCTACTGTACAGTGTGATGTGAAAACTCACTATTAATTTGCTTCCAAAAATGCTCCATAGCAGCGAATGCCTAGAGCAAAATGATACCTACCGCTATCACTTTACCTACGGGTTCGGCATAGGTGTGCATATTATCGCCAGTGCATCATGAATCAGTGTGACCGGTGATAGGGATCCAGAGAATCCATCTCCAATAAACTTTTAATGAAAGATTAGCCACTAGGCTACTATGTGCTAAAGCAGTCTTCAGATGCAAGCGCTTGCTTTCAGGAATGATTCTGACCCACTTTATCCCTGATATCCATTGTTGCAGAGAGTCCCATACTGCACTCCTGCAGTGGCAGATTCCATTGAACAATGTTCAGCGGCATGATTATAGGCATTTCTATAATGGTTGCAGTGTGTGCAGTGTACATGTTCCCCTGGGTCTAGATGGGCCCACACTGCACTCATATATTATACTTATCCCTCCGGAGTCCAACGATGGCGTCCCTGCACTGCGGACAGAAATCATTTGTAAAATGGCCCCCATGGCCATTTCCGGTGATTTGCGCATGCGCACTGGAGATGTCCCCGAGAACAAGGCGCGGGCCTGGCATATGCAGTAGACTCTGGCATTATGCAAGAGTCTACTGCTGTCGGAGAGGAGGGGGCCCGTAATGGAGGGTCCCATTTTCTCTTAAAACGCCCCTGGGTGTGATGACCTCTGTCTTCAGTCTGCTCAGACTACAGTAGACACTACAGCAGCTTTCCATCCCTGGCAGCAGCGTCAGCGTCGCGCACATGGAGCCTGATAGGAGCCAAAAAGAGAGAGCAGTCAGAGCAGATAGATAAAGAAAAACTTTGTGGCATATGCATCAAAGCTTGGAGGGAGATAAGTACCAACCAATCAGCTCCTAGCTATCACTTTACAGGCTGTGTTTGAAAAATGACAGGAGCTGATTGGTACTTTATCTCTCTCCAAGCTTTGCACAAATAAAAGAACTGGATGCAACAAAGCTACTTTGTTCAGTGGCGTAACTAGAATTTTTTCTCCCCCAAGCCAAAAAATTCTCTGGCGCCCCCCCACACACACATAATTGGTACTAGTAAAGCGATGATGCGCGCCGCAAAAAAAGGGTGTGGTTTTGTTGGGATGGGCGTGGCTTCACATAAAGGGGCGTGGTATTGCAGGAAAAGACTACCAGTTTTGCAACCTGCACGCCCAGACGTTGGCCACCACAGGAAAGAAAAATAATCCTGATTCATGCCCCTTACATTATTTGTCATTTTTCCTCCTTATAGTAATGCCCAGTATACATTATGCCACATACTGCAATGGCCCTTAGACATTATGCCACACACAATAATGCCCTTGACACAATATGCCACACACCATAATGCCCCCGACACATTATGCCACACACCGTAATGCCTGTGACACATTATGACAGGAATCGCAATGCCCGTTATACATTATGCAACACACTGCAATGCCCCTGATACATTATAGCACATACAATGCCTGTGACACATTATGACACACACCGCAATGAACCTGAGACATTATACCACATACCACAATGCTCGTGATATAGTATACCACACACCGAAATGCCTGACACATTATGACACACACCGCAATGTCCGTGATACATTATGCCACACACTGCAATGACCCTGAGACATTATACCACATACCATAATGCCCGTGATATAGTATACCACACACCGTAATGCCTGTGACACATACCGCAGTGCCCGTTATACCCTATGCCACACACCGCAATGCCCGTTATACATTATGCCACACTGCAATGCCCCTGAGACATTATACCACATACCACAATGCCAGTGATATAGTATGCCACACACCGTAATGCCTGTGACACATTATGACACACACAATGTCCGTGATACATTATGCCACACACCGCAATGCCTATTACACATTAAGTCCTACAGTAAGGCTTCTAATTACTTTTAAATTACCTGCTCGTTGCCAGGGGTTTCATGCTCTTGGTTCCATGCAAGGTGCCAGGGGTTTTCATGCTCAGGGTGTTATGCTCGTTGCCAGGGGTTTCATGCACTGGGTGTCCTGCTCGTTGCCAGGGGTTTCATGCTCTTGGTTCCTTGCACGGTGCCAGGGTTTTTCATGCTCAGGGTGCCATGCTCGTTGCCAGGGGTTTCATGCACTGAGTGTCATGCTCGTTGCCAGGGGTTTCATGCACTGGGTGTCATGCTCGTTGCTAGGGGGTAATGCTTGTTGCTAGGGCTGTGCTCCCAGTGCCACATATGCCCCCAGTGCCAGATATTCCCCCACAGTGCCAGGTACACACATGCCCCCAGTGCCAAATGTAGCCCTCCCCCCATGTGCCAGGTACACATATACCCCCCAGTGCCACATATGCCCCCCCCCAAGTGCCAGATATGCTCCCCCAGTGGCAGGTACAACTCTAACCCCCATCCCCTGCTCCCCGCTCCCCCGCTGCTGTGAAGGAGGGACACGGAGGGCACAGCGCGCGCCTCTCCTGTGTCCCTCCTGCGTCTCCGGCGGGTCTGTTAAATGAAGTGCCGGTTCATGAGCCAATTAGAGCTCATGAACAGGCACTTCATTTAATAGACTCGCTGGAGGGACACAGGAGGGGCGCGCGCTGTGCCCTCCGTGTCCCTCCTTCACAACAGCGGCAGCAGCAGAGAGTTGGAGGGAAGGAGGGAGAGGAGACAGCAGATTGACATGCGGACGGCTCGTCCGCATGTCAATCTGCGCAAAATCAGTGGCGGCGCCCCCCGCAGCCCTGCGCCTCCAAGCCACCGAGAGTGCTGCGGGCGCAGTAGTTACGCCACTGCCTTTGTTATATTGACTGATCTACTTGATGTGCAACATTTGTACATCTGTCGGACTGTTGGACTGTGGCATGAAGAGCCTCCCGCAGAATGCAGTGGTAAGGGCCCATGCTTAAGGGTGTGGCCAGCCTTCAGAGAGGGTAGGAATGGCCATCGATACTACCTCCATTGATAGTTAAATTAGAAGGAACCATTGATGGTATGAAACTGTGACATGCCATATCATTGATGGCTTCTGCCATTGAATGCTAGCACATGTGCAGGAGAAACAGCCCAAGCTGATGTAAAAAAGAGTATCAGCAGGCAAATGTTTCCTCTGCACATGCGCAGCAGCTGGACACTGTCTCTCTTTTGCTCGCTGTTTGTCAGTAGAGCAGTGAGGGACTAGGGGAAGGGTTGCAGCTGGCAGGCATGGGCTGCTGACTGAGAGCAGATTCCAGCCACTGTTGAGTAAAGGAGGCGGGCCACAGCCAGTGGCTCCATCCCACCGATCCCAGCGTACACACACTTTTACTGCACTTTAATTAATGCTTACTATCGACGGCGGGAAACCATTCGTGTATCTGCCATTGATGGTAAAACTATTTGGCATCATCGATTGTTGATGGCCATCCCTACCACAGAGACTTTTCTAACCATTAGAGAGTGCATGGTCTGGGCTCCTTGATGAATATATATATATAGTAAATACTAATAGTGCATTTATGAATGCATGTATGATAATGTACCAGGTTACTAACAGGAGTAAAAAATAAACCACAGACCTGTGCAGCATAATGTAACATATGTATAATGCACAGTTTCTCAAACTTCGGGCCAAATTTAGACCTGATCGCAGCAGCAAATTTGTTAGCTAATGGACAAAACCATGGCCCTCATTCCGAGTTGTTCGCTCGCTATCCGCTTTTCGCAGCAGTGCACACGCTAAGCCGCCGCCCTCTGGGAGTGAATCTTAGCTTAGCAGAATTGCGAACGAAGTATTCGCAATATTGCGAAAATATTTTTCTTTGCAGTTTCTGAGTAGCGCCAGACTTACTCTTCCAGTGCGATCAGTTCAGTGGTTGTCGTTCCTGGTTTGACGTCACAAACACACCCAGCGTTCGGCCAGACACTCCCCCGTTTCTCCAGCCACTCCCGCGTTTTTCCCAGAAACGGCAGCGTTTTTTCACACACTCCCATAAAATGGCCAGTTTCCGCCCAGAAACACCCACTTCCTGTCAATCACACTACGATCACCAGAACGAAGAAAAAACCTTGTAATGCCGTGAGTAAAATACCAAACTTCTTAGCAAATGTACTTGGCGCAGCCGCAGTGCGAACATTGCGCATGCGCAGTTAGCGGAAAATCGCACCGATGCGAAGGAAAAGAACGAGCGAACAACTCGGAATGAGGGCCCATGTGCACTGCAGGGGGGGCAGATATAACATGTGCAGAGAGAGTAAGATTTGGGTGGGTTATATTGTTTCTGTGCAGGGTAAATACTGACTGCTTTATTTTTACACTGCAATTTAGATTTCAGTTTGAACATCGGGCACCTCGGCAGCACATCACCATGTGTGTAGGGCCCATAACTCTCTCTGCACATGTTATATCTGCCCCACCTGCAGTGCACATGGTTTTGCCCATTAGCTAACAAATTTGCTGCTGCGATCAGGTCTGAATTAGGCCCTTGGTCCTCAGGACCCCACAAAGTGCATGCTTTGCAGGTATCCTCACAGAATCGCAAGTGAAATAATTAGTTCCACTGAGGACCGAGTTTGAGAACCTATGCTACAGTATAATATATAACTCAAATGCAGAGTCTGGAACCTGATCCCTAGAGGAGTGGACCCCCAGGCAATTGGGCCCTCCAGGGGATTCCCCTGCATCCATCATCGATTGGCGAATCTGACACTGTGAGCGGTAAATTAAATAGCCTGCAAACTGCCAGTTTGGTTTAGTCTTTTAAAAGAATAATACTTTAAAACATTGGGAAGACTTGCCAGGAACCCACCGAAGCCTGCAATTCACAGGCTATTACATTTATCCCTGAATCTGTATTTGAAACATATGATGCAGGGGCCACAACCTTTTCTCATAGCAAATTCTGTTGTACTTCATCTGTGACTGTACTTGTTTAAAACTAATTACTGCGAGGTTAAAGATGCAGCCCAGTGTCTGTAGTACACTTAGGCCCAGATTCATCAAGCCTTGGAGAGTGATAAATAGCACGGTGATAAAGTACCAACCAATCAGCTCCTAAATGCCATGTTACAGGCTGTGTCTGAAAAATTACAGTTAGGAGCTGATTGGTTGGTAGTTCATCACCGTGCTATTTATCACTCTCCAAGGCTTAATAAATCTGGGCCTTTGACTGGTGTTTTGCTGCAGCTGCAATCAGGTCCAGTGCTAGGGTGTTCTTCGCGCCACTCCTGGAAACTATACATTTTTGCCCTCCCACACTTTACACTTTGCAAATTGATGCCCAAAATAGGTATGGGTCTCACAAGAAAGGGGCAATAGTACTCCCATTTCAAATTAAGCCACACAGTCACACAATCTTATTCACATTACACCGCACGTACTAGTGCTGCTTAAACACATAATGCCCCCAGTAGTAGTGCCGCTTATACATAATGCCCCCAGTAGTAGCACTGCTTAAGCATAATGCCCCCAGTAGTAGCGGCGCTTAAGCATAATGCCCCCAGTAGTAGTGCAGCTTATACACATAATGCATTCAGTAGTAGTGTTGCTTATACACATAGTGCTCCCAGTAGTAGTGCTGCTTATACACATAATGCTCCTGCTTATGCATAATGCCCCCAGTAGTGCGCTTATGCATGCATAATGCCCCCAGTAGTAGTGTTGCTTATACACATAGTGCTCCCAGTAGTAGTGCTGCTTATACACATAGTGCTCCCGCTTATGCATAATGGGGGTAATTCCAAGTTGATCGCAGCAGGAAATTTTTTAGCAGTTGGGCAAAACCATGTGCACTGCAGGGGGGGGGGGGGGGGGGGCAGATATAACATTTGCAGAGAGAGTTAGATTTGGGTTGGTTATTTTGTTTCTGTGTAGGGTAAATACTGGCTGCTTTATTTTTACACTGCAATTTAGATTGCAGATTGAACTCACCACACCCAAATCTATCTCTCTCTGCACATGTTATATCTGCCTCCCCTGCAGTGCACATGGTTTTGCCCAATTGCTAACAAACTTGAAGCTGCGATCAACTAAGAATTACCCCCAATGCCCCCAGTAGTGGAGCGCTTATGCATGCATAATGCCCACAGTAGTAGCGCCGCTTATGAATAATGCCCCCAGTAGTAGCAGCGCTTATGCATAATGCCCCCAGTAGTGCGCTTATGCATGCATAATGCCCCCAGTAGTAGCAGCATGCATGCATAATGCCCCCAGAAGTAGCGGCGCTTATGCATAATGCCCCCAGTAGTGCGCTTATGCATGCATAATGCATCCAGTAGTGGCAGCAGCAGCAGGGGAGACAGGCGCAGCAGTAGGGATGCAGAGTGGGGAGAGCGCCTCTCCAGCCTAGCACCTCCCTGCTCTGCATCACTTTGCTGAGCAAGTAGCGCTGGGCCTATCTGCAATATAAGAGGAAAAATATAAAGAACTTGGGGCTATCACTGAGTCACTAAAATGCTTTCTGTACTGTATGGTGGACAAACAGATCTTCTCTGTATTTTATATTCGCTAGTATGCTCTCCATAACATACCTCCTAACATCTTGAGCACGAAATTAGGGACAGCCTCGCTCGACCTATGGGAAATCTTGCACTGCGATCTTCCTCTTCACTTACAGGTCCCTGTAAGGAGGCAAACAAACAACAGACGCGCAGGGCCTAACTCTATCCTAGTGTGCGTCCGCTACACTAGCTTCATTAACAGAGCCCTCAAACTAGCTCTGGTGTATGTGGTGTAACACAACTATGCACAAACGGTAACCAAACTTTGCCCTGCAAGGAACAACACACATCACAATAACAGTACGGTACAAGTATCTACAACGGTGCTGTCCCTTTAAGTTCCTATCTGCCCTAGATTACTGGGGAGTCGGCACCATACAGCCTACCCACTTCCCTTTACTGCTTAATTGGGCATAATGCCCCCTAAGTGCTGCACAGGCCAGAGGCCTGCCTGTTTCCCACGGGCCTAGCGCACGTCTATCGTGCGGCAGGTTGGGTGACCTGGGCCTAATGCCCAGAGTCATCTTATATACCTAACAGGGGGTATTCGCTGGAACTAGGGCCTAATGCCCTCTACTGGCCCCCACAGGCCTATTGCCTAAAAATGGCCACGGGCTTAGTGCCCGCCTATCATGCCCCAAAGGCCTGAGGACTGAATGTACCCACAGGCCTAGTGCCCGAACCGTGTTGGTCTAGGAAAGAGAGAGGGGGAGGGGGTTGACAGGCGTCTTCACCGAGGGCCTACCTGTACCGGTTGGAGAGGCACCAGGGGGGAGATTCGTTAGCTCTTTTGTTTTCCTCCACTGGTGGCCTCTCCGGGTCTTCCGCCTTAATCTACGGCCGCTGACCCGTCCTGGCCAGCGCCGGCGGCGCCACTCCTCCGTGTCCAGCCGCCGCTGGACATCTTCTCTGCCGACGCCCGTGTCTTCATGCCTCTTCAGCAGCCACCGGATCTCTTCTCCCCACGGCCGCCGTCTTCTTCTCCGCCGCCGCCTCTTCTCTCCATCCCGCTCTTCGCCGCTCTTCCGCTCGGCCTCTCTCCTCTTCTGGGTCCCAGCGGCGCCTGACGTCACTCCAAGAGGGCTGGGCCTATTACGCAGCGAGCGCTGATTGGCTCGCCGTGCCCGCCTGTGATTGGCCGGCGCCCCATGAGCCGTGATTGGTTTGCGGATGGCGCCGGATTTCAAATGCCGTGGATGGCGCTTCTTATTGGCTGCCGATTCAGCACCAAGTTTGAAGCGTCGCTTCTGTGGCGCTACACGTCGCCGCCTTCGGTCCAGTGCAGGGAACCACTGCGCGGTCCCGGCACCAGACACCCGCCGCCACTGTACAGCCATCGCTGGGGACAGACAAGGTGCACCAGCGCTGTCTATGGCCTCAAACTGCAGGGGACACAAATCCCCCGCATACTGCTGCTCTGATGTGCCCTGTGATACAGGGCACATCTCTACACACCTGCAGTGCAACGTGGTTTAGCCCAGTTTTTTTTTGTTTGCTAACAAACCTGAATAACCCCGTTTATACAGAGTTGCACATAAACGCAATTTGCATCTTTTTTAGACACAACTTGACCTTTTTTTTTTTTTTTTTTTTTTAAAGCGCTCACACATATTTTTTTCCAGGCAACTTGAGCCTCTTTACAACAAGGAAGTTGGGACAGAGGTAGGAGGGACTTGTTGATATGGCCAAAGGGGGTCATTTCGAGTTGATCGTTCACTGCCGTTTTTAGCAGCACAGCAAACTGGTTACTACTGCACATGCGTATGCACCGCAATGCGCAGGCGCGTCGTACGGGTACAAAGCGGCTCATTGCTGGGCGATGGATTTAACAAAGAATCCATTCGCACATTCGTTCGCAAGGAGATTGACAGGAAGAAGGCATTTGTGGGTGACAATTGACCGTTTTCTGGGTGTGTTTGGAAAAACGCAGGCGTGTCCAAGCGTTTGCAGGGCGGGTGTCTGACGTCAATTCCGGGACCAAAAAGACTGAAGTGATCGCAAGGGCTGAGTAAGTCCAGAGCTACTCAGAAACTGGAAAAAACTTTTTCGTCCCGCTCAGCTGCACACGCGTTCGCACAATTGCAAAGCGAAAATACACTCCCCCGTGGGCGGCGACTATGCATTTGTACAGCTGCTAAAAGTAGCTAGCAAGCGATCAACTCGGAATGATGGCCAAAGTGCAGTAAGGGCATTTTATGGGTGTGTTGATGTGAATTGCGACCAAGATGACTGGAAAAAAGTCACATGCACGTGTTTTTAGGTACTAGACTAGCTACTGTAACTACTCAAATGCTGTTGTAAATTTTGAGCTGATGATTTGATAACAGCTGCAGATTGCGTCTAATTCACCTATTGCATCTCTAAAACATAAACCTTAATACAAATGAAGTTAAACTGAGATTTAAAAGCAAGATTCGTTTTTACTCAATGTTTATTACAGCTGTGGGTAAAAATTAGTGATGTGCACCGGACATTTTTCGGGTTTTGTGTTTTGGTTTTGGATTCGGTTCCGCGGCCGTGTTTTGGATTCGGACGCGTTTTGGCAAAACCTCACCGAAATTTTTTTGTCGGATTCGGGTGTGTTTTGGATTCGGGTGTTTTTCACAAAAAACCCTAAAAAACAGCTTAAATCATAGAATTTGAGGGTCATTTTGATCCCATAGTATTATTAACCTCAATAACCATAATTTCCACTCATTTCCAGTCTATTCTGAACACTGAACACCTCACAATATTATTTTTAGTCCTAAAATTTGCACCGAGGTCGCTGGATGGCTAAGCTAAGCGACACAAGTGGCCGACACAAACACCTGGCCCATCTAGGAGTGGCACTGCAGTGTCAGGCAGGATGGCACTTCAAAAAAATAGTCCCCAAACAGCACATGATGCAAAGAAAAAAAGAGGCGCACCAAGGTCGCTGTGTGACTAAGCACATGATGCAAAGAAAAATTAAAGAAAAAAGAGGTGCAAGATGGAATTGTCCTTGGGCCCTCCCACCCACCCTTATGTTGTATAAACAGGACATGCACACTTTAACGAACCCATCATTTCAGCGACAGGGTCTGCCACAAGACTGTGACTGAAATGACTGGTTGGTTTGGGCCCCCACCAAAAAAAGAAGCAATCAATCTCTCCTTGCACAAACTGGCTCTACAGAGGCAAGATGTCCACCTCATCATCATCCTCCGATTCCTCACCCCTTTCACTGTGTACATCCCCCTCCTCACAGATTATTAATTCGTCCCCACTGGAATCCACCATCTCAGGTCCCTGTGTACTTTGTGGAGGCAATTGCTGCTGGTGAATGTCTCCACGGAGGAATTGATTATAATTCATTTTGATGAACATCATCTTCTCCACATTTTCTGGAAGTAACCTCGTACGCCGATTGCTGACAAGGTGAGCGGCTGCACTAAACACTCTTTCGGAGTACACACTGGAGGGAGGGCAATTTAGGTAGAATAAAGCCAGTTTGTGCAAGGGCCTCCAAATTGCCTCTTTTTCCTGCCAGTATACGTACGGACTGTCTGACGTGCCTACTTGGATGCGGTCACTCATATAATCCTCCCCCATTCTTTCAATGGTGAGAGAATCATATGAAGTGACAGTAGACGACATGTCAGTAATCGTTGGCAGGTCCTTCAGTCCGGACCAGATGTCAGCACTCGCTCCAGACTGCCCTGCATCACCGCCAGCGGGTGGGCTCGGAATTCTTAGCCTTTTCCTCGCACCCCCAGTTGCGGGAGAATGTGAAGGAGGAGATGTTGGCGGGTCACGTTCCGCTTGACTTGACAATTTTCTCACCAGCAGGTCTTTGAACCTCTGCAGACTTGTGTCTGCAGGAAAGAGAGATACAACGTAGGTTTTAAATCTAGGATCGGACACGGTGGCCAAAATGTAGTGCTCTGATTTCAACAGATTGACCACCCGTGAATCCTGATTAAGCGAATTAAGGGCTCCATCCACAAGTCCCACATGCCTAGCGGAATCGCTCTGTTTTAGCTCCTCCTTCAATGTCTCCAGCTTCTTCTGCAAAAGCCTGATGAGGGGAATGACCTGACTCAGGCTGGCAGTGTCTGAACTGACTCCACGTGTGGCAAGTTCAAAGGGTTGCAGAACCTTGCACAACGTTGAAATCATTCTCCACTGCGCTTGAGTCAGGTGCATTCCCCCTCCTTTGCCTATATCGTGGCCAGATGTATAGGCTTGAATGGCCTTTTGCTGCTCCTCCATCCTCTGAAGCATATAGAGGGTTGAATTCCACCTCATTACCACCTCTTGCTTCAGATGATGGCAGGGCAGGTTCAGGACTGTTTGGTGGTGCTCCAGTCTTCTGTACGCGGTGGCTGAATGCCGAAAGTGGCCCGCAATTCTTCGGGCCACCGACAGCATCTCTTGCACGCCCCTGTCGTTTTTTAAATAATTCTCCACCACCAAATTCAATGTATGTGCAAAACATGGGACGTGCTGGAATTTGCCCAGATGTAATTCACCCACAATATTGCTGGCGTTGTCCGATGTCACAAATCCCCAGGAGAGTCCAATTGGGGTAAGCCATTCTGCGATGATCTTCCTCAGTTTCCGTAAGAGGTTGTCAGCTGTGTGCCTCTTCTGGAAAGCGGTGATACAAAGCGTAGCCTGCCTAGGAACGAGTTGGTGTTTGCGAGATGCTGCTACTGGTGCCGCCGCTGCTGTTCTTCCTGCGGGAGGCAATACATCTACCCAGTGGGCTGTCACAGTCATATAGTCCTGAGTCTGCCCTGCTCCACTTGTCCACATGTCCGTGGTTAAGTGGACATTGGGTACAACTGCATTTTTTAGGACACTGGTGACTCTTTTTCTGAGGTCTGTGTACATTTTCGGTATCGCCTGCCTAGAGAAATGGAACCTAGATGGTATTTGGTACCAGGGACACAGTACCTCAATCAAGTCTCTAGTTGCCTCTGAATTAACGGTGGATACCAGAACCACATTTCTCACCGCCAAGGCTGCCAAGGCCTGAGTTATCTGCTTTGCAGCAGGATGACTGCTGTGATATTTCATCTTCCTCGCAAAGGACTGTTGGACAGTCAATTGCTTACTGGAAGTAGTACAAGTGGTCTTCCGACTTCCCCTCTGGGATGACGATTGACTCCCAGCAGCTACAACAGCAGCGCCAGCAGCAGTAGGCGTTACACTCAAGGATGCATCGGAGGAATCCCAGGCAGGAGAGGACTCGTCAGACTTGCCAGTGACATGGCCTGCAGGACTATTGGCTTTCCTGGGTAAGGAGGAAATTGACACTAAGGGAGTTGGTGGTGTGGTTTGCAGGAGCTTGGTTACAAGAGGAAGGGATTTAGTGGTCAGTGGACTGCTTCCGCTGTCACCCAAAGTTTTTGAACTTGTCACTGACTTATGATAAATGCGCTGCAGGTGACGTATAAGGGAGGATGTTTCGAGGTGGTTAACGTCCTTACCCCTACTTATTACAGCTTGACAAAGGCAACACGCGGCTTGACACCTGTTGTCCGCATTTGTGTTGAAATAATTCCACACCGAAGAGCTGAATTTTTTTGTATTTTGACCAGGCATGTCAATGGCCATATTCGTCCCACGGACAACAGGTGTCTCCCCGGGTGCCTGACTTAAACAAACCACCTCACCATCAGAATCCTCCTTGTCAATTTCCTCCCCAGCGCCAGCAACACCCATATCCTCATCCTGGTGTACTTCAACAGTGACATCTTCAATTTGACTATCAGGAACTGGACTGCGGGTGCTCCTTACAGCACTTGCAGGGGGCGTGCAAATGGTGGAAGGCGCAAGCTCTTCCCGTCCAGTGTTGGGAAGGTCAGGCATCGCAACCGACACAAATGGACTCTCCTTGGGGATTTGTGATTTAGAAGAACGCACAGTTCTTTGCTGTGCTTTTGCCAGCTTAAGTCTTTTCATTTTTCTAGCGAGAGGACGAGTGCTTCCATCCTCATGTGAATCTGAACCACTAGCCATGAACATAGGCCAGGGCCTCAGCCGTTCCTTGCCACTCCGTGTCGTAAATGGCATATTGGCAAGTTTACGCTTCTCATCAGATGCTTTTAATTTTGATTTTTGGGTCATTTTACTGAACTTTTGTTTTTTGGATTTTACATGCTCTCTACTATGACATTGGGCATCGGCCTTGGCAGACGACGTTGATGGCATTTCATCGTCTCGGCCATGACTAGTGGCAGCAGCTTCAGCACGAGGTGGAAGTGGATCTTGATCTTTCCCTATTTTAACCTCCACATTTTTGTTCTCCATTTTTTAATGTGTGGAATTATATGCCAGTATCAATAGCAATGGCCTACTACTATATATACTGCGCACAACTGAAATGCACCACAGGTATGGATGGATAGTATACTTGACGACACAGAGGTAGGTAGAGCAGTGGCCTTCCGTACCGTACTGCTATATATACTGGTGGTCACTGTCAGCAAACTGCAAACTAAAATGCACCACAGGTATAGAATCTAGATGGATAGTATACTTGACGACACAGAGGTAGGTAGAGCAGTGGCCTTCCGTACCGTACTGCTATATATACTGGTGGTCACTGTGTCAGCAAACTGCAAAACTAAAATGCACCACAGGTATAGAATGTAGATGGATAGTATACTTAATGACGACACAGAGGTAGGTACAGCAGTGGCCTTCCGTACCGTACTGCTATATATAGTATACTGGTGGTCACTATGTCAGCAAACTGCAAAACTAAAATGCACCACAGGTATAGAATGTAGATGGATAGTATACTTAATGACGACACAGAGGTAGGTACAGCAGTGGCCTTCCGTACCGTACTGCTATATATGGTATACTGGTGGTCACTGTGTCAGCAAACTGCAAAACTAAAATGCACCACAGGTATAGAATGTTGTTATGCACACCAGCGCCTGCAGGAAAGTACTGGTGTCAGGACTGTTATGCACTCCAGTGCCTGCAGGAATGTACTGGTGTTTGAACTGTTATGCAAAACAAATGGACTTACAGACAGACTGGGGAATATGACATAATGTACACAGAAGGTGATAGGTTAACAAAATACACACAAAGTGAACAGAGAAGCCCAGAGGCTAAGGAACTGGGTATCTCCCTAGTATTAGAACTGCTCAGATGGGAAAAGCAAGATGTTGTGTTTTAATACGTAGAGAACCCGAAATGCTGTTGCTAAGGGCAACAGCAAAACCCTAAAGGGTTACCAACGGGTGTGGCAGTAAACTCCTTGGTCAGAGATGGAATGATAGACACAAGGAGAGTCTCCACAATCCTAATTCTCACTTGCAGTGCACAGGTTCAGCTTACTGCCACTAAACTGACCCCTGACACCTAGCACAGTGAGACAGGATTAGACAGGCAAGTCTTAGAATACAGCCGCAAACTTGCTAAGTTCACAGAGTAGTAACAGAACCCCAGCAAGCTAAACGACTGACTCCAGTCTTACTGCTAGGTCTGGATTGGCAGAGTGTAATACCAAATCCCCAGGCCTATTTGCAGTAAGCAACAAACAAATACAAAGCTACACAGTACTGGCTAACTTTCAGAAACTGACTAACCAACAAAGATTCAGCAGCATCTGCTTACCCTGAGAAGAGGCCTTATAAAGCAGGTGCTGTCCACGCCCCACTCAGACCTCACAGACTGTGAGCACAAAAACCAGCACCGGATCCCCTGCCATGCACAGAGCCTATAACCACTGCACAGCAAAAGACCCGAACCGGAGTATCAGCTGCGCTCAGGTCACTCCGCTAGCACTTGTCTCCCGGTTGCCATGACGACGTGGCAGCACAGGGCAGGAGACCCTAACAGTACCCCCCCTCTGACGAGGGGTCAAAGAACCCCTACCACCGGGTTTATCGGGGAACTGCGAGAAGAAAGAGCGTATCAGTCTGGGGGCATGAAGATCACAACTGCGCACCCACGACCGCTCCTCCGGGCCATACCCCTTCCAGTGCACCAAAAATGACAGCCGACCCCGAACCACCTTGGAGTCAAGAATCCTTTCAACAACAAACTCCCTCTGGCCACGTATCAGAAGAGGGGAAGGTCTTCCACTGGAAGAAGGATTACTAATCGCCCGTTTTAAAAGGGAACAATGAAAGGTTTTATTGATACCCAAAGAACGGGGCAGATCTAACTGAAATGCCACCGGATTGATAACCCTGGTGATCTTATAAGGGCCGATGAACCGGGGGCCTAACTTATGAGATGGCTGTCTCAACTTCAAATTCTTGGTAGACAACCAGACGAAGTCTCCTAATTTGAAGCTGCAGGGTCTTTTCCGCTTATCAAAAACCCTTTTGGTCACTAATGACACAGACACAAGGGCTTTCTTCACTTTCCGCCAAATACCTCTAAGGACCGAAACCACAGAGGAACCACCAGGCGTGGAGTCCAGGGGGTCAAAAGAATTGGCCTTAGGATGATGCCCATACACACAAAGGAATGGAGAGATCCCTGTAGCAGAGTGAGCCGCGTTGTTATAGGCAAACTCCGCCATGGACAGATGAGCAACCCAGTCAGTCTGACACTTGGAGACATAACACCTGAGGAACTGCTCCAAGGACTGGTTCACCCTTTCAGTCTGCCCATTAGACTGCGGATGGTAGCCCGACGACAAGCTGACAGAAATCTGGAGATTGGAACAAAATGCCCTCCAGAATTTGGCCACAAACTGGGATCCGCGGTCAGAGACCACATCAAGTGGCAACCCGTGGAGACGCACAACATGCAGCATAAATAATTCAGACAGGCGTCTGGCCGATGGCAGCCCAACCAGTGGAACGAAGTGCGCCATCTTCGAAAACCTGTCAACGACAACCCAGATGGCTGTCATCCCCGAGGATTTGGGCAAGTCCACCACAAAATCCATTAAAATGTGGGTCCATGGCTTAGATGGGATAGAGAGTGGATGTAATGGGCCAACCGGAACCCCTCTAGGAGTCTTATTTCGGGCACAGATGTCACATGCCCGAACCCACTGATCCACATCCTTAGCCACCGAGGGCCACCACACCGCCCTAGATAGCAACTCCCGAGTTCTGGCAATACCCGGGTGACCTGCAGACTTCTTGGCATGGAATTCCAGGAACACTCGCTGTCTTAACCTAGGAGGCACAAACAAAAGACCTACCGGAAGGTCTGGAGGAGCCTGCTCCTGTGCTCTAAGGACTAATGATAAGAGGTCCTGGGTAATGCCCACTTTAATACATGATGGGGAAACAATGGGCAACGGCTCCTCGGTGGTCTCCTGGATTGGAGCAAAACTCCGCGAGAGCGCATCAGCCTTGATGTTTTTTGACCCAGGGCGATATGTTATCAAAAAATTAAAGCGAGCAAAAAACAAAGCCCATCGTGCCTGCCTGGCATTGAGACGCTTCGCTGACTCTAAATATGCCAGATTCTTATGGTCAGTGAGAATTGAGACCACAAACTTAGCCCCCTCAAGCCAGTGTCTCCACTCCTCGAGTGCATCCTTAATAGCCAACAATTCCCGGTTACCCACGTCATAATTCATCTCGGCAGGCGAAAATTTACGGGAAAAGTAAGCACAGGGATGAAGGCGATTATCAGACACTCCCATCTGAGAAAGCACTGCCCCAATACCCATCTCAGAGGCATCCACCTCCACCACAAAAGGACGCTCTGGATCTGGGTGTCGCAGCACCTTGGCCGAAACAAATGCCCTTTTGAGACGGGCAAAAGCCGCTTTAGCCTCACAAGACCAGTGAGCAACATCCGCCCCTTTCTTAGTGAGTGCCACCAAGGGCGCCACTATAGACGAAAATCCAGCGATAAATCGTCTATAAAAATTCGCAAAGCCCAGGAAACGCTGAAGCGCCTTCAAACAAGTGGGCTGCACCCAATCCAGGACTGCCTGTACCTTGGAACCCTCCATTTGGAAACCTTCTGGGGAGATAATATATCCTAGAAATGCGATTTGCTGAACTTCAAATTCGCACTTCTCCAGCTTCGCCCCAAGCCGGTGGTCTCTGAGTTTCTGGAGGACTAAGCGTACATGCTTCCGATGTTCCTCCAGGGAATGGGAGAAGATTAGGATGTCATCTAAGTATACAACTAAGAATCTATCCAAATATTCCCTGAGCACATCATTCATGAAATCCTGGAAGACTGCCGGGGCATTACAGAGCCCAAAAGGCATCACCAAATATTCATAATGCCCTGAGTGGGTATTAAAGGCAGTCTTCCATTCATTCCCGTCTCTTATTCGGATTAGATTGTACGCACCGCGTAGGTCAATCTTAGAAAAAATGGTGGCAGTACGAAGCTGGTCAAACAAGACCGAAATGAGAGGCAGTGGGTATGAGTTTTTAATCGTGATACGGTTCAATTCCCTGAAGTTGATGAAGGGTCGCAACGAACCGTCCTTTTTACCCACGAAGAAGAACCCCGACCCAACTGGAGACTGTGAAGGTCTGATAAATCCCTTAGCCAAGTTCTCCTGAATGTACTCTGCCATAGCCTGAGTCTCAGGACGTGACAGGGAGTACAACCTGCTCTTGGGAAGCTTAGCATTTGGCAACAAATCAATGGCACAGTCATAGGGGCGATGGGGAGGTAGTACCTCTGCAACTTTTTTGGAGAACACGTCCGCAAAATCTGCATAACACCCTGGCAATCCTGGCAAACCTAGCTGCGAGAGCCTGACTGGAAGGCTCAAGCAACTCCTGAAACAATCAGTACCCCAACTAAGAATCTCCCCAGAGACCCAGTCAAATTGAGGATTGTGGGCCCTTAACCAGGGTAACCCCAACACCAATGGGGCAAAAGTACAGACAGTCACATAAAAGGACAATTTTTCAGAGTGTGTGGCTCCAATAAACAAAGAAATCTGGCTAGTGCAAGAGGTAATTTTACCTTGGGATAATGGTTCCCCGTTTAACCCACAAATCTCAATTTCCGATGCCAGGGGTACTAAGGGAACAGAGTGTTTCAGGGCGAATTGGCGGTCCATAAAAACCCCGTCGGCCCCACTGTCCACAAAGGCCTCAGTCTTGACAGTTTGACCGAGAATCTTCAAGGTCACCAGAATGATAAAAGTCTTCTTGGGAAATTCTGACTTCTGGCCTGACAGGATATTTCCCATCACCCTCAGGCCCTGAAGTTTTCCGGCTTTTCTGGGCATGATACTACCACATGACCTTTATTCCCACAGTACAAACACAACCCCTGCTGTCTCCTCCGCGTCTTCTCACGCGAGGAGAGGCGGGTAGCCCCAATCTGCATAGGCTCCTCTGAAAATTCCTCAGAGTCTGAGGTTCCCTTGGGAAGGAAGGAAATCTCAGTCTCCCTTTCAAGCCTACGCTCTCTCAGCCGTCTATCCACCCGGATGGATAACTGCATGAGCTGATCCAAGCTATCAGGCAAGGGATATTGTACCAGTTGGTCCTTTATCTGGTTAGAAAGACCTCTTCGGTACTGGTGTCTCAGGGCTGGGTCATTCCACTGGGTATCATGGGCCAACCTCCGAAACTCCGTACAGTAAACCTCAACTGGCCTTCGCCCTTGCTTAAGGATCGAAATCTGAGCCTCGGCTGAGGCCGTCTTGTCAGGGTCATCATACAACATGCCCAGTGCCGTAAAAAAAGCATCAACACTTTTAAGCGACGGACAGTCAGGCTGCAACCCATATGCCCAGACCTGTGGGTCTCCTTGTAGCAAGGAAATCACTATGCCCACCCGCTGAATCTCCGACCCAGAAGACTGAGGCCTAAGCCGGAAGTATAGCTTGCAGCTCTCCTTGAAACAAAAGAACTGCGAGCGATCTCCAGAAAAACGATCCGGGAGATTTACTTTCGGCTCCTTAACCCCTGCAGGTGCTGCTGCTGCGGGAGCTCCGCCAGCAGCCTGGGAGGTGTGCATTTTAATGGACAAATCATTAAATTGTCGAGTCAGGACCTGCACCTGATCGACCACCTGTTGCAACGTATTTTGAGGGGTATGCTCCATATTCCCACAAAATTTCAACAGGAGTATTAGGCTGCTGAATATGTTATGCACACCAGTGCCTGCAGGAAAGTACTGGTGTCAGGACTGTTATGCACTCCAGTGCCTGCAGGAATGTACTGGTGTTTGAACTGTTATGCAAAACAAATGGACTTACAGACAGACTGGGGAATATGACATAACGTACACAGAAGGTGATAGGTTAACAAAATACACACAAAGTGAACAGAGAAGCCCAGAGGCTAAGGAACTGGGTATCTCCCTTGTATTAGAACTGCTCAGATGGGAAAAGCAAGATGTTGTGTTTTAATACGTAGAGAACCCGAAATGCTGTTGCTAAGGGCAACAGCAAAACCCTAAAGGGTTACCAACGGGTGTGGCAGTAAACTCCTTGGTCAGAGATGGAATGATAGACACAAGGAGAGTCTCCACAATCCTAATTCTCACTTGCAGTGCACAGGTTCAGCTTACTGCCACTAAACTGACCCCTGACACCTAGCACAGTGAGACAGGATTAGACAGGCAAGTCTTAGAATACAGCCGCAAACTTGCTAAGTTCACAGAGTAGTAACAGAACCCCAGCAAGCTAAACGACTGACTCCAGTCTTACTGCTAGGTCTGGATTGGCAGAGTGTAATACCAAATCCCCAGGCCTATTTGCAGTAAGCAACAAACAAATACAAAGCTACACAGTACTGGCTAACTTTCAGAAACTGACTAACCAACAAAGATTCAGCAGCATCTGCTTACCCTGAGAAGAGGCCTTATAAAGCAGGTGCTGTCCACGCCCCACTCAGACCTCACAGACTGTGAGCACAAAAACCAGCACCGGATCCCCTGCCATGCACAGAGCCTATAACCACTGCACAGCAAAAGACCCGAACCGGAGTATCAGCTGCGCTCAGGTCACTCCGCTAGCACTTGTCTCCCGGTTGCCATGACGACGTGGCAGCACAGGGCAGGAGACCCTAACAAATGTAGATGGATAGTATACTTAATGACGACACAGAGGTAGGTACAGCAGTGGCCTTCCGTACTGTACTGCTATATATAGTATACTGGTGGTCACTGTGTCAGCAAACTGCAAAACTAAAATGCACCACAGGTATAAAATGTAGATGGATAGTATACTTAATGACGACACAGAGGTAGGTACAGCAGTGGCCTTCCGTACCGTACTGCTATATATAGTATACTGGTGGTCACTGTGTCAGCAAACTGCAAAACTAAAATGCACCACAGGTATAGAATGTAGATGGATAGTATACTTAATGACGACACAGAGGTAGGTACAGCAGTGGCCTTCCGTACCGTACTGCTATATATAGTATACTGGTGGTCACTGTGTCAGCAAACTGCAAAACTAAAATGCACCACAGGTATAGAATGTAGATGGATAGTATACTTAATGACGACACAGAGGTAGGTAGAGCAGTGGCCTTCCGTACCGTACTGCTATATATAGTATACTGGTGGTCACTGTGTCAGCAAACTGCAAAACTAAAATGCACCACAGGTATAGAATGTAGATGGATAGTATACTTAATGATGACACAGAGGTAGGTACAGCAGTGGCTTTCCGTACCGTACTGCTATATATAGTATACTGGTGGTCACTGTGTCAGCAAACTGCAAAACTAAAATGCACCACAGTTATAGAATGTAGATGGATAGTATACTTAATGACGACACAGAGGTAGGTACAGCAGTGGCCTTCCGTACCGTACTGCTATATATACTGGTGGTCACTGTGTCAGCAAACTGCACAACTGAAATGCACCACAGGTATAGAATCTAGATGGATAGTATACTTAATGACGACACAGAGGTAGGTACAGCAGTGGCTCACTGTACCGTAATGCTATATATTATATACCAGTGGTCACTGGTCAGCAAAACTCTGCACTGTACTCCTCCTATATAATATTATACTGGTGGTCCCCAGTCCCCACAATAAAGCAGCACACTGAGCACAGATATGGAGTGTTTTTCAGGCAGACAACGTATACTGGTGGTCACTGTCAGCAAATGTTAGGGTCTCCTGCCCTGTGCTGCCACGTCGTCATGGCAACCGGGAGACAAGTGCTAGCGGAGTGACCTGAGCGCAGCTGATACTCCGGTTCGGGTCTTTTGCTGTGCAGTGGTTATAGGCTCTGTGCATGGCAGGGGATCCGGTGCTGGTTTTTGTGCTCACAGTCTGTGAGGTCTGAGTGGGGCGTGGACAGCACCTGCTTTATAAGGCCTCTTCTCAGGGTAAACAGATGCTGCTGAATCTTTGTTGGTTAGTCAGTTTCTGAAAGTTAGCCAGTACTGTGTAGCTTTGTATTTGTTTGTTGCTTACTGCAATTAGGCCTGGGGATTTGGTATTACACTCTGCCAATCCAGACCTAGCAGTAAGACTGGAGTCAGTCGTTTAGCTTGCTGGGGTTCTGTTACTACTCTGTGAACTTAGCAAGTTTGCGGCTGTATTCTAAGACTTGCCTGTCTAATCCTGTCTCACTGTGCTAGGTGTCAGGGGTCAGTTTAGTGGCAGTAAGCTGAGCCTGTGCACTGCAAGTGAGAATTAGGATTGTGGAGACTCTCCTTGTGTCTATCATTCCATCTCTGACCAAGGAGTTTACTGCCACACCCGTTGGTAACCCTTTAGGGTTTTGCTGTTGCCCTTAGCAACAGCATTTCGGGTTCTCTACGTATTAAAACACAACATCTTGCTTTTCCCATCTGAGCAGTTCTAATACAAGGGAGATACCCAGTTCCTTAGCCTCTGGGCTTCTCTGTTCACTTTGTGTGTATTTTGTTACCCTATCACCTTCTGTGTACGTTATGTCATATTCCCCAGTCTGTCTGTAAGTCCATTTGTTTTGCATAACAGTTCAAACACCAGTACATTCCTGCAGGCACTGGAGTGCATAACAGTCCTGACACCAGTGCTTTCCTGCAGGCACTGGTGTGCATAACATATTCAGCAGCCCAATACTCCTGTTGAAATTTTGTGGGAATATGGAGCATACCCCTCAAAATACGTTGCAACAGGTGGTCGATCAGGTGCAGGTCCTGACTCGACAATTTAATGATTTGTCCATTAAAATGCACACCTCCCAGGCTGCTGGCGGAGCTCCCGCAGCAGCAGCACCTGCAGGGGTTAAGGAGCCGAAAGTAAATCTCCCGGATCGTTTTTCTGGAGATCGCTCGCAGTTCTTTTGTTTCAAGGAGAGCTGCAAGCTATACTTCCGGCTTAGGCCTCAGTCTTCTGGGTCGGAGATTCAGCGGGTGGGCATAGTGATTTCCTTGCTACAAGGAGACCCACAGGTCTGGGCATATGGGTTGCAGCCTGACTGTCCGTCGCTTAAAAGTGTTGATGCTTTTTTTACGGCACTGGGCATGTTGTATGATGACCCTGACAAGACGGCCTCAGCCGAGGCTCAGATTTCGATCCTTAAGCAAGGGCGAAGGCCAGTTGAGGTTTACTGTACGGAGTTTCGGAGGTTGGCCCATGATACCCAGTGGAATGACCCAGCCCTGAGACACCAGTACCGAAGAGGTCTTTCTAACCAGATAAAGGACCAACTGGTACAATATCCCTTGCCTGATAGCTTGGATCAGCTCATGCAGTTATCCATCCGGGTGGATAGACGGCTGAGAGAGCGTAGGCTTGAAAGGGAGACTGAGATTTCCTTCCTTCCCAAGGGAACCTCAGACTCTGAGGAATTTTCCGAGGAGCCTATGCAGATTGGGGCTACCCGCCTCTCCTCGCGTGAGAAGACGCGGAGGAGACAGCAGGGGTTGTGTTTGTACTGTGGGAATAAAGGTCATGTGGTAGTATCATGCCCAGAAAAGCCGGAAAACTTCAGGGCCTGAGGGTGATGGGAAATATCCTATCAGGCCAGAAGTCAGAATTTCCCAAGAAGACTTTTATCATTCCGGTGACCTTGAAGATCCTCGGTCAAACTGTCAAGACTGAGGCCTTTGTGGACAGTGGGGCCGACGGGGTTTTTATGGACCGCCAATTCGCCCTGAAACACTCTGTTCCCTTAGTACCCTTGGCATCGGAAATTGAGATTTGTGGGTTAAACGGGGAACCATTATCCCAAGGTAAAATTACCTCTTGCACTAGCCAGATTTCTTTGTTTATTGGAGCCACACAGTCTGAAAAATTGTCCTTTTATGTGACTGTCTGTACTTTTGCCCCATTGGTGTTGGGGTTACCCTGGTTAAGGGCCCACAATCCTCAATTTGACTGGGTCTCTGGGGAGATTCTTAGTTGGGGTACTGATTGTTTCAGGAGTTGCTTGAGCCTTCCAGTCAGGCTCTCGCAGCTAAGTTTGCCAGGATTGCCAGGGTGTTATGCAGATTTTGCGGACGTGTTCTCCAAAAAAGTTGCAGAGGTACTACCTCCCCATCGCCCCTATGACTGTGCCATTGATTTGTTGCCAAATGCTAAGCTTCCCAAGAGCAGGTTGTACTCCCTGTCACGTCCTGAGACTCAGGCTATGGCAGAGTACATTCAGGAGAACTTGGCTAAGGGATTTATCAGACCTTCACAGTCTCCAGTTGGGTCGGGGTTCTTCTTCGTGGGTAAAAAGGACGGTTCGTTGCGACCCTGCATCGACTTCAGGGAATTGAACCGTATCACGATTAAAAACTCATACCCACTGCCTCTCATTTCGGTCTTGTTTGACCAGCTTCGTACTGCCACCATTTTTTCTAAGATTGACCTACGCGGTGCGTACAATCTAATCCGAATAAGAGAGGGGGATGAATGGAAGACTGCCTTTAATACCCACTCAGGGCATTATGAATATTTGGTGATGCCTTTTGGGCTCTGTAATGCCCCGGCAGTCTTCCAGGATTTCATGAATGATGTGCTCAGGGAATATTTGGATAGATTCTTAGTTGTATACTTAGATGACATCCTAATCTTCTCCCATTCCCTGGAGGAACATCGGAAGCATGTACGCTTAGTCCTCCAGAAACTCAGATACCACCGGCTTGGGGCGAAGCTGGAGAAGTGCGAATTTTAAGTTCAGCAAATCGCATTTCTAGGATATATTATCTCCCCAGAAGGTTTCCAAATGGAGGGTTCCAAGGTACAGGCAGTCCTGGATTGGGTGCAGCCCACTAGTTTGAAGGCGCTTCAGCGTTTCCTGGGCTTTGCGAATTTTTATAGACGATTTATCGCTGGATTTTCGTCTATAGTGGCGCCCTTGGTGGCACTCACTAAGAAAGGGGCGGATGTTGCTCACTGGTCTTGTGAGGCTAAAGCGGCTTTTGCCCGTCTCAAAAGGGCATTTGTTTCGGCCAAGGTGCTGCGACACCCAGATCCAGAGCGTCCTTTTGTGGTGGAGGTGGATGCCTCTGAGATGGGTATTGGGGCAGTGCTTTCTCAGATGGGAGTGTCTGATAATCGCCTTCATCCCTGTGCTTACTTTTCCCGTAAATTTTCGCCTGCCGAGATGAATTATGACGTGGGTAACCGGGAATTGTTGGCTATTAAGGATGCACTCGAGGAGTGGAGACACTGGCTTGAGGGGGCTAAGTTTGTGGTCTCAATTCTCACTGACCATAAGAATCTGGCATATTTAGAGTCAGCGAAGCGTCTCAATGCCAGGCAGGCACGATGGGCTTTGTTTTTTGCTCGCTTTAATTTTTTGATAACATATCGCCCTGGGTCAAAAAACATCAAGGCTGATGCGCTCTCGCTGAGTTTTGCTCCAATCCAGGAGACCACCGAGGAGCCGTTGCCCATTGTTTCCCCATCATGTATTAAAGTGGGCATTACCCAGGACCTCTTATCATTAGTCCTTAGAGCACAGGAGCAGGCTCCTCCAGACCTTCCGGTAGGTCTTTTGTTTGTGCCTCCTAGGTTAAGACAGCGAGTGTTCCTGGAATTCCATGCCAAGAAGTCTGCAGGTCACCCGGGTATTGCCAGAACTCGGGAGTTGCTATCTAGGGCGGTGTGGTGGCCCTCGGTGGCTAAGGATGTGGATCAGTGGGTTCGGGCATGTGACATCTGTGCCCGAAATAAGACTCCTAGAGGGGTTCCTGTTGGCCCATTACATCCACTCTCTATCCCATCTAAGCCATGGACCCACATTTCAATGGATTTTGTGGTGGACTTGCCCAAATCCTCGGGGATGACAGCCATCTGGGTTGTCGTTGACAGGTTTTCGAAGATGGCGCACTTCGTTCCACTGGTTGGGCTGCCATCGGCCAGACGCCTGTCTGAATTATTTATGCTGCATGTTGTGCGTCTCCACGGGTTGCCACTTGATGTGGTCTCTGACCGCGGATCCCAGTTTGTGGCCAAATTCTGGAGGGCATTTTGTTCCGATCTCCAGATTTCTGTCAGCTTGTCGTCGGGCTACCATCCGCAGTCTAATGGGCAGACTGAAAGGGTGAACCAGTCCTTGGAGCAGTTCCTCAGTTGTTATGTCTCCAAGTGTCAGACTGACTGGGTTGCTCATCTGTCCATGGCGGAGTTTGCCTATAACAACGCGGCTCACTCTGCTACAGGGATCTCTCCCTTCCTTTGTGTGTATGGGCATCATCCTAAGGCCAATTCTTTTGACCCCCTGGACTCCACGCCTGGTGGTTCCTCTGTGGTTTCGGTCCTTAGAGGTATTTGGCGGAAAGTGAAGAAAGCCCTTGTGTCTGTGTCATTAGTGACCAAAAGGGTTTTTGATAAGCGGAAAAGACCCTGCAGCTTCAAATTAGGAGACTTCGTCTGGTTGTCTACCAAGAATTTGAAGTTGAGACAGCCATCTCATAAGTTAGGCCCCCGGTTCATCGGCCCTTATAAGATCACCAGGGTTATCAATCCGGTGGCATTTCAGTTAGATCTGCCCCGTTCTTTGGGTATCAATAAAACATTTCATTGTTCCCTTTTAAAACGGGCGATTAGTAATCCTTCTTCCAGTGGAAGACCTTCCCCTCTTCTGATACGTGGCCAGAGGGAGTTTGTTGTTGAAAGGATTCTTGACTCCAAGGTGGTTCGGGGTCGGCTGTCATTTTTGGTGCACTGGAAGGGGTATGGCCCGGAGGAGCGGTCGTGGGTGCGCAGTTGTGATCTTCATGCCCCCAGACTGATACGCTCTTTCTTCTCGCAGTTCCCCGATAAACCCGGTGGTAGGGGTTCTTTGACCCCTCGTCAGAGGGGGGGTACTGTTAGGGTCTCCTGCCCTGTGCTGCCACGTCGTCATGGCAACCGGGAGACAAGTGCTAGCGGAGTGACCTGAGCGCAGCTGATACTCCGGTTCGGGTCTTTTGCTGTGCAGTGGTTATAGGCTCTGTGCATGGCAGGGGATCCGGTGCTGGTTTTTGTGCTCACAGTCTGTGAGATCTGAGTGGGGCGTGGACAGCACCTGCTTTATAAGGCCTCTTCTCAGGGTAAGCAGATGCTGCTGAATCTTTGTTGGTTAGTCAGTTTCTGAAAGTTAGCCAGTACTGTGTAGCTTTGTATTTGTTTGTTGCTTACTGCAATTAGGCCTGGGGATTTGGTATTACACTCTGCCAATCCAGACCTAGCAGTAAGACTGGAGTCAGTCGTTTAGCTTGCTGGGGTTCTGTTACTACTCTGTGAACTTAGCAAGTTTGCGGCTGTATTCTAAGACTTGCCTGTCTAATCCTGTCTCACTGTGCTAGGTGTCAGGGGTCAGTTTAGTGGCAGTAAGCTGAACCTGTGCACTGCAAGTGAGAATTAGGATTGTGGAGACTCTCCTTGTGTCTATCATTCCATCTCTGACCAAGGAGTTTACTGCCACACCCGTTGGTAACCCTTTAGGGTTTTGCTGTTGCCCTTAGCAACAGCATTTCGGGTTCTCTACGTATTAAAACACAACATCTTGCTTTTCCCATCTGAGCAGTTCTAATACAAGGGAGATACCCAGTTCCTTAGCCTCTGGGCTTCTCTGTTCACTTTGTGTGTATTTTGTTAACCTATCACCTTCTGTGTACGTTATGTCATATTCCCCAGTCTGTCTGTAAGTCCATTTGTTTTGCATAACAGTTCAAACACCAGTACATTCCTGCAGGTACTGGAGTGCATAACAGTCCTGACACCAGTACTTTCCTGCAGGCACTGGTGTGCATAACAGCAAAACTCTGCACTGTACTCCTGCTATATAATACACCTGCTCCCCAGTCCCCACAATTAAGCAGTGTGAGCACAGATATATGCAGCACACTGAGCACAGATATGGAGCGTTATTTTCAGGCAGAGAATGGATAACTGGTGGTCACTGATCAGCAAAACTCTGCACTGTACTCCTCCTATATTATACAGCTGCTCCCCAGCCCTCCCAACAATGAAGCAATAATGCACAATCAAGTTCAACAATAACGGAGAGGACGCCAGCCACGTCCTCTCCCTAACATTTCCAATGCACGAGTGAAAATGGCGGCGACGCGCGGCTGCTTATATAGAATCCGAATCTCGCGAGAATCCGACAGCGGGATGATGACGTTCGGGCGCGCTCGGGTTAACCGAGCCATACGGGAGAATCCGAGTATGGCTCGGACCCGTGTAAAAAGGGTGAAGTTCGGGGGGGTTCGGTGTCCGAGAAACCGAACCCGCTCATCACTAGTAAAAATAAAATTTTATATTCATGTCTCACATGCTCCAATCAACTTGGGTAACTATTCGTGCACCGAAAGGAGGGGGGGGGGGGTGTTCTAATTACCTGGGCTTGTTGGCATGGCCAGGGCATAGATCAACTGCTATGGGGAATAAGATTTGCAATATACCCTTTGCAGCATTGCTGAGGGAGCAAACTATTTTTTGAAGGGTCATGTCTCCCCAGATTTGGCCATGCTCCCCTTATTAACCTGGCCCATGGCCTCTTGGCTGTCGTGTGGATATTTTTTAACTCTTTAACTGCTTTTTTGCAATATGCACACATCCAACTCTGAAAGCAGTTCACATCTTTCATTGAAAGTTATTCAATTTTGACCACCTCACAGCTCACAATATTGTTTTCATCCACTTAATGCCAAAGGCTGCAGCAAGCTGGCTTATTACTATGCGACAGAGCAGTAGCACAAACGCTTGGCAGTTTATAGAACATTTAAGAAACACTGCCACACAACAGTGGCAGAGATCAAAAGTGGTACAAAATGGAATTGTCCTTGGGCCCTCTCACCCACCCTTATGTTGGATATTAAAAAGTACATGCAGTTTAACAAATTAAGCACTTCAATGACGGGGACGACCATTTTTTTGCTGAAGTGCTTGGTTTGTTTGGGCCCCCACAAGACAAGCTACCAATAGACTTAAGGCAGCTATGATAACATCTGTGCAGTAGCAAGATGTCTTTGTCACTGCCATCCTCATCCTCACCCTCATCAGTGTGTACATCATCCTCATACAAAGTCAATTTAGCTCAGCTGGAATCTTTGATGTAATTGCCGGTAAAGGTCTTCCTTGTAGAATTTGTAGTTCATTTTGATGAACATAATCTTTTCCACATTTTGAGGAAGTAGCCTCCTACACTGATCTCTGATGAGGTTCCCGTCTGTACTGAAAACTCTTTCTGAGTACACACTGGAGGCAGGCAGGTTAAATAATGCAAAGCCAGTTTGTACAAGGGCCTAAAAATTGAATTTTTTTTCTTTCCAGAAGTCAAAGGGACTCTGTGATATGCCTATTTGAAAATAATCCTCCACCATTCTTTGGATGGTGACCGTATCAGATGTAGTTAGGGTAGAAGTGTCACTCATTTTAGGTAATTCTTTTAGACCCGACCAGATGTCAAAATTATACAATATACTCTTTTCTTTTTTTAAGTGGTAGTTCTGCTCACACTGTGTGGAGTTACAGGGCTTACGTGAAGTGAATAAAGTGCACTGAGGTACAGAGTGTATTGGGGTAGGTAGAATGTACAGTACAGTGCAAACAAATTATACAACAATATATATATTTTTTTAACTGTCAGCTCAGCTCACACTGTGTGAAGTAAGACCCGTGGGGGCTGGGGAGTATTAGTCACTCTGTCTGGACACCACACAGCCACTTAAATCAGCAGAGCAGAGCACAGAATACAGTAGTGTGCCTTGTATATTTAAAAACAGACACTTGTATAAGTTACTCTGTCTGGACACCACACAGACATTTAAATCAGCAGAGCAGAGTGCACCATACAGCAGTTTGCCTTGTATAAGTTAAGGACAGCCACTTGTATTAGTCACTTTGTCTGGACACTGCACAGCCACTGAAATCAGCAGAGCGCAGCATACATCAGCGTGCCTTAACTTAAGTGAAATGGCTCCGAAGTCACTGCTGTGGCCCCCTTATTTTGAATCCAAAACCTGCGAGAATCCGACTGGGAGGATCACATTTTGTCTCAGTCCGAAAAGAGTGCGGTGAGAATACCCGAGCCGCAGCTCGGAGCAACTTGGATCCAGAAAGTTCGGACGTGCTCGGATTCCAAGTAGTACGAACTGCTCATATCTAATTAGTGGTCATGTGTTTTCCACCTTTCCTTCCAGATATTGATACCATGTACAGCAACTTCTGCAAATATCAGGGGTTTGTCTGTGAGAACACTCATTTGGTCTGTGTTTGTCTGTGAGAACATTCATTTGGTCTGACCTGCACATTCCTAATACTGTAGCTACAAATTTTTGCCTTTGTGGCTAATAATATTTTGTTAAGGATCAATATCTTATCCAGAGGAAATTACTAGAAAAATTGCAATATTTTACAGAACAGATCAATTAAAATACATCATTTTTTTATGTATTTTAAGAGCCTCTAAAGCCCCTCTCAAAGTTTGTCTTCACATAATTAAAACACATAGAAGTGATAAAAAAAAAACCCTGCTCCAGTTCCACACGCCTAATATGCAGTTTTATATATTCGTTGGTGGATTACTCTGGCTCCTAACCTCTGATCCCCAAGTCCCCGGTACCTTCAGAAAGGTGGGACTCTCTATTTTTGTTATCCCATTCAAATCTAAGAAATATTTTTCCAGGACCTTGAGATATCTGCAGTTAAGCAAGCTGCCCTCTCACCAGAAAATGATGAATATTAAGCTCACTCCACTATCGACCCCTCCCCTACATATTAATAACCCCATACCACCCTGGAAGTCCTGTACAGCCCAATGCCCCCTTCTACAGTTTAGTGTTCTCCCTCCCACCCCATCTGTGCAGTAAAGGAGTAATTAAAGAAATTACTGCTCTAGGTCCTACATGCTGAGTGGAAGATAGAACACCCCCTACGGCCCGCGGAACATCAATGCTGCCGCAAATAGCACTCCCCACCCCTACCGCTGGAGAATGGGTAGGGGTCCCAGTGCATTGCTGTGCCCAGGGGCCCACACTGCTGTTAAGATGGCCCTACAGATAACGGCCCTCATTCCGAGTTGTTCGCTCGCTGCTAATTTTAGCAGAATTGCTAATAGTCTAAAATCCGGCAGTTCTGCGCATGCGTTAGCACAGCAGGGCGCACGCGCTAAGCAATTTTACACAAAACTATGCTATTTACTCTCGGGCGAACAAAGCTTTTCAATCGCTCTGCTGATCGTAGTGTGATTGACAGGAAGTGGGCGTTTCTGGGCAGAAGCTTGCCGTTTTCAGGGAGCAGAGGCGTAGCTAGGGTTTTTGGAGCCCAGGGCAAGATGGAAAATGGCGCCCCCCCCAAAAAAACAAACCAAACCACGAAAAGTAACATGTACGCGCCCCGGAGGCGCGGGCAGCAAAAGGGGTGTGGCCACACTCCAGAAGGGGTGTGGCCATGCACCAGAAGGGGTGTGGCCACTGAAAATGGCCCACAGTGCCAGTTACATTGCCCCACAGTGCCAGATACAATGCCCCACAGTGCCAGATACATTGCCCCACAGTGCCAGATACATTGCCCCACAGTGCCAGATACAATGTCCCACAGTGCCAGATACAATGCCCCACAGTGCCAGATACAATGCCCCACAGTGCCAGATACAATGCCCCACAGTGCCAGATACATTCCCCACAGTGCCAGATACATTGCCCCACAGTGCCAGATACAATGCCCAACAGTGCCGGTTACATGCCCCACAGTGCCAGTTACATTGCCCCACAGTGCCAGTTACATTGCCCCACAATGCCAGTTACATGCCCCACAGTGCCAGTTACATTGCCACACAGTGCCAGATACAATGCCCCACAGTGCCAGTTACATTGCCCCACAGTGCCAGTTACATGCCCCACAGTGCCAGATACATTGCCCCACAGTGCCAGATACATTGCCCCACAGTGCCAGATACATGCCCCACAGTGCCAGTTACATGCCCCACAGTGCCATATACAATGTCCCACAGTGCCAGATACAATGCCCCACAGTGCCAGATACATTGCCCCACAGTGCCAGTTACATTGCCCCACAGTGCCAGTTACATTGCCCCACAGTGCCAGATACATTGCCCCACAGTGCCAGTTACATGCCCCACAGTGCCAGTTACATGCCCCACAGTGCCAGTTACATTGCCCCACAGTGCCAGATACATTGCCCCACAGTGCCAGTTACATTGCCCCACATACACCACACTAGCCCCAGACACACACACACCACACTAGCCCCAGACACACACAGTAAATTGCACACACACACACACACACACACACACACACACACACACAGTTTAGCCTGCCCTGCTCACCTCCTGCACCTCCCGCCGAGGCCACACGCGCACCTCCAAAGTCGCGCACGCGCGTACCTCCGAACGCGCACCTCCGAGGTCGCGCACACGCACACTGAAGGAGGAGGGGGGGTTTAGTAGGGGGGGGGGGGCTCCTGGCTGCCGCTGCCTGCACAGTGTGACAGGCACAGCAGCCGGGGAGACAGGGAGAGCGCCGCGGGTAGCGCCGGCGGAATCCCTGTCGCATGGGGCGAGTGGGCCGTGCAGGTGCCGTTGGCGCCCCCCTCTGCTGGGGCTGCCACGGCGCCCAGGGCACGTGCCCTGCTCGCCCCATGCTAGATACGCCTCTGTCAGGGAGTGTGGTGAGGGAAAATATTTGGTTCTGTTTGTCCATATATTTTATGATTGACAGCCACCAGCACTGGTTTTGCCTATTACACTGACCATATATAATTTGAATTGGTACTGGACCAGCAATCCAAGGCACCCAAGTAAGTGTCCAGAGGCACCCTAGGGTGCCTAGGCATGAAGTTTGAGAACCACTGCTGTAGCCAATGCAGGTGCCATGTAGTAGCAATGATGCCACCTCATGGACCTGCTCCGTAGGAAATGGCACCCCTCGCATGCCCCTAGTTGAAGTGCTGTTCTCCCAGTTCTGACTGTAGCTTGTTAACTGATTACTCTCTGTTTAATCCCTGTGGCATTTACAATACAGTACTTCTACTGACAACTTACTATCCTCTGTGATACCTTCACATTAGGAACTAATGGGGTAATTCAGAGTTGAACGCAGCAGCAAATTTGTTAGCAGTTGGGCAAAACCATGTGCACTGCAGGGTGGCAGATATAACATTTGCAGAGAGAGTTAGATTTGGGTGATATATTTTGTTTCTGTGCAGGGTAAATACTGACTGCTTTATTTTTACACTGCAATTTAGATTTCAGTTTGAACACACCCCACCCAAATCTAACTCTCTCTGCACATGGTATATCTGCCCCCCTGCAGTGCACATGGGGGGTAATTCCAAGTTGATCGCAGCAGGAATTTTTTTTGCAGTTGGGCAAAACCATGTGCACTGCAGGGGGGGCAGATATAACATTTGCAGAAAGAGCTAGATTTGGGTGGGTTATAGTGTTTCTGTGTAGGGTAAATACTGGCTGCTTTATTGTTACACTGCAAATTAGATTGCAGATTGAACACACCACACCCAAATCTAACTCTCTCTGCACATGTTAAATCTGCCTCCCCTGCAGTGCACATGGTTTTGCCCAACTGCTAAAAAATTACCTGCTGCGATCAACTTGGAATTACCCCCCATGGTTTTGCCCAACTGCTAACAAATTTGCTGCTGCGATCAACTCTGAATTAGGCCCTAAGTCAAGGGATGTGACCTGTGTTCTGAATTCAGAAAAGCCCCAACTTCCTTGCAAAACATGTAATGAGTAGAGATGAGCGAGACTCTGGTTTAGCTGCCTGACTCGGAAACCCGAGCGCGGCAAAACGTCATCATCCCGCTGTCGGATTCTCGCGGGATTTGGATTCCATATAAGGAGCCGCGCGCCGCGGCCCTTTTCACTTCAGTCTCAGAGAGTGTATAGAGAGGACGTGTCCTCAGTGTGTTCAGTGTCTGTGTGGGGGCGGGAAAGTGCGGATGGAGCTGCAGCTCCAGGCCCCCCCATTGAAAATAGGCCCACAGGACCCCAAACCGGCTGGCCAAAGTTCCGACCACGGAACTCTGAAACTCTGCCGACTCAGTCCTGAATCCTCCTAAGGCTCCGCCCCTGGATCCCTCCATAGCCACGCCCGCTGGCAGAGCCGGCCCTAACCAATATGATGCCCTAGGCAAGATTTTGGCTGGTGCCCCCTAGCACCACCGCAGGTTCCGCCTCTGACCTTGCACCTCTTTCCCAGCACCATCACCCCTCACCCATAGCAGTCTTTAGTTTGGTGTTTGTACCCCTATATTTTAAATAGGGACAGTTCGTACATTTGGCGCACAGCCCAAAAAGGGGTGTGTTTTTGCTGAAAAGGGGCATGGCCACACAATAGTAACCCCAATTCCAATTACGCCACACAATACTGCAACTTTATTCACATTTGATCATGCGATAGTGTCCATAATTCATATTACATCCTACAGTAGTATCACTTTACCTTATAAACGTTACTCCTCACATTAGAGCCCCTAATTCACATTACATCACACTGAATTGCTCCTTATTCACATTATACCACACCCTATTGCTCCTTATTCACATTAGATGACCCAGTAGTGCCCGTTCTATACGCAATGCCACATAGTAGAGCACCTTATACACATAATGCCACTCAGTAATGCCCCTTACACATATGAGACACATTATTAATGTCCTTATAAACATAATGCGCCTTACACATTATGACAACCTTTATTAATGCCCTTTTACACATAATGTCTCTTACACATATTCGGCATATTCATAATGCCCTTATACACATAATGACACACATAGTGCCCCCTACACATTTGCTGCACATTATTAGTCCTCTATACACATAATGACACACATACAGTAGTACCCTGTTCACATATGCCGCACAGTACACCTTACACATATGTTGCACATTATTAATGCATTTTTACATGACACACATATTCCGAACACTACTGCACAACCAACCCACTCACATGCACACAACACTCACACTGCCACTAACACTGTGACCTCTGCCTCTGCTTGGATACAGATGTGTCCTCATAAATCGTGCCTCAATGCTAACGTCAGGTACATTTTTTTAATGAAAATGCATCTTATTTGCATTGCTGTGTGGCTAGGATGCACAAGCAGCTTCTGATGATTAAAATGATATGCAGCATGGCTATATTCTGTGTGCGACTGCGGCTGTATCTGCATATGAAATGCTACACACAGAATATAGGCATGCCGCATATCATTTTAATCAGCAGAAGCTGCTGATGCCCCTAGGCATATCAAATGCCCTAGGCAATTGCCTAGTTTGCCTATGCCTATGGCCGGCTCTGCCCGCTGGCCTATCCAAAGTTATTGATGCCTCACAGTTAATCCCAGGTTGGGCCCCTGCTCAGCACATTGAGTCTTATACTCCACCTGTAACCACTCCATGTTTCCCGATATTTGCATGCTGGAAGATTATTGCACTCTGATTGGGGGGGAGTGCGGCTGTTTTATTCATGGGGATTTCATTTGTCACCTATATGTGTTTTTATTGGCATTTATATTGATTTTTTATTTTTTATTTTTTATATATAGGATATCGTCTCAACACTTCGGGACCATTTTAAACTGATCAGCATTGTCCCCGGGACCATCCCATAATGATCAAAGGACTTTTAGTGACATCATGTATAGAGATCATGGGAGGGTCCGGGGTACGACTAGGTTTAGGGAGTTATAGTTATGGAATGTAATAGGCACATGTTAATGCAGATAATACATACCCTCTGGTTGGCTATGGATATTAAAATGATTGAGAATGTTAATACATCATTGGAAGCGGATTGACGCTCCCTGTCACTATGAGCACATAAATGCAAAAATCATAACAGAGCGGAATGCTGGGCGACTTGTCCTCTGGGCCATAGTTACATATTCCGGGTATATGGAATAAGGATTTGAGTGCTGCACGTTGTTAAATACATAGAACATTAAACAGACATGCATTCCAGGTTACTATGGAGACAAACGTCACCGGAAGTGACGTAACGCCTCCTCGATCGTTACTATGGACACATATCTTTAGCCAACTTAAGGGGACAAATGTACATGTTTTGACAGAATCATGTATTTTTGAAATGCCGATCATACAATATTGTCTGCTAGATGTGACAACTGATTGTAAGAAATATATGTAGTAGACACAGGTTTTTTCTTTTTAACGGACCGGAAGTGACGTTACGTTTCTATAGGAACATACATTATCTCAGAGTAATGCATTATGGGACTTGTAGTAGATTACCATATGATTATCAGCTGGAGTTGGAGGACGGGGATTGGACAGGACTGTGTTTAAATATCTAAGGACCCTTCTCCACACACACAGCCCGGATTCTCCTTGAAAAAGACCTCAGCTTGAGAGGTGGAAACGCGTTGGAGCGGGGACATCTATATCTGGCAGCCGACGTGACAGTGACGAGGTGAAGTCCAGGTCAGCTGATTCAGCGGTGATACAACATCCGTGGGAACCCGGGACCCACTACACACATGCTGATACTGAACTGATTTGTCAGTTCTTGGCTTCTGGTAATTTCATTCAATCACAGTCATTGAGGCTTTCATTTAATTTGTGTAGTTGTGTGTGGAGCTTTGTTACGTCATCTGTTTTAATTGTTATTAACCTAAAATATTAAAAATTGTACTTCACTATATGCAATTTTGCTTTACTTTTGGGTGGATACAAATCCTCATGGTATATTTACACTGAAGAACATCCGCATGGATCTTTAACCTCCCAGTAGCGCCAGATAAGTTTATCCTATCTTGTATTTGTGTTTTGATGTTTGGTGAAGGTTTTGGGGAATCCTTCAATTAGGATATTTTAGTCTGGCTGCACACTGTGTTTTAAAGCGCACCCTATTGTAATCACACTTCTGACCATTTATGGGCCCCTGCTCTGTAACTCCTCCCACTATCAGGGGCGTGGCCAAGACATGGTCGGGCTGGTGACTGACAAGCTGTATACTCACTATTTCAGCTGCTGAGGCTGTGCCGCACCCTGCTCTGCCCTGCTGTAACGCTGAGGAGATTCCTGATCAGTGCAGGAACTCCTCATCAGTGTCTGCTGTGCTCCTAGTGGCTGAGTGACACATCACTCACAGACACTCAGCCAATCAGAGCACAGACACCCTCCACCCCCACACACCAACCACTACACAAGCAGCAGGCTGAAGAATGATATTGCAGGAGCTCAACACAGGAAAGATGGTTAGTCACCTGTCAGTGTGTCACACACACACACACACACACACACACACACACACACACACACACACACACACACACATACATATACATGTGTATAGTACTGTACAGGATAATTACTTTTATACACGTGATCCCCCCTCACCAAAACCTACAAATTCCATCTCTATCCCCTGGATGGGCCCTCCTGTAACACCCTCCGTGCTCTATTGCAGTATGTGTACAGATTTCTCTATACTTTGCATACAGTATGTACTCTGCATATATATGTATATTATGTATGTGTATTCTATGTGTGTGCTTTATGTATAAATATGTGTACGCTATTTTATAATAAGAATTTACTCACCGGTAATTCTATTTCTCGTAGTCCGTAGTGGATGCTGGGAACTCCGTAAGGACCATGGGGAATAGCGGGCTCCGAAGGAGGCTGGGCACTCTAGAAAGATCTTAGACTACCTGGTGTGCACTGGCTCCTCCCACTATGACCCTCCTCCAAGCCTCAGTTAGGTACCGTGCCCGGACGAGCGTACACAATAAGGAAGGATTTTGAATCCCGGGTAAGACTCATACCAGCCACACCAATCACACCGTACAACTCGTGATATGAAACACAGTTAACAGTATGAAACAATAGAGCCTCTCAACAGATGGCTCAACAATAACCCGATTTAGTTAACAATAACTATGGCCCTCATTCCGAGTTGATCGGTCGCAAGGCGAATTTAGCAGAGTTACACACGCTAAGCCTCCGCCTACTGGGAGTGAATCTTAGCTTCTTAAAATTGCGACCGATGTATTCGCAATATTGCGTTTACTAACTACTTAGCAGTTTCAGAGTAGCTCCAGACTTACTCTGCCTGTGCGATCATTTCAGTGCTTGTCGTTCCTGGTTGACGTCACAAACACACCCAGTGTTCGCCCAGGCACTCCCACCGTTTCTCCGGCCACTCCTGCGTTTTTTCCGGAAACGGTAGCGTTTTCAGCCACACGCCCCTGAAACGCCGTGTTTCCGCCCAGTAACACCCATTTCCTGTCAATCACATTACGATCGCCGGAGCGAAGAAAAAGCCGTGAGTAAAAATACTATCTTCATAGTAAAGTTACTTGGCGCAGTCGCAGTGCGAACATTGCGCATGCGTACTAAGCGGATTTTCACTGCGATGCGATGAAAAATACAGAGCGAACAACTCGGAATGAGGGCCTATGTACAAGTAATGCAGATAAACCGCACTTGGGATGGGCGCCCAGCATCCACTACGGACTACGAGAAATAGAATTACCGGTGAGTAAATTCTTATTTTCTCTAACGTCCTAGTGGATGCTGGGAACTCCGTAAGGACCATGGGGATTATACCAAAGCTCCCAAACGGGCGGGAGAGTGCGGATGACTCTGCAGCACCGAATGAGAGAACTCCAGGTCCTCCTCAGCCAGGGTATCAAATTTGTAGAATTTTGCAAACGTGTTTGCCCCTGACCAAGTAGCTGCTCGGCAAAGTTGTAAAGCCGAGACCCCTCGGGCAGCCGCCCAAGATGAGCCCACCTTCCTTGTGGAATGGGCATTGACAGATTTTGGCTGTGGCAGGCCTGCCACAGTATGTGCAAGCTGAATTGTACTACAAATCCAACGAGCAATAGTCTGCTTAGAAGCAGGAGCACCCAGCTTGTTGGGTGCATATAGGATAAACAGCGAGTCAGATTTTCTGACTCCAGCCGTCCTGGAAACATATATTTTCAGGGCCCTGACAACGTCTAGCAACTTGGAGTCCTCCAAATCCTTAGTAGCCGCAGGCACCACAATAGGCTGGTTCAGGTGAAACGCTGACACCACCTTAGGGAGAAACTGGGGACGAGTCCTCAATTCTGCCCTATCCATATGGAAAATCAAATAAGGGCTTTTACAAGACAAAGCCGCCAATTCTGATACTCGCCTGGCAGAAGCCAAGGCCAATAACATAACCACCTTCCATGTGAGATATTTCAGATCCACGGTTTTTAGTGGTTCAAACCAATGTGATTTTAAGAAAACTCAACACCACGTTGAGATCCCAAGGTGCCACAGGAGGCACAAACGGGGGCTGACTATGCAGCACTCCTTTTATAAATGTCTGAACTTCAGGTACTGAAGCTAGTTCTTTTTTGAAAGAAAATCGACAGAGCCGAGATCTGTACCTTAATGGAACCCAATTTAAGGCCCATAGTCACTCCTGCTTGCAGGAAATGCAGAAATCGACCTAGTTGAAATTCCTCTGTTGGGGCCCTTTCGGCCTCACACCATGCAACATATTTTCGCCATATGTGGTGATAATGAGTTGCTGTAACCTCTTTCCTGGCTTTAGTAAGCGTAGGAATTACTTCCTCCGGAATACCCTTTTCCTTCAGGATCCGGCGTTCAACCGCCATGCCGTCAAACGCAGCCGCGGTAAGTCTTGGAACAGACAGGGCCCCTGCTGCCGCAGGTCCTGACTGAGTGGCAGAGGCCATGGGTCCTCTGATATAAATTCTTGAAGTTCTGGGTACCAAGCTCTTCTTGGCCATCCACGAGTATCGTTCTTACTCCTCGCCTTCTTATTATTCTCAGTACCTTTGGTATGAGAGGCAGAGGGGAGAACACCTAAACCGACTGGTACACCCACGGTGTTACCAGAGCATCCATAGCTATCGCCTGAGGGTCCCTTGACCTGGAGCAATATCTTTTATAGCTTTTTGTTAAGGCGGGACGCCATCATGTCCACCTGTGGCCTTTCCCAATGGTGTACAATCCTATTGGAAGACTTCTGGAGGAAGTCCCCATTCTCCCGGGTGGAGGTCGTGTCTGTTGAGAAGATCTGCTTCCCAGTTGTCCACTCCGGGAATGAACACTGCTGACAGTGCTAACACATGATTTTCCGCTCATCGGAGAATCCTTGTGGCTTCTGCCATCGCCATCCTGCTTTTTGTGCCGCCCTGTTGATTACATGGGCGACTGCCGTGATGTTGTCTGATTGGATCAGTACCGGCTGGTTTTGAAGCAGAGGCCTTGCTGGCCTCAGGGCATTGTAAATGGCCCTCAGATCCAGAATATTTATGTGTAGGGAAATAACCTGACTTGACCAAAGTCCCTGGAAGTTTCTTCCCTATGTGACTGCCCCCCAGCCTCAAAGGCTGGAATCCATGGTCACTAGGACCTAGTCCTGTATGCCGAACCTGCGGCCCTCTTGAAGATGGGCACTCTGCAGCCACCACAGTAGAGATACCCTGGTCCTTGGAGACAGGGTTATCAGCCTATGCATCGGAAGATGCGATCCGGACCACTTGTCCAACAGGTCCCTCTGAAAAGTTCTTGTATGGAACCTGCCTAATGGGATTGCTTCGTAAGAAGCTACCATTTTTCCCAGGACTCGCGTGCAATGATGCACCGCTACCTATTTTGGTTTCAGGAGGTCTCTGACTAGAGATGACAACTCCTTGGCTTTCTCCTCCGGGAGAAACACTATTTCTGGTTTATGTCCAGAACCATCCCCAGGAACAGTAGACGTGTCATAGGAACCAGCTGTGACTTTGGACTGTTTAGAATCCACCTATGCTGTTGTAGCACTTTCCAAAATAGTGCTACCCCGACTACCAACTGCTCCTTGGACCTCGCCCTTATAACGAGATTGTCCAATTACGGGATAATTACAACTCCCTTTTTTTGAAGGAGTATCATCATTTCGGCCATTACCTTGATAAAACACCCTCGGTGCCATGTACAGTCCAAACGGCAGTGTCTGGACTTGGTAATGGTAATCCTGTACCACAAATCTGAGGTACTCCTGGCGAGGATGGTAAATGGGGACATGCAGGTAAGCATCCTTGATGTCCCGGGATACCATGTAATCCCCCTCGTCCAGGCTTGCAATAACCGCCCTGAGCGATTCCATCTTGAACTTGAATTTTTTTATGTTCAAGGATTTTAAATATAAAATGGGTCACACCGAACCCTGCGGTTTCGGTACCCCAACCCGTGTGGAATAGTAACCCCGTCCTTGTTGAAGTAGGGGCACCTTGAGTATTACCTGCTGGGAATACCGCTTATTAATTGCCTCTAGCACAGCCTCCCTGCCTGAGGGAGTTGTCAGCAAGGCATATTTTAGGAAACGGCTGGGGGGAGACATCTCTAATTCCAGCTTGTACCCCTGAAATACTACTTGGAAGAAACAGGGATCCACCTGTGAGCGAGCCCACTAATTGCTGAAATTTTTGAGGCGGCCCCCCACCGTACCTGGCTACACCTGTGGAGCACCCGCGTCATGGTGTGTACTCACAGGAGGCGGGGGAAGAATCTTGATTCTGGGAACAGGCTGACTGGTGCAGCTTTTTCCCTCTACCCTTGTCTCTGTACAGAAAGGAAGCGCCATTTGACCCGCTTGCTTTTCTGAAGCCGAAAGGACTGTACCTTTTTCTGTGAGGAAACCTGAGGTAAAATTATTTCTTCCCAGCAGTTGCTGTGGATACGAGGTCCCAGAGACCATCCCCAAATAATTCCTCACCCTTATAAGGCTCTCTATGCGCTTTTTTAAGTCAGCATCACCTGTCCAGTGACAGGTCTCTAATACCCTCCTGACAGAATGGACATTACATTTATTTTGGATGCCAGCCGGCAAAATATCCCTCTGTGCATCCCCCATATATAAGACAACGTCTTTAATATGTTTTTATGTTTGCCAACTATTATCCCTGTTTGACAGGGTCACCAACCACGCTGCAGCAGCACTATCTGCAGGTCTCAGTCTAGTACCTGAGTGTGTAAATACAGACTTCAGGATAGCCTCCTGTTTTTTATCAACAGGTACCTATTAAAGTGGCCGTATCCTAAGACGGCAGTGCCACCTTTTTTGACAAACGTGTGAGCGCCTTATCCACCCTAGGGGATATCTCCCAGCGTAACTTATCCTCCTGGCGGGAAAGGGTACGCCATCAGTAACTTTTTATAAATTACCAGTTTCTTAACGGGGGAACCCACGCTTTTCACACACTTCATTTATTCATCTGATGGGGGAACAAAACACTGCCTGTTTTTTCTCCCCAAACCTAAAACCCATTTATAGAGGTTAAAGTCAGAAATGTATAACACATTTTTTATTGCCGGGATCAAGTCACGGATTGGATTGTGTATATGTCTCCACCTTGTCGACACTGGAGTCAGACTCCGTGTCGACATCTGTGTCTGCCATCTGAGAGAGCGGGCGTTTTTGAGCCCCTGATGGCCTTTGAGACGCCTGGGCAGGCGCGGGCTGCGAAGCCGGCTGTCCCACAGCTGTTACGTCATCCACCCTTTTATGTAAGGAGTTGACACTGTCGGTTAATACCTTTTACCTCTCTATCCACTCTGGTGTCGGCCCCACAGGGGGCGACATCACATATATCGGCCTCTGTTCCGTCACCATATAAGCCTCCTCATTCGACATGTCGACACAGCCGTACCGACACACCGCAGACACACAGGGAATGCTCTAAACGAGGACAGGACCCACAAAAGCCCTTTGGGGGGACAGAGTGAGAGTATGCCAGCACACACCAGAGCGCTATATACTGCAGGGACTAACTGAGTTATGTCCCCTATAGCTTTATATCTATATATATATAATGTATACTGCGCCTAAATTTAGTGCCCCCTCTCTCTTTTTTTAACCCTTGTAGACTGCAGGTTAGAGCCAGGGAGCTTCCCTCCAACGGAGCTGTGAGGGAAAATGGTGCCAGTGTGCTGAGGAGATAGGCTCCGCCCCTTTTTCGCGGCCTATTCTCCCGTTTTTTATGGACTTCTGGCAGGGGTATTTACCTCATATATAGCCCCTGGGGCTATATATTGAGGTATTTTTGCCAGCCAAGGTGTTTTTATTGCTGCCTCAGGGCGCCCCCCCCCCAGCGCCCTGCACCCTCAGTGACCGGAGTATGAAGTGTGTGAGAGGAGCAATGGCGCACAGCTGCAGTGCTGTGCGCTACCTTGGTGAAGACTGAGTCTTCATGCCGCCGATTTTCCGGACCATCTTCTTGCTTCTGGCTCTGTAAGGGGGACGGCGGCGCGGCTCCGGGACCGAACATCAAGGCTGGGCCTGCGGTCGATCCCTCTGGAGCTAATGGTGTCCAGTAGCCTAAGAAGCCCAATCCGGCTGCAAGCAGGCGAGTTCGCTTCTTCTCCCCTTAGTCCCTCGCTGCAGTGAGCCTGTTGCCAGCAGGTCTCACTGAAAAGAACAAATTCTAAGACTATAACTTTCTAAGAGCTCAGGAGAGCCCCTAGTGTGCATCCAACCTCGGCCGGGCACGAAATCTAACTGAGGCTTGGAGGAGGGTCATAGTGGGAGGAGCCAGTGCACACCAGGTAGTCTAAGATCTTTCTAGAGTGCCCAGCCTCCTTCGGAGCCCGCTATTCCCCATGGTCCTTACAGAGTTCCCAGCATCCACTAGGACGTTAGAGAAATATATATATATATATATATATATATATATATACTATATGCTATATATGCATGCGGGGATGGTACCGGTATCCTGGCGTTTGGGATGCCAGCAGTCAGAATACCGACAGCGGCATCCCTACCTGACACCTGTAAGGTAAGTATACTAACCCTCATCTACTCCCCCCCAACCCTCCCTTCCGACAGCCTGACCCTAACCCTCCCCGGTGTTGCCTAAACCTAACCCCTACCACCTGCCCGCGGCGTAGCCTAAAGCTAACCCTCCAAACATCTACCCCCGCAGCCTAACCCTCCCCGATGGTGCCTAACATCCCCTCCCTGCAGCCTAACTCTCCCCCCGCAGCCTAAACCTAAATTCCCCCCCCACCACCACCTCCCGTGGCCTGACACTAAAGAGCCTTGCCATACCTACGTTCGGGGAGCCGGCAGTTGGGATTGAAGCGCCGCCATGTCGGGATCCTGTCACCAGCATTCCGACCAATGTTGGGAATCTGACATCAGCATTCCAATTGCTGACATCCCGAACGCCGGTATGCTGACTGTATACTATGTGTATGTATGCATTACTGTTCTATATACAGATGTGTCCGCGTACATTGATGCTCGCAGCACAGCTCCCCATACAGTATGTACAGGGTGCCAGCCAGGGCTGAATTAACAATGGAATGGATGGAGCTTTATCCCCTGCCGCCAGTAGCCACTTGAGGTCCCGTTCATTAGCACCGCAGCTGATCTCTCCCCCTGCCATCCAGCCGAAAACTGACCCCCCACAGGTTCTTGAAATGCTGGCAACACTGTTAAAATTGGTGGTGCAGTAGAAGGCTTCATAAGCCCTCCCTGCGCCTCACAGTTTCCCGGCTCCTCCTTCGTGCTGTGCAACATCATGAAGTGTGATGCCACACCACCAGTGTGCCAGGGGCAGTTGAGCTGTGGTTACCCTCGGTTCCATGAAGGCGGCCTGCGTGATTGTGACAGGGCTGCTTCTTATCAGGCGAGAGCCTGAGCTCTGCAGTCAAACTAAAAGTCCCAGCCCTGGTTCAGTGGGAAGGAGCTCTGACGTCTCAGGCCTGCTGCGGCAGCAAAGAAGAGTTTCAGGAGAACACGGAGCCGCTGCTATGGGGGGCCCCCGTCTCAACTCCCTGCCCCTCCCAGGTGAGAGGGCAATCTCTGCGATTGCAAGCTCTGCGGGCAAGTAACCTGTACACTATGGGGCATAGTCATCATAAAAAAATTGTGAAATTAAAATTTTTCATTTTCAATTCTCACCCTCTCATTTCACATTTTTTTCAGTATTCATCATGCCTCTGGAATAAAAATATCACTTCTGAAAATCTGCTATTTTTTTAAGCTGTTTTTCGTAAAAGTTATATTTTTCCCCTTGTAGCTTAGGTGTCCATAAGGACTTCCTCCTAGCTGCAGACACTGAAGCTGGGCTGTAGCTGTACGGACAGACTCCCTCCACCCCCTTCCCCCTTCCCCGCTGCTCCTAACTACAGATAATATTTTAGAAGGTGGAGGACGGACCTGCAGGACAGCTGAGACTGGCGCCGGCAGGAAGGGAGGGAAGCCGAAGTGGAAGAGGCTGTACAACGCCGGGGCAGGGAGATAGCTAGGACTGGCGGGAATATAGCGGGAGGGAAGGGGGAGGCTGATACTAGAGCACAGCAGTGGGACACACAAGCTGCCGGCTGCCAGCAGCTTGTGCTCCTTCGTGAAACTGAACGCCGTCTCAGGGGTATCTAGTCTCTAGGTCGACCACTATTGGTCGACAGTAACTATGTCGACAGGGTCTCTAGGTCAAAAGGTCAATGTGAGTTTTTCAAATTGTTTTTCTTTTTTTGAACTTTTTCATTCTTAACGATCCACCTGGACTATGTTGGGAATTGGGAATTCCTGAAGCTTGTGAGCCATGCGAGGGGACACGGTGCACTAATTGGGGTTCCCGGTCACTGTATGGAGAAAATGACACGCAAAAAAAAAAACTCATGTTGACCTGTCGACCTAGTTACTGTAGACCAATAGTGGTCGACCTAAGTGTGGTCGACCCTCCATGCCACAACCGTTTCTGGATGGAAAACAGTTTCACTATCAAACTCTGAAGAAAATGCTTCTTCGTAGTTTGATGAATGTACTAATTTCTACATCCCCATACTATAGTAAAGGGAGTGTAGAGATTATTGAAGCAGGCTGTAACAAAGGAGATATTAGTCATATCTCCTTCTGTTACAGCTTTGATGAATGAGGTTTCGTGAAAAAAAAATTACAATTTGATAAAATTATGAAAATTTTGTGATAATGAAGATACCCCTTACATTTGAATTTTGCATCATGTTATATGATTTTGGTCATGTGTGATACATACAGTACTAGGTGGTAAATTGTAAGTGAGATTTCTCTGACAGTACCTGTGTAATGGAATAACAAGGTGGGGAGAGAGCGACATTTGATTGTCAGCTCTTAAACCAAGATACAGTACAAGTATCAGTGAGACCTTGGATTATGCTGCTGTTAGATTGTGAACTGATAGACAAGAGTTTAGAAGGTCTATGGCACATGTGTTAGATTGTAAATCCGGGGTGCTAGAACTAGGTATGTGTTATGACATGTTCAGTATTCGATTGTAAGCTCTGGGGATGTTGAAGGCTCAATGGGGTCGATTCAATTCACCGACAATTGAATAGCGCCGGGAATTAGCTCCCGGTGCTATTCAATACAGCGCCAAGTGACACTTAATTATCGGGAATTCTTCTCTCACCCCCAGGGGATGAGAGTTGAAATCCGACAAAAGTGCTGCCGCGCGGCCGGCGCGAGGCTGATTCTGTCGAGAATCAGTATTGCGGCGGGGATTTAAGTTGGAGAATGCCTGTTCTCCCGACAAATCAACCTGTTAAGTCCGGGAGAACGGGCCTTCGCCGACTTAACTTGAGCTGAATTGAATAGCGTCGGGAGATAATTCCCGGCGCTATTCAACTGTCGGTGAATTGAATCGACCCCAGTATCTGAGATATGTGTGTAAGATTGTGAGCTCTGTAAACAAGCGCCCAGTATTTGTGTGATACATGTGTTACGTAGTGAGCTCTGTAGGTGGAGAGGTATCTGTGTATAATATGTAGGAATTAAAGCTTAGTATAATGCACACTACCTCTCCTGCCTGCTGATTACCTCCTCCTACTCCTACCTCCAAGATTTTGCACATGCTGTTCCCTTTCTCTGAAATTCTCTACCTCTTCCCCTCAGACTCTCCACTTCTCTACAAAACTTCAAATGGGCTCTCAAGACCCACTTCTTTACCAAACCCAGCCAAATCTCATCCTAATCCTCTGTCCCATGATTGGTCTACCCCATCTATGTCACCCCTGTCTGTCTGCCCTTCGCCTTAGAAAGTAAGCTCTCAGGAGCAGGGCCCTCTTCCCGCATGTGCTTATCCTTCTCTTACTTAACCTATCTTCTACTTCATACTCCCTTCGATGGCACCAAATCCCTTGGTTTTCTGCCACCCTGATACTTATTTCAGTGTCATCTGCTGATGCAGCCATGATTATTTACCCTGTACTTGTCCTATATTGTCTTCAACTGAAAGTCACTGTTTTCTTATTTTGCGTATTTGTTTATGTACTCTCTAATTGGGTGCTGCAGATCCCTTGTGGCGCCATATAAATAAAGGATAATAATAATAATAATAAATAATCAGTGACAACATGCTGGCTGTCGCTATTCAGGGATGGGGAGTCTGTGTCCTACACAGAGCCGGCCATAGGCATAGGCAAACTAGGCAATTGCCTAGGGCATTTGATATGCCTAGGGGCATCAGCAGCTTCTGCTTAATACAATGATATGCGGCATGCCTATATTCTGTGTGTAGCATTTCTTATGCAGATACAGCCACAGTCTCACACAATATATAGCCATGCTGCATATCATTTTAATCAGCAGAATCTGCTTGTGCATCCTAGCCACATAGCAATGCAAATAAGATGCATTTTCGTAAAAAAAAGGTGCCTGACATTAGCATTGAGGCAAGATTTATGAGGACACATCTGTATCCAAGCAGAGCCAGAGGTCACAGTGTTAGTGGCAGTGTGCATGTGAATGGGTTGGTTGTGCAGTAGTGTTCGGAATATGTGTAAGGAGCATTGTGTGTGTAATGTAAAAATGCATTAATAATGTGTAAGGGGCACTATGTGTGTCATTATGTGTATAAGGGCACTAATGTGCAGCAAATGTGTAGGGGGCACTATGTGTGTCATTATGTGTATAAGGGCATTAATAATGTGCGGCATATATGTAAGCGACATTATGTGTAAAAGGGCATTAATAAAGGTTGTCATAATGTGTAAGGCGCATTATGTTTATAAGGACATTAATAATGTGTCTCATATGTGTAAGGGGCATTACTGTGTGGCATTATGTGTATAAGGTGCTCTACTATGTGGCGTTGCATATAGAAAGGGCACTACTGTGTCGTCTAATATGAATAAAGAGCAATATGGTGTGGTGTAATGTGAATAAGGAGCAATTCAGTGTGATGTAATGTGAATAAGGGGCTCTACTGTGAGGAGTAATGTTTCTAAGGTAAAGTAATACCACTGTGGGATGTAATATGAATTATGGACACTATCGCATGATCAAATGTGAATAAAGTTGCAGTATTGTGTGGCGTAATTGGAATTGGGGTTACTATTGTGTGGCCATGCCCCTTGCCAGCAAAAACACACACCTTTTTGGGCTGTGCGCCAAATGTGCAACTGTTCCTATTTAAAATATAGGGGGTACAAACACCAAAATAAGGACTGCAATGGGTGAGGGGTGATGATGCTGGGAAAGAGGTGCAAGGTCAGAGGCAGAACCAGCGGTGGTGCTAGGGGGCACCAGCCAAAATCTTGCTTAGGGCATCATATTGGTTAGGGCCGGCTCTGGTCCTACAACCAGAGGAATGAGACTTAGGTTTTTCGAGGTAGGCGTTAGTCACACTCCATGGCAACCCTGTGCAGATGACACCACCACATATCTAGTCACACCCCCATGGCAATGGTCACATCCCCTGTGGCGGCACACAATAGGCCCTTCATAAATGTCAGCTCCAGGCCCATGTGGACCTTAATCTGGCACTGGCATTACTGCCTCAGAGTACTGAGGTCATGGGTTTGATTCCCACCATGGCCCTACCTGTGGGGAGTTTGTATATTCTCCCCGTACTTGCGTGGGTTTCCTCCCACAATGCAAAAATATACTGGCTCCAAACAAAATTAACCCTGGTGTGTAAGTGTGTGTGTACATGTGGTACATGTGGTAGGGAATATAGATTGTAAGCTACACTGGGGCAGGGACTGATGTGAATGGCCAAATATTACCTGTAAAGCGCTGTGGAATATGTGTGCGCAATAAAACTGGTTAAAAATAAACAATAGAGGAGCTCTATCGACTTAACTCAGTGGTGTTGTGTCAACCAGTCAGCTCTTCAAAGCCCTGGGTATGTCTGTATGTGTATTTATGGTTGTATTATATGTTATGTGCAGTATGTATGCAGAATTGTATGTATTTATGTGATATATGTACAGTATATATATATATATATATATATATACTGTATGTATATATACTGCAGTGCCTCCCCTGTAATTCATGATTAAAATAATACAAAGAAGATACTTATGACATGTATGCTGTGTCATAAGTATCTGTTTTAGCCTCTATATTATTTTAATCATATTTAGCTTTGAAAAAAAGTTTAAATAGTGTTTTGGAGGCCCCGCCTCCCACTGTCAATATTAAAGGAGCGGAAGCGGGGGCGGGGCCTAACATCGGGCAGTAAAAGCCCATTAAAAAAATCAATGAAAGCGGCACTAATAGAAGTGCCTCTTTGACAGGGGCGTGCTTTCATCCCATGTGAAAGCACGCCCCTGTCAATAAGAAAGATGTGATTGTGCAGTGGCAGCTTTGGGGGAGACATCAAGGCACAGGTGTCCACCCTGTCATCTTGGTTTTTTTTTCTTACCATATGTAAGAGCCGTCCCCACCTGCCTGCCCGCCAGCCCTCCAGTCCATTCCGAAGCCCGTTCCCATGCACCGTGGTAGAGGAGGGCCAGACAAGTAGCTGCAGAGAAATTTCCCTGAGGTCCCCCTTTCCCAGAGTCGTCCCGAGCCACTATGCCGATATATGCGGACCTTCTGAGAGGTGAGCGGGGAAAGGGACAGGGAGGAGATCGGCTGTGCCTGTGCCGCTGGGATGCATACCCTGGAAGGGGGAAGGAGAGGGGGCTGCCTATGCTGCTGAGAAGGAGTCATCTTCTGTGACTGCGGGGGAGGGGAATCTGCCTGAGTAGTGTGAGGCATCCCCTGTGACTTGTGGGGGTAGTAGGCTATCTGTGCTGCTGGGATGCCCCCTGTGATGGGATGGGGGGGTTGTTTGAGGAGCCTGGCTGTAGTGTACCCTGTCACCCACTACCTCCATCACCCACTATGTCACCCACTATCTCCCTGTCACCCTGACCATGTCACCCACTACCTCCATGACCCACTATCACCCTGTCACCCTAACCATGTCACCCGCTATCTTCCTGTCACCCAATGTCTCCCTGTCACCCTCTATCTCCCTGTCACCCTAACTGTAACCCGTTTTCTATAACACTGGAGGATGTTTTTCTAATATTACTTGTGGTGCCTCCACCCAAACTTTTGTTCTATGCGTACTGTGCTATAGAAAAGGGATTAGTTTAGGATAACCCTTAATACTTTTGTCCTGTTTCCCCCACAGATTGACAATACTTATCCCTACTTCCCGTTGACCCTCTCAATTTCCTCCCAACACTAGGTAAGTATTAGACAGTATACAATGTTGAACGTATATATGGTTATTTACTTTTAAACACTTTTCTTTATATCATATACAGCACTTTTTTGTTAAGTATACAACAGTTAAATAATTCGGCATAAAGACATTGTACTTCTAAATGACAATATGAATATAGACATTTCACAATATTCACAGCATTTACTATACCCAATAATAGATCCTTCCCCTTTAGTCCCGAATGTCCTTAATGATATATATATGCATATATATGACTTATTTACCCAAGGTTGTTTTAGAGTCAGTTAAACTTCTGAATTTATATATATATATATATATATATATATATAGATAAAAGGGGGAGATTATTGCGCCACTTGTGTACAACTCCAGTAATAAAATATCCACATGTAGTCAAAATAAATAACACTCCCTATAGGTTAATACAGGGCGTCAGCTGTCCCCCAAAAAACACAGGGATGGTGGTTCCCTGTAGCAAAGGATTAATAACACACGGGGGGGGGGGGGGGGGGGGGGGGGATAAAGCGACCAATGGTGTCTTAAAATATTTCAATAAAAGTGGATCTAAAAGAAATATAAAAATATGTACTATATCTATAAAAGAATAACTAACCAGATCTATAAAAAGTTAATTTATTAATACATTAAAACAGACAGTGATTAAACAGCTTGACTAAAATTTGAGCAGCAAAAATTCTTAAAAAGTGGGCAGTGACCTCATACCAAGTTAAGTTAAAATTGTTTTACATATCTTAACATACATTTTTAACTGGTATTATTTTGCATTGTGTCTGTTGCTTTTATCCCACTTTTTAAGAATTTTTGCTGCTCAATTTTTAGTCAAGCTGTTTAATCACTGTCTGTTTTAATGTATTAATAAATTAACTTTTTATAGATCTGGTTAGTTATTCTTTTATAGATATAGTACATATTTTTATATTTCTTTTATATCCACTTTTATTGAAATATTTTAAGACACCATTGGTCGCTTTATCCCCCCCCCCCCCCCCCCCGTGTGTTATATATATATATATATATATATACATATATATATTAGTTTACTCCTGAAGAAATCCTGGAAAATATAGGCATATCACTGTTTCCATTAAGATATGATGTTGTCCTGTGCCATCTATATGTATCCAAAGTCTCCTTCCCTGAACAGTACTTGTATCCTTTCACTGAATACTGTATCAGAAATTGTTGCTATTCTCCTGCTTGTATATTTTACAGTTACATTGAATCCTCACTAGAAGTCACTGTTCCCTTAAGTTACACTTACTTGAATGGACAGTTTAAAAAGTTCAGAAAGTTAATAGACTGTTCTGTGCCTTAATAGCAGTCTTGCATAGGTATAATTAATTTACCAACTGAATCATCCTTGCCTTCCTTTCCCTTTTAGGAATAATAGTATGCTCCCCCACTGTTGTTGTTTACAAGATTCCTCCATCCATATTGGTAAGTAGTGAGGAATAGTAACTAACCTAGCACTTTCTCTCCTTAAATTATTCCGTGTGTATAGACCTTTAACTTAGCCAGTCCCTCCTATTATAGGTTAAACAATAAGCATAGTCATAGTAAGTCTCTCATGGAGGGTAGTGATCACTTATAAATGTCAGTTCCTCAATAGCCTCCCATTAACTGAGTGAATGTTCTAAATGAATGAGTGTGGCTGCAGTGCAGTGATAAATTGACAGACCTTAGATGTCTTCAGTCACAGCTCCAGCTTGTGACCAATCAGCGGTTGGCGTAGCTCCGCCCTCTGTCCTCTGAACAGGTGATTTGGAAACAAATCTCTGTCCTGTTCTCTCAGCACTCCCCCGCTCTTTAGATTAGCTAGGAGGCTTGTATTACTTGCAGCTTGTACTTTATACTGTTTCTTTAATGCAGCACTACCCCGCTCTCATACTTAGCTAGGAGGCTATTGTTAAAGTGTAGGATGCTGTCCATGAATTCAGTTCCTCAGCACTCCCCCGCTCTAGTGTTTAGCTAGGAGGCTGAGTACCAATGCTGGCCTTGGGGCGTTTTAGATTGCAAATATACTTGCTTTCTCTGCAGATGCGGGAATAGCAATTATGGCTGTCTTCTAGTCCTTCACAGCTGATGCCGGCCCCTCCTCTTAGGGTAATCGCACCTCTAGCCCTCCTTCTCATAGATTCTGTTCAGGCCAGATGATGGGAGCTGGCGCCGCCTCAGCTAGTGTTAGCGCCTCCTGCTCCCCTCCTCCTGTTTCCAGCCTGGCACCGCCTCTCACTTGAATAGCGCCGCCCGCGCTCCTCCTGCGGGGTGCGTCCCGTCCAGAGATGTCCGCGCTGGAGCCGCCTCTCCTTTGAATAGCACCACCCGCGCTCCTCCTGCGGGGTGCGTCTTGGCCAGTGAGGTCCGTGCTGGCGCCGCCTGGTTCTGAGAGCCGCGCCTCCGGATATCCTTCTGACGCTTTCCCAATCAGAGGCTCCGAAGCAAGTGCCGTCCCGTCAGGCAGTCGCGCCTCTTCTATTCTACCGGTCAGTCAGTAGTGGGAGGGAGACTCTTCAGGGGGCCGTGTCAGAGGTAGATCCCTTCCTCCCTCTCCAGCACCGCTGTGTTTACAGCACAGCTCTTTTCAGTGCGGCGCAGAGAGGGGAGAGAAGTTGTCTCCTCAGCGGCTCCCACAGAACAACCCACCAGCGCTGCTCTCCCCCTTTTTATAGCGCTAGTAAGTCCTCGTGCGCCCCAGTTTTTCCCGCTCACCGCTCGTGGCTCCCCTCAACAGAGACCGTCTCGTGCATTTAGGGTGGTGTGCAAAAAAAGTCATCCATGGTCTCGTGCCCAGTATACCACAGTACAGCTCAATACCCCTGCATGAAACTGTCAGCACAAATCTCCAATCACCCCAGATACCTACAACCCAATTTTCTATACATATATATATATATATATATATATAAAAACTGATTCACAAATATAATGTATTATACACAGATATATTTATATAGTGTTTAACTATACATCTTACCCCACTATCCCTCCAACATTCACCATAGGGTCACATAACCATGTCACCCACTGTCACCCTCTATCTCCCTGTCACCCTGACCATGTCACCCACTACCTGTTAGGTGCCGCGGTCCGCGGCGCCGCTTGGTCTGCTTCCGAGCGACGCTCACGGCCGCCGCACCTCCCTCCCTGCCCGCCCAGCGCCTAGCAACGCCAGGACGCCGTGCGTACTGTAGCCGCCGGGTCCCTGGCAACGCTAGGACGCCGGGCGTCCACAGCCGCTGGGTCCATAGCAACGGGGACGCCATTGGCGGACCGCGTTCCCCGTTGCCAGATAAGATTGATTAGTTGCTCGTGCAGCAGGGCAGCTGCACGACAACTAGTAATTAGGGTCTGGGGGCTGGTCTTGCTGGCCCTCCTGTCATTGGCCAGCAGGGTCTTTTTATGGGAGCCAGCACACTGCAGCCTCGCCGGTGATAGCTTCCTGTATGCTGTTCCTGCCTTGCAACGTCTGTTCCTGGTCAGCTGTATCTGGTCGATCCTGCTCCCGGTGCTCCTGAGTCCTGGAGCTCTGAAGCCGGTCCTGGGAATCCTTCCTGTCCAAGTGAACCTGGTGCAGTCATCTGGGGGTTCTCGCTTGTTGGGGTTCTCTCCCGGTTTCATGAGTAGCGGCTTCTGCCGCGTGTTGCGGCCTAGGCCACTTAGTCCTTGTGTTAATTTTGTATTGGTGGTTTTTGCGGAGGTTTCCGCTTTTCACTGTCCTCCCCGGTACACGGCGGTGCCGTGTGGGGGTGTGGACAGTGGTATCTTTTGTTGTTCTTTTCCTTTGGCGGCGTGCCGCACATATATTTAGTTTTAGGGTAGTTAGTAGCCCCTAGCTTTCTGTTTGCTTTAGTTAGAGGTCCCCTTGTTATTATCCTGTCTCGGTTCACGCCTTGTCTCACTCTAAGACCTGGGGGCATCGGAGTTGGGCAGACCTAATCCGCCCTTCAAACGCGGCTGCCGTGGGCCCAAGAAACCATAGTCATTCAGGCGTGAACTGACCACACGGGTAAAACAATGGAGGTAGGGTGCTAGGGGCTATTCCCGTACCACCCCTTATTTCAGCATCACGTCCTGGTGCTCTGGACTCACTACGCAACATCTCTCTAGTTCTGAGCATCAGGAACGTAACATTATCACCGGCCCGAAAACAAAAAAGAAAAATATAAAGAGTTATTTGTTTTTGGTGGGCCTTGAAATTCGGCCTCATGAATCCGGCAGTATTAGGACCGAATCCCAGCCAGCTTTTGGCCAACCAGATTCAGGAACTATCTCAGATGGTTCAGGATCTTACTCTTCGGGTGAGATCGCAGGAAGATCTTTTGCGAGCCTCCCCGAGTATGATTCCAGAACCAAAGATGCACCTTCCTGACCATTTTTCAGGTAACCGAAAGGATTTTTTTAATTTCAAGGAAGCTTGTAAGCTTTATTTTCGTTTAAGGCCCCGATCCTCTGGTACTGAGTCTCAACGGGTCGGGATTGTGATGTCATTACTACAAGGCGATCCGCAAACCTGGGCTTTTGGGCTAAAAGCCGATGATGTTGCCTTGCTTTCTGTAGATGCCTTTTTTAAGTCTCTAGGCCTTTTGTACGATGACCCTGATAGAGAAGCGTCGGCTGAGAGCCACCTGCGTGCACTTAAGCAAGGGAAAAATCCAGCAGAGGCGTATTGTACCGAGTTTCGCCGTTGGTCGAACGACTGTGGCTGCAATGACCCGGCCCTGCGCAGTTTCGCCTCGGTTTGTCTGAAGTTATTAAAGACAGTCTCCTTCAGTACCCCGCTCCAGAGACTTTAGACAAACTCATGGAGCTTGCTATTAAAATTGATCGTCGTCTCCGGGAGCGGAGGGCTGAAAGAGGAGCTAGTTTCAGGCCATGTCCATGTGTGTATACTTTTCCTGAGGACGTCGAGGAGCCCATGCAAATGGGTCTCTCCCGGCTGTCCCCAGAGGAAAGAACCAGAAGGCTAAATTCTGGTCTTTGCTTGTATTGTGGTGGCAAGGGACATATCGCGCATAATTGCCCGAATAAGCAGGGAAACGCTCTGACCAAGTGAATTGTGAGGGGGTTCACTTGGGTCTGCAATTGATCTCCTCTAATGATTCCTTATTAGTTCCTGTAAAAATTTCTTTTGGTAGTCTCAGTTCGTTGGTGTCGGCCTTCGTCGACAGTGGAGCTGCGGGAAATTTCATGGATCTTGGTTGGGCTCAGGCTTTGGGCGTTCCACAAATACCTTTGGATAAACGTATCACCATGCACGGCTTGGATGGTGGTCCGCTTTCTAATGGGGTAATCACTCACCGCACACCTCCAGTACAACTACATTCGGAGAAAATCGAGTTTTACCTTACCCATTGTCCGGCTGTCCCCGTAGTTTTGGGTCACCCCTGGCTTGCCTTTCATAATCCCACCATAGATTGGCGGTCTGGGGAGATTTCCCGATGGGGTCCCTTTTGTGTTAAGGAATGTATTTCCCGTCCAGTCTGGGTTGCGGCAGTCACCCCAGAACTTATTCCTTTGGAATATCAGGACTTTGCCGATGTTTTCTCCAAGGGTAATGCGGATATTCTGCCCCCTCATCGGTCCTATGACTGCGCTATTGACTTAGTTCCCGGTGCCTCTTTGCCTAAAGGGAGACTATATGCCCTGTCTGGGCCGGAAACTACGGCAATGAATGATTATGTACAGGAGAGCCTGAAAAAAGGCTTCATTAGGCCCTCGAAATCTCCATTGAGTGCAGGGTTCTTTTTAGTTGAGAAAAAAGATGGGTCGCTCAGACCATGTATTGATTATCGGGCTCTGAATAAAATTTCTGTTAAAAACACCTACCCCTTGCCACTGATTTCAGTACTATTTGATCAGCTCCGGACTGCCGTTATCTTTTCCAAGATCAATCTTAGAGGGGCTTACAATCTCATCCGAATAAAATCTGGGGATGAGTGGAAGACGGCTTTCAGCACACAGTCGGGACATTATGAATACCTGGTAATGCCGTTTGGGCTGTCTAATGCTCCTGCTGTATTTCAAGATCTCATTAACGACGTCCTTCGCGACTTTCTAGGAAAGTTCGTAGTCGTTTATTTAGACGACATTTTGATTTACTCTGAGTCTTTTGAACAACATATTATCCATGTGCGACTGGTCCTTCAGAAGTTGCGGGAAAATCATTTGTACGCCAAACTGGAGAAATGTGATTTCCACATCACAGAAGTGTCCTTCCTGGGGTATATTATTTCTCCTAAGGGGTTTTTCATGGAACCAAAAAAACTCCAGGCCATCCTAAATTGGGCACAACCCACGAACTTAAAAGCAATTCAGCGCTTTTTAGGGTTTGCAAATTACTATAGGCGTTTTATTCATACCTTCTCAGATTTGGTTGCTCCTATTGTGGCATTGACTAAAAAAGGAGCGGACCCTTCCAATTGGTCGCCTGAAGCCAAGTCTGCCTTCCTGGCCTTAAAGCAGGCCTTTGTCTCAGCTCCAGTACTCAGACACCTTAACCCGGATCTCCCCTTTATTGTCGAGGTAGATGCCTCAGAGGTTGGAGTGGGGGCTATCCTTTCTCAGGAAGACCCGGAGTCTCAGGAATTACCACCCATGTGCCTTCATGTCCAGAAAATTCTCCTCCGCAGAATCCAACTATGATGTTGGTAATCGAGAATTGTTGGCAGTTAAATGGGCTTTCCAGGAGTGGAGGCACTGGCTGGAAGGAGCAAGGCATACCATTACGGTGTTTACTGACCACAAGAACCTGCAGTATATTGAGTCAGCTAAACGGCTTAATGCTCGACAGGCACGTTGGCCGCTGTTTTTTACTCGTTTCAGGTTTATTATCACCTTCAGGCCCGGTTCCAAGAATACAAAAGCCGATGCCCTGTCACGTTGTTTTCTTCCGGTTCACAATAACCACCCGGCTACTACCCCCATAGTCCCATCGTCTGTCATCCGGGCTGGCCTCACACAGGATTTATTTACACAGCTAGTCCAGCTTCAGCAGCAGGCTCCCAAAGTCACTCCTGCAGATCGTCTCTTCGTCCCTGAATTTCTGAGAGGCACTGTTCTAGCTGAGTTTCATGATAATAAGGTTTCTGGTCATCCGGGTATCACTAAGACCTTGGAGTTAATCTCTCGCTCAGTGTGGTGGCCTAATCTTTCTAAAGATGTAAGGGGATTTGTCCGTTCCTGTCAGGTTTGTGCTCAGTACAAGGTATCTCGATCGTTGCCGGTCGGGCAACTCATGCCTCTAGCCGTTCCTCTCAGGCCATGGTCACATATATCCATGGATTTCGTGGTGGACCTTCCTCTTTCAGCTGGATTTCGAGTCATTTGGGTGGTAGTAGACCATTTTAGTAAGATGGCCCACTTCATTGCTCTCCCCCGATTACCCTCTGCTCAAGGGTTGGCAGTTTTGTTTATCCGCCATGTGTTCAGGCTCCATGGTTTACCCAGGGATATTGTCTCTGATCGGGGACCGCAATTCATCGCCCGTTTCTGGAAATGTTTTTGTGCCTCATTAAATATGAAACTCTCTTTAACATCTGGGTACCATCCACAGTCTAACGGACAAACTGAACGTGTTAATCAGTCGTTAAAACAGTATTTACGGCTATATTCGGCCAAACTTCAGAATGATTGGTCTGAATTTCTTCCTTTGGCCGAGTTTGCCTATAATAACTCTTGTCATTCTTCCACCAAGGAGTCCCCATTCTTTTCAGTCTTGGGCTTTCATCCTAGAGCCAATTCTTTTTACCCTCATTTTCCAGTCTCCTCGTTGACCTTAACTTCCCGTCTCAGAATGATTTGGAAAAAGGTGCACCTTGCCCTTAAGAAGGCTGCCTTCCGAGAAAAAAAATTTTCTGATAGGTTCCGACACCCATGCACTTTTAAGGTGGGAGATAAGGTGTGGTTGTCAACCCGAAACATCAAGCTCCGACAACCCTCGGCTAGATTGGGACCCAAATGTATTGGACCGTTCCTTATCGTTAAGAAGGTCAACCCAGTTGCTTTTCGGCTACGCTTGCCTAAATCACTCAAAATTGGCAATACTTTTCACTGTTACGTTCTGAAGCAGTATATTTCTTCCAGGAGATTCCCTCGGAAGACTTCCCAGGGTAGACCTCCAGTGGATGTTCAGGGGCAACAAGAGTTCTTGGTGGAGAAGGTTTTAGATTCTAAAGTTTCTCGGGGCCGGCTTTATTTTTTGGTTCACTGGAAAGGCTATGGCCCGGAAGAAAGGTCTTGGGTTCTGGATAACAATTTACATGCCCCTAAACTTAAGAGATTATTCTTTCAGGAATTTCCTCAGAAACCCGGCTTTAGGGGTTCTTTAACCCCTCCTCAAGGGGGGGTACTGTTAGGTGCCGCGGTCCGCGGCGCCGCTCGGTCTGCTTCCGAGCGACGCTCATGGCCGCCGCACCTCCCTCCCTGCCCGCCCGGCGCCTAGCAACGCCAGGACGCCGTGCGTACTGTAGCCGCCGGGTCCCTGGCAACGCTAGGACGCCGGGTGTCCACAGCCGCTGGGTCCATAGCAACGGGGACGCCATTGGCGGACCGCGTTCCCCGTTGCCAGATAAGATTGATTAGTTGCTCGTGCAGCAGGGCAGCTGCACGGCAACTAGTAATTAGGGTCTGGGGGCTGGTCTTGCTGGCCCTCCTGTCATTGGCCAGCAGGGTCTTTTTATGGGAGCCAGCACACTGCAGCCTCGCCGGTGATAGCTTCCTGTATGCTGTTCCTGCCTTGCAACGTCTGTTCCTGGTCAGCTGTATCTGGTCGATCCTGCTCCCGGTGCTCCTGAGTCCTGGAGCTCTGAAGCCGGTCCTGGGAATCCTTCCTGTCCAAGTGAACCTGTTGCAGTCATCTGGGGGTTCTCGCTTGTTGGGGTTCTCTCCCGGTTTCGTGAGTAGCGGCTTCTGCCGCGTGTTGCGGCCTAGGCCGCTTAGACCTTGTGTTAATTTTGCATTGGTGGTTTTTGCGGAGGTTTCCGCTTTTCACTGTCCTCCCCGGTACACGGCGGTGCCGTGTGGGGTGTGGACAGTGGTATCTTTTGTTGTTCTTTTTCCTTTGGCGGCGTGCCGCACATATATTTAGTTTTAGGGTAGTTAGTAGCCCCTAGCTTTCTGTTTGCTTTAGTTAGAGGTCCCCTTGTTATTATCCTGTCTCGGTTCACGCCTTGTCTCACTCTAAGACCTGGGGGCATCGGAGTTGGGCAGACCTAATCCGCCCTTCAAACGCGGCTGCCGTGGGCCCAAGAAACCATAGTCACTCAGGCGTGAACTGACCACACGGGTAAAACAATGGAGGTAGGGTGCTAGGGGCTATTCCCGTACCACCCCTTATTTCAGCATCACGTCCTGGTGCTCTGGACTCACTACGCAACATCTCTCTAGTTCTGAGCATCAGGAACGTAACACTACCTCCATCACCCACTATCTCCCTGTCACCCTAACCATGTCACCCGCTATCTCCCTGTCATCCTCACCATGTCACCCACTATCTCCCTGTCACCCTCTATCTCCCTGTCACCCTAACCATGTCACCCACTTTCACCCTCTATCTCCCTGTCACTCTGACCATGGGGGTAATTCCAAGTTGATCGCAGCAGGAAATTTTTTAGCAGTTGGGCAAAACCATGTGCACTGCAGGGGGGGGGGGCAAATATAACATTTGCAGAGAGAGTTAGATTTGGGTGGGTTATTTTGTTTCTGTGCAGGGTAAATACTGGCTGCTTTATTTTTACACTGCAATTTAGATTGCAGATTGAACTCACCACATCCAAATCTAACTCTCTCTGCACATGTTATATCTGCCTCCCCTGCAGTGCCCACGGTTTTGCCCAACTGCTAAAAAATTTCCTGCTGCGATCAACTTGGAATTACCCCCCATGTCACCCACTACCTTCATCACCCACTATCTCCCTGTCACCCTAACCATGTCACCCGCTATCTCCCTGTCACCCTCTATCTCCCTGTCACCCTAACCATGTTACCCACTATCTCCCCGTCACCCTGACCATGTCATCCACTACCTCCATCACCCACTATCTCCATGTCACCCTGTCCCAGTCACCCACTATCTCCGGGGGGATGATCACCAGCAAGAATATTCGGGGCCGACTCTGCCCAGTCCTGTACCTTGCGCCCACCTCATTTTCACTGCCTGTCTCTGGCCTACTCTGCCAGACTCCGTGGAAGCCCTGTACAACAAAATTGCATTCATGACCTCCTTCCACTCCCTCCCCAGTCCCAAAGACTAGTTTTTATTTTATTTTATAAAAATTTACAATATATTAGCCACCTGCTCATCACAAGTTTGATGAGCATACTGGCTGCTGGCATTGACGGCGGTGGCATCGAACTGGTACTGTATGCGAATTAGTAGCAGGGGCCGGGTCAGTTGATGGTGGGTGATTTTGTAATCCATTGGTGGGGGTGGTGTCCATTAGTGGTGGGGGTAGCGGGCATCAGGGAAGGTGACAGTAGTAGACATCGGCTCAGGGGCTGTAGTGAGCATTGGCTCGGCGGCGGTAGGGATCATAGGCGGGATTTGGCTGACATTATGGCTGTAGTGCCTCACCAGCCACTGACCTCACCGCACGCCACTGACATATACACAACATCAGTGAATAATGGAAAGTCCCTTTATTTATGGAGTATATATATATAATAATAATAATAATAATAATAATATACTTTATTTGTCATTTACAAAATCGACAACGAAAATGTGAATGAAAAGACAATAGGAAGCTCATAAGCCATAAAAATAACAGTAACAGTTTGATGGCTTATGAGCTTCCTATTGTCTTTTCATTCATATATATACATGCATACGGAAAACCCTCCGAGTAAATCCTGCGTTTGCCCCTGCAAAAAGAGTTTTCTTCCTCTTGTGCAGGCCTGGCCAACCTGTGGCTCTCAAGCTGTTGTGAAACTACAAATCCCAGCATGCCCTGCCGCAGTTTTAGCATTCCCTAATAGTAAAACTGTGGCAGGGCCTGCTGGACCTTGTAGTTTCACAACAGCTGGAGAGCCACAGGCTGGCCAGGCCTACTCTTGTGTTTCCTTTACCGGTACCCAGGCTCACATGTATTCTGAATTAGGGAGGTGCCGGTGGAGATTCTAGACAAATGCCTGAAACGTTTCAGCTCTGGTTGGAGCGTGGCCTCCATTCCACTCATTCCGCAGCTGCTCAGGAACTCTGTCTCCGCTGTCATCTGGTAGAGGAGAGTTTAATGTTGGCTTCTCTTTTGCTTTGAGACAGTCAGTGGCTCTTTTAATGAGAAGCCCTCTGGCCAGTCATAACTACTGAGAATCACACTTCTAGTAGGTAAAGATTACCTGAAATGTATCAGACGACTATCTTATTTATAATCACACTGCCCTGCAGGTAATATTCTTTAGACAAACATTAGACATGCTCACCTTCATATGCTAGCAATGACTTGGCCTATCTGTACAAGGTGTGACATTGAGTGATTGTTTCTCAGTGTCTATGATACTGTATCTGTGCAAAGATTGATGGGTACTGAGTAAATTTATTGCTGTGTCACTGTCAGGATTACACCAAAAAGTAAATGTTTTAATAAGGCAAAACTCCAAATTTCCTTACAGGAGCATAACTGGAGGTTACTGGGCCCTATAGCAAGGTTTATGAACCCTTTCTTCACCAGTCAATGCCAAACACCAGGTAAAACAAACACATCTATTAAGGTCCCAGGCGTGCACACCAGAGAGCAGGCTAACTGCATATATGTGAGCCTAGGAACTCTGCACTTACTGTATGTGCTGCTGTACTGCACATAGAAAGCATCATAATATCTAAATTCCTGACAGAGAGCTCAGATTCATTCCAGGAATGCGGTGGGTAGCCCTCACTAGCGAAGCCGCGTGTGCGTGTCAGAGTTATAGCAATTATGCTGCCTGCTTTGTGCTGGAATACCCCCATTAAATGGGTTCCAAAAGCCAGTGGTTCCCAAACTTTTTTGAATCACGGCGCCCTTGAGTATCAGAACTTTTTTTCTTGGCACCCATAGGCCAAAAGTTTCTTACTGAGAAATTTACAAATAAATATTAAATTAAGTAAATTGTGTTTATATGTCATAGGTTCAATTGTGTGGTGAGGGGCCGGATTTGCTTAAGATTGTCCACATAATCATTATTGACAGTCACCAGCACTGGTCTTGCCTATTACATTGACCATAAATAATTTGAATTGGTTCTGGATCACCAATCCAAGGCAACCCTGCAAGAACCCTGAGGCACCCCAGGGTGCCTATCCACACAGTCTGCGAACCACTGCCCTAGGATAATATACATATATCCCAATACAGCAAGTTGAGGTTTGCCAACATATAAAATTGCAGCTGCAGGGAGTCTTAAGCCTATCATTATGTTCCTGCTTCCTTATATAAACTATACTGGAGTTTCTTAACAGTGGAGTATAATAATAGGATTTTGGTTACCTACCGGTAAATCCTTTTCTCGTAGTCCGTAGAGGATGCTGGAGTCCACATAAGTACCATGGGTATAGATGGGTCCACCAGGAGCCATTGGCACTTTAAGAGTTTGAGAGTATGGGCTGGCTCCTCCCTCTATGTCCCTCATACCAGACTCAGTCTAGAAACTGTGTCCGAGGAGACGGACATCTTCGAGAGAAGGATTTTTTAACACAGATAGTGGCAAGATTCATACCAGCTCACACATACAAGGCACATCAAGCTAACTTAGCTTGAAAACTCAGCAACCGCTGAAACATTACTTACCAAGTAACAAGGCAGTATGCAACTAAAACGAAGTTGTACTGAACCAAATAACGATAGCAGGAAAACGAAGTGCTTGGCGGGCGCCCAGCATCCTCTACGGACTACGAGAAAAGGATTTACCAGTAGGTAACCAAAATCCTATTTTCTCTTACGTCCTAGAGGATGCTGGGGTCCACATTAGTACCATGGGGATGTACCAAAGCTCCCAGAACAGGAGGGAGAGCGCGGAGGCTTCTGTAGAACTGATTGACTGAACTTCAGATCATCAGAGGCCAAAGTATCAAACTTGTAGAACTTTGCAAACGTGTTCGATCCAGACCAAGTTGCAGCTCGGCAAAGTTGTAAAGCCGAGACACCCCGGGAAGCCGCCCAGGAAGACCCCACCTTACGAGTAGAGTGGGCCTTGACAGTCATAGGACACGGCAATCCTGCCGTAGAATACGCATGCTAGATAGTGAACCTGGTCCAGCGAGAGATCGTCTGCTTAGAAGCAGGACACCCAATTTTCTTGGGATCATACAGGACAAACAGAGAATCCGATTTTCTGTGACAAGCAGTCCTCCTCACATAGATTTTCAGAGCCCTTACATCATCCAAGGACTTTGATGAAATTGAGGAGTCAGTAGCCACTGGCACCACAATAGTTTGGTTGACATGAAATGATGTGTCCGGAACTCAGCTCTATCTTCGTGGAAGATCAAGTATGATCTTTTACAGGACAAAGACCCCAACTCCGACACATGTCTAGCAGAAGCTAAGGCCAACAACGCGACAGCATTCCATGTAAGAAATTTGACCTCAACCTCCTGTAGAGGCTCGAACCAGTCCGATTGGAGGAACTGCAACACCACATTAAGGTCCCAAGGTGCCGTAGGTGCTACAAAGGGAGGATGGATGTGCAGAACTCCCTTCAATAAGGTCTGAACCTCAGGGAGGGCAGCCAATTGTTTCTGGAAGAAAATGGATAGGGCCGAAATCTGGACCTTCACAGATCCCAACCTCAGGCCCATATCCACACCAGCTTGTAGGAAGAGGAGAAACCATCCCAGTTAAAACTCCACCGCAGGAAATTTCTTGGACTCACACCAAGATACATATTTTATCCAAATTCGATGGTAATGTTTAGACGTTACTCCTTTCCTAGCCTGTATCAGGGTAGGAATAACCTTGTTCGGAATGCCCTTTCGTTTCGAGCTAGTATCAGGCGTTCAACCTCCATGCCGTCAAACATAGCCGCGGTAAGTCTTGATAAGTAAACGGCCCCTGCTGCAGCAGGTCCTCCCAAAGAGGAAGACCCAGTAGATCCAGAAGATCTGCGTACCAAGCCCTTCTTGGCCAGTCTGGAGCAATGAGGATTACTTGAATCCTTGTTCTCCTTATGAGCATTAGAACTCTTGGGATGAGCGGAAGTGGAGGAAACACGTACACCAAATGGAACACCCAAGGAGTCACTGGGGCATTCACCGCCACTGCTTGCGGGTCCCTCAACCTGGAACAATACTGACGAAGCTTCTTGTTGAGACGAGAGGCCATCATGTCGATCTGGGGTATGCCCCAAAGATCTATTACCTGTTTGAACACCTCCGGATGGAGACCCCACTACCCTGGATGGAGATCATGTCTGCTGAGGAAGTCCACTTCCCAGTTGTCTACTCCCGGAATGAAGATTGCTGACAGCGCCAACGCATGTTTTTCTGCCCAGAGGATGATTCTTGTTACCTCTGACATTGCAGCTCTGATCTTCATTCCACCCTGTCGGTTTACGTAAGCCACTGTTGTCACATTGTCTGACTGTACTTGAACGGCCTGATTTCTCAGAAGACCGTTGTAGACGGCTCTGAGTTCCAGAATGTTTATTGGCAGGCCGGCTTCCAGACTTGACCACCTTCCTTGGAAGGTTTCCCCTTGAGTGACTGCGCCCCAGCCCTGGAGACTTGCATCCGTGGTTAGAAGGATCCAGTCGTGAATCCCGAACCTGCGGCCCTCCGGAAGGTGAGGCAGTTGCAGCCACCAGAGGAGCGAAATCCTGGCCTTTGTTGACCACTTGTCCAGGATATCCAGTTGGAAGGACCGAGCATGGAACCTCCCGTACTGCAGGGCCTCGTAAGAGGCCACTATCTTTTCCAGAAGGCGAATGCACTGATGAACCAACACCCGGGTTGGCTTCAGGACATCCCGGACCATTGTTTGTATCACCAACGGTTTTTCCTCTGGAAGAAACACCCTCTGCACTTCCGTGTCGAGGATCATTCCCAGAAAGGACAACCTCCTGGTTGGTTCCAAATGTGATTTTGGAAGATTCAGGATCCAGCCATGTTCCCTGAGAAGCTGGGTCGTTAGAGCTATGGACCATAACAACTTCTCCTTTGGATGATGCTTTTATCAGCAGATCGTCCACATATGGAATTATGTTCACCCCCTGTCTGTGGAGGAGAATCATAATTTCCACCATCACCTTGGTGAATACCCTCGGTGCTGTGGAGAGGCCGAATGGCAGGGTCTGGAACTGAAAATGACAGTCCAACAGTGCGAATCGAAGATAAGCTTGATGCGGCAGTCAAATCGTAATGTGGAGGTATGTATCCTTGATATCCAGGGACACCAGGAATTCCCGCTCCTCCAGACCTGATATAACTGCCTTTAGAAACTCCATTTTGAACTTGAACTCCCTCAGAAAGGGGTTTAGTGATTTTAAGTTCAGAATGGGCCTGACCGATCCATCCGGTTACGGTACCATGAAAAGATTTGAATAGTAACCTTTGTTTTGCATATGAGGTGGTACTGGCACAATGACCGTGCCCCCACCAACTTCTGGACGGCTTCTTGCAGGACAGTCCTGTCCGCCAGCAGAGCTGGTAAGCCTGATTTGAAAAATCGGTGAGGAGGGAGATTTTGAAATTCTAGCCTGTACCCCTGAGACACAATATCTTGCACCCAGGGGTCCAGGCCGGATGACACCCAGACGGGCCTGAAATGCCTGAGTCTCGCTCCCACCGGCCCCACCTCCGGGGGCGTGCAGTCCACCGTCATGCGGAGGACTTTGGTGTACCTGAAGCAGGTTTCTGTTCCTGGGAACCTGCAGCCGACCTCCCCGAAAGAAGGTGTTGGACAGCTTGGCCTTTCTGAGCTTGGTAGACCGAAAGGGCTGTGATGTGCTGTAGCTGAAGAAAAGGGTTTATTCGGAGCAGGTGTAGCTGAGGGAAGAAAAGGTGACTTACCAGACAAAGCCGTGGAGATCCACGCATCTAACGCTTCCCCAAGAGAGCCTGACCTGGGTAGGGTCTCCACACTTCTCCTGGATTCCGCATCGGCAGACCACTGGCTCAACTACAGTCCTCGACAAGCTGATACAGACATGGAAGAAATTCCAGCAGCCATGGAACCCAGGTCTTTCATGGATTCTACCAGAAATCCTGACGAATCCTGAATGTTACGTAAAAACAATTCAACATCACATTTCTCCATAGTATGCAAGTCTTCAAGTAACATGCCAGACCACTTTACTATAGCTTTGGCAATCCAAGCACTGGCAATAGTGGGACGTAGTGTTGCCCCAGAAACCGTGTACATGGATTTGAGCGTATTATTCATTTTACGATCAGCCGGCATTTTCAAGGCGGTAGATCCTGGAACAGGTAAAACCACCTTTTTTGAGAGTCTGGATACTGACGCGTCAACAATAGACGGGTTTTCCCATTTTTTCCTATCCCCTACCGGGAAGGGAAATGCCACCAGAACCCTTTTAGGTATCTGGAATTTTTTATCCGGGTTTTCCCAAGCCTTTTCAAAAATAGCATTTAATTCCTTTGACGCAGGAAAGGTTAGCGAGGCTTTCTTATTTTCAGTGAAGTAAGCCTCCTTAACCTGCTCGGGTGTTGTATCAACACATCTCTAATAGCCTCTATCATCAACTGCACCCCTTTAGCAAGAGATGCTGCCCCCCACAACACATCCCCGTCACCGTCTGCAGTGTCAGAATCGGTATCCGTATCATCCTGCATGATTTGTGCAAGAGCACGTTTATGTGAATATACAGCGGGGAGCCCTGAGGTACCAGAACTGGGCCAGATTGCCATAGAGTTCTGTAAAGCCTGAGTTGCAGACTCATTTTGTGCAACCCTATTTGAAATCTGAGAAATCATAGATTTGATAGAGAATAACTCAGAATAACTTGCTGGTATCTGTGCTAAACCAGTGCAATCCTGATTACATGGAATGGGATCATCCTGAGAAGACATATCCTCTGCAGCATATGACAAAGAGTCCCTGGACATTGCTTAATGGAGACCACAGACACTCCACACACACACAGGGGAGTACAGACAGAGTTTCACCCACAAGAATGTCAAGAGAGACACAGAGATTAGAGCTAACCCACACACAGCGCTTTTAATGTAAAGGGAGACCCCTACTAGCGCTGACTGTGCACCTTAATAGGTTACACAGTCTTAATGCAGCCTCCCCCCTTCTACAACCCCCTGGTACCGTGAGAGATAGCTGGAGTTGCTGTGGAGGGACTTGCTCTTCCTGGACAGCTCTGTGCAGGCAGTAAAATGGCACTGAACGCTGTTGGGTACACTCTGAGAAGAAGCTCCGCCCTGAAAATGGCGCTGTCTTCCTGCTCTTCACAAGGATTATACTGGCCTGGGATAAAATGCTGGCTGAGATCCACGGACCCCTACAGGCTTGCTGACTAGTGCAGGGTTCAGGCGCTGGCTCAGGGCGACCCTCACAGCGCCGCACTAGAGCCTCCAGAGCGCAGTTAGTACTGCGCTCCTACCCTGTTGCCGCCATCTTCACACCGGCCCTCCGCTTGCTAGGGGGGTCGGTGACTCACTCGCCACTGATCTTCAGCTCAGTAAGGGGGTGGCGGCATACTGCTGGGGTGAGCGATCCCCTGTGGCGGGTAACGATCTATCCCCTCAGGAGCTCAGTGTCCTGTCAGCTGAGATAGTGGCTCAGACCCCGCAGGGTGGACACTACTCCCCCCCTTTGTCCCACGAAGCAGGGAGGCTGTTGCCAGCAGCCTCCCTGTAAAATAATAAACTCCAAAAAAAAACTTTACTAAAGAAGCTCTGTAGAGCTCCCCTAGCTGTGACCGGCTCCTCCGGGCACATTTTCTAAACTGAGTCTGGTAGGAGGGGCATAGAGGGGGAGCCAGACCACACTCTCAAATTCTTAAAGTGCCAATGGCTCCTGGTGGACCCCTCTATACCCCATGGTACTAATGTGGACCCCAGCATCCTCTAGGATGTAAGAGAAATTAGAGCATATTTAAATGTATTAGGTTGAATTCAAAGGAAAACCTATATAATTGTGCATGTGTGTGTCTATATGTACGTATGTGTGTATATACAGGTGTCTATACTATCCAGGTAGACATCTATTGGGAATAGCAACCAGTGCAGGGGCAAATGTGGGAATGTTATGGAGGGGCTGGCGGGTGGAGTATGTCCGTAAAACACACACAACACACACACACACACACACACACACACACACACACACACACATATATACTTGCAGAAAGTTAACCAGCCCGGCAGCATCCTCTCTTTGGCCCTGGCCAAAGGTCTCTTCAACGAGCCCGGCCCGGGAGCAGCAGCATAGCAATGGTCGGAGCCGGGTTCACTACACCCGCCGCCACCCTAGCTCCCGCACTCTCACTGAACTGGCCAGATTATCATGATGGTGTAAGGGTTAGGACGTCCCCGCTCACAGTGTATGGTTTGGCGACTGGACAGGAGCAGAATGTACCTTGTTCTCAGGATGTCAGCCGATCAGGCTGCACTCACAGCCAGCCCTGGGACAATCTCTAATGCAAAGTCCTTCAGCCCTATAGCTGGAGCGGGGCAGTGGTAAGTATTGTTGTTTTTTTTATTTGTGTGTGTGTGTGTTGTAAGCGGCTACTAAGTGGCACAGCGACAGGGTGCATCACAACAGGGGACACAACTACTGGGGCAAATCTACTGGGGGCATAGCTATAGGTGGCACAACTACTGGGGAAAACCTACTGGGGGCATAGCTACAGGGGGCAAATCTACTGGGGGCAAATCTACTGGGGGCACAGCTACTGGGGGCATAGCTACAGGGGGCAAATCAACTGGGGGCACAACTACTTGGGGCAAATCTACTGGGGGCAGAGCTACTGGGGTCACAACTACTAGGGCATAATTGTGGCCACGCCCCTCCCCTATGATGCCACACCCCTATTGTTTTGACACTGGGGATGGGGGGCGTCAGTGGAAACTTTCGCACTGGGAGCCACAAGGTGTAGAACCGGCCCTGTATGTAGTGTGTGCTCCCTCCCTGTACTGTGCTGTATGTAGTGTGTGCTCCCTCCCTGTACTGTGCTGTATGTAGTGTGTGCTCCCCCTCCCTGTACTTTGAAACATATAAAGGAGTTTGTAGAATGAAAAATCAATAAAATCAGAAGTAGATTAAAGGCATGACAGCAGTGTCAGTAGACACTGGAAGTGGACATATCAGTCCTTGTATATTCAGACATACGGATGTACATTAGGGAAGGGCATTGTAGCAGCATATGCATAAAGTCTCAGGTAAACATTAGTGTAATGTGAAGCAAAGGAGGCCCCAACTGTGTCTATCTCAGAATCAGGACCTCTGAGGAGTGACCCTGCCCTCTTGACAGGCCACTCCCCCTCAACAGACTCCGCCCCCTTTAGGGCTGCTTCCGTAAATTTCCCAGGCTGGTGTTCGATCCCAATCCGCCCCTATAATAGATATATACAAACGCACTCACACACATATAGCAGACATGTATATGTCACACATACATCACACAAAATGGATTCAGTATAATTTCCCAACAGTCGGGATCCCGGCGGTTGAAATACCAACACCGGAATCCCAACAGTCAAAATCCTGACATTGAGCGCAGCGTTTCCACTCGGTTCTACATTTCCCCTTGGGTGGTGGTGTAGACCATCACTCTAGTGGGAATACCGCAGGCATTTTGACTACTGTTGGGATTCTGGCGTCTGTATTTTGACCGCCAGTATACCGACTGTCGGGAACTTAACTGCATCCCCACACACATACTCACCATCCCCACCTCACTTACAAAGCAGCTGCCGAAAGGACCTGGCACCATTGATTAAGTCCTGCCCACTTACGGCAAATGCCGCAATTCACAGGTCATCCGGGAGGGAGCGGAGTCAACAAGACATGATTCCTTTAAAATTCTGAGGACCAAGGGGTCTATTTACTAAGCCTTGGGTGGCGATTAAGTGGGCGGAGATAAAATACCAGCCAATCAGCTCCTAACCATCATTTTTCAAACACATAAAGCCTGTTACATGGCAGTTAGGAGCTGATTGGTTGGGACTTTATCTCTATCCACTTTATCTCCATCCAAGGCTTAGTAAATAGACCAGTTTGAGAAACTGTGCATTAGACAGTGCATGGTCTGGCCCCCTTGATAAATATATATAGAGTGACTACTGCTAGTGCATTATAATGTACCAAATTAATAACAGCACTGCACTGGACCATAGTCCTGTGCAGTATAAGGTAACATATATATAATGTGTAATTCAAGTGCACAGCCTGATCCCTAGAGGAGGTTTCCCCTTTACCCATGTGGAGTACAGGGGTCCAACATACAATACAGAAAAGGCGGCACTTACATCAGGTAATGCAGCAGACATATACAGGGGAATGTAATATGGTGTGGGAATCAGGAATTGAGTGATCATGTGACAGTTCTCCTATTTTTTTAAAGTGGCAATCATGTATATGGCAAACTCACATCCTATTGCTAGTCCCCCACAGGATCTGGGAGAATAGCAGGGTGCGTTTTAAGAGAGGAGAGAACCCACGTGCAGCCGCTGTTGTGGGCTCCCTCCTCTCCGGCAGCTAATAGACTCTGGCTTAAAGCTAGAGCCTACTGCATACCGCCCAACATTGGAGTGCAGGAAGGAGGGACACTTTCGTGCGCCGAAGACGCCCGCCCGAAATTAGGGGGCGGGGCCTATCGGAAAGGGGACGTGGCCTCGCGGCAAGTGCCGCGATCGCAAGCCACACCCCGTTTACATCATTATGGGGGCATGAACAGCGCTGTGAGAGCTGCTGGTCATGCCCCCTGTCCCTCTCTGCCGTGAATAGACACTGTGCGCATGCGCACAGCGTCTATTCACCGTTGCTCTGCTCAAAGCAGCGAGTGACAGGGGGGATCTCCCAACTGCCCCCCCACCCGCGGGACACTGCGACCCGCGGGTGGGACAGCGGGACAGACCGTAAAAAACGGGACTGCCCCGCCAAAATCGTGACAGTTGGGAGGTATGCTACTGTACATGCGCTGGTCTCTGGGAACATCGGGCCTAATTCCGAGTTGATTGCAGCACCAATTTTGTTAGCAGTTAGGCAAAACCATGTGCACTGCAGGAGGGGCAGATATAACATGTGCAGAGAGAGTTAGATTGGGTGGGGTGTATTCAAACTGAAATCTAAATTGCAGTGTAAAAATAAAGCAGCCAATATTTACCCTGCACAGAAACAAAATAACCCACCCAAATCTAACTCTCTCTGCACGTTATATATCTGCCTCCCCTGCAGTGCACATGGTTTTGCCCAATTGCTAACAAACTTTCTGCTGCGATCAACTCAGAATTACCCCCATGGTGACTGTGCATTGTTCCCAGGGACACCTCCAGTGCGCATGCACGAATCACTTGGAAATGCCCGTGGTGGGCATTTTCCAAGTGATTTGTGCCCGTACTGCATAGCGAGCAGGGCTGCCATCAGAAATGATGGCACCCGGGACTGACCCTCACAAGGCAGGGCCCCCCCTACCGTCCGATCCCCCCCCCTTCCCTGCATTCCCCAAACTACCTTTTGAGGGGGTCTGGGTGGTTGTAGTGAAGATCAGGGAACCAGGTCATATTCTTAATACAGAGCCGGCCGTGAGCCAATCGAAGCTCACAGACCGGCAACCAATCAGGAGCTGCCGAATACAGAGCCGGCCGTGAGCCAATCGGAGCTCACGGGCCATTCTCTAGAATGCCTGGAGCAAGTTACACCAAACTTGGAATGTCTTACAATCTGGAAAGAATACTGTAGGGGTAAGACACCCCCAGCACCCCTAGGGGTGGGGGTGTAAAAATCCATAGTTTTCGACATGACAGCCATCAGGGGGGGGGGGGGGGAGTGTGGGGACACACGGGTAGGGGCAGAGGCACCCACGTGTAAGGGCAGAGGCACCCACGGGTAGGGGCAGAGACACACAAGGGTAGGGGCAGAGGCACCCACGTGTAAGGGCAGAGGCACACATGGGTAGGGCAGAGGCACACATGGGTAGGGCAGAGGCACACATGGGTAGGGCAGAGGCACCCACAGGTAAGGACAGAGGCACACACTGGTAGGGGCAGAGGCACCCACGGGTAGAGGCAGAGGCACACATGTTTAGGGGCAGAGGCACCCACAGGTAAGGATAGAGGCACACAGGGGTAGGAGCAGAGGCACACACGGATAGGGACATAGGCATACGGGTAGGAGCAGAGGCACCTACGGGTAAGGCCAGCTGGGACACCAAGTGGCCTCCCTCAAGTGTCGCATCATAGATTGGGTCCCAGTTCCCAAAAGGGGTGGAGACCGATCACTCCTCCTAAAGAAGTTAGAAGCAAGGTGGATTTACAGACTGGGGTCAGTAGTGCCCAACGGACTCAATGAATCTAATCCATTAAATTTCTTTTTACGTTAAAAGCAATGAAAAATTCTTCCTTCTTTTCACAATTTTTTTTGTTCTAAGCTGTTAGTTGGACGAACTGACTGACACACACCCTTTAATTAATTAATTATTTATTTAATTATTTAAATGTATTAATATGTGCATACTCTCGGTTTTGCTTAAAAAAATTATTTTGCATATGGACACATATATGTGATTGTACATATGTCTTTAGGTCTATTTTACTAACACGTTTTCTAGATTTGATGTTGTTTAGGGTCAGCTGGTTTACTGTGGCTGTATAACGGTGGATGTGAATGTTGTTTTCCGTCTACAGCCGCGTTTAGTTATATAGGATATAATGGGCATTGTTTTTAACTGCACATGATTGGCTCTATTACTAAGGCTAGTGGCGCACATCCACGCTGGGGGATGTTGTTACTATATACAATCTAATCCGGTGACCTGTCTATCTAAGTATCTCCTGGTTCATTAATATATGTATATTGACAGGTGTATTCTTATTTGAGATGAGCCGTGAGCTCTTTCATTATTATGTCCCTGCGGGTATCCTTCCTGCTTGCGTTCCATTGCCCTAGGTTGCACTTCCGCCCGGGTGACGCGTGCGTCCCAACGGGCCGGAAGCGGTGGTCGTTGCTTAGCAACGCGTAACCAGGAACTGGATGCCGTTCCGCTGATCCGCTGACGTCAGCGGCTGGCGGAGGTGACGGGCTGTGTTTGCGAGCCCGCCGAGGTCACTGAATGGTACTGTTTTACCTTTTAGATGAATCCTTCTCTATCGTGGATGTGCCCCACTGTCCTTTTCTTTTCTTCTTTTCTTCCTTTGTTTATTTTTTATTAGTGATTGTTGTATAGGTTGATTACTGGTGTACTCTAAGTCGCATTTCTATGAGGTCATACAATGGGCGGTTTTGGCGCCAATTTCAATTATGAAGAGGTGTATTTATAGAGCCAGTCAGGCATGGCCTAATTTACTGCTGGATGCCTGGGATGATTTGCTGTGTTATCTTATTACCTGATGTTTAGCTGCTTCATATAGCCTCCTGAGGAAGGCCCGGTGAGGGCCGAAAGCGCTTGAGGATTCTATTCAAGTGGACTATGTTACGTATGTCATAATAAATGAGAACACTTTTTGCATATTTTAAAAATCTGGAGAGTGCCTCTATTATTGTTCTATATATAAATATATATATATATATATATATATATATATATATATATATATACACTGCTCAAAAAAATAAAGGGAACACTAAAATAACACATCCTAGATCTGAATGAATTAAATATTCTTATTAAATACTTTGTTCTTTACATAGTTGAATGTGCTGACAACAAAATCACACAAAAATTATCAATGGAAATCAAATTTATTAACCCATGGAGGTCTGAATTTGGAGTCACCCTCAAAATAAAAGTGGAAAAACACACTACAGGCTGATCCAACTTTGATGTAATGTCCTTAAGACAAGTCAAAATGAGGCTCAGTAGTGTGTGTGGCCTCCACGTGCCTGTATGACCTCCCTACAACCCACACAAGTGGCTCAGGTAGTGCAGCTCATCCAGGATGGCACATCAATGCGAGCTGTGGCAAGAAGGTTTGCTGTGTCTGTCAGCGTAGTGTCCAGAGCATGGAGGTGCTACCAGGAGACAGGCCAGTACATCAGGAGACGTGGAGGAGGCCGTAGGAGGGCAACAACCCAGCAGCAGGACCGCTACCTCCGCCTTTGTGCAAGGAAGAACAGGAGGAGCACTGCCAGAGCCCTGCAAAATGACCTGCAGCAAGCCACAAATGTGCATGTGTCTACTCAAACGATCAGAAACAGACTCCATGAGGGTGGTATGAGGCCCCGACGCCCACAGGTGGGGGTTGTGCTTACAGCCCAACACCGTGCAGGACGTTTGGCATTTGCCAGAGAACAACAAGATTGGCAAATTCGCCGCTGGCGCCCTGTGCTCTTCACAGATGAAAGCAGGTTCTCACTGAGCACGTGACAGACGTGACAGAGTCTGGAGATGCCAAGGAGAACGTTCTGCTGCCTGCAACATCCTCCAGCATGACCGGTTTGGCAGTGGGTCAGTAATGGTGTGGGATGGCATTTCTTTGGGGGGCCGCACAGCCCTCCATGTGCTCGCCAGAGGTAGCCTGACTGCCATTAGGTACCGAGATGAGATCCTCAGACCCCTTGTGAGACCATATGCTGGTGCGGTTGGCCCTGGGTTCCTCCTAATGCAAGACAATGCTAGACTTCATGTGGCTGGAATGTGTCAGCAGTTCCTGCAAGACGAAGGCATTGATGCTATGGACTGGCCCGCCCGTTCCCCAGACCTGAATCCAATTGAGCACATCTGGGACATCATGTCTCGCTCCATCCACCAATGCCACGTTGCACCACAGACTGTCCAGGAGTTGGCGGATGCTTTAGTCCAGGTCTGGGAGAAGATCCCTCAGGAGACCATCCGCCACCTCATCAGGAGCATGCCCAGGCGTTGTAGGGAGGTCATACAGACACGAGGAGGCCACAGACACTACTGAGCCTCATTTTGACTTGTTTTAAGGACATTACATCAAAGTTGGATCAGCCTGTAGTGTGTTTTTCCACTTTAATTTTGAGGGTGACTCCAAATCCAGACCTCCATGGGTTAATAAATATGATTTCCATTGATAATTTTTGTGTGATTTTGTTGTCAGCACATTCAACTATGTAAAGAACAAAGTATTTAATAAGAATATTTAATTCATTCAGATCTAGGATGTGTTATTTTAGTGTTCCCTTTATTTTTTTGAGCAGTGTATATATATATATACACTCACACACACACACACACACACATTTGCTCCTGCATAGCAAGCCTGCAGATTCTAACTATATGAAGCTACTACAAAACCGTTGCAACTAGGCGGAACTATGTAGGGGTCCAGCCACACACTACATAGATCTGCTCAGTCACTCACAATGCTGATTATTTCTCTGACAATTAATTTGCAAGTGTCATACCCAGGATTAGAACCCACAACCTATTATACTGGAAGCATGCACCTTACTGATGGAGATATCTGCTCTTGCATAGGAAGTGTGAGAATTCTAACTATAGTATATGAAGTTACTTGTAATAATGTGGAGATGTGTCCGGTACTCCGGGACACATCCCCTCAGCAGCACGCAGGGGATCTGTGTCACCTGCGGGAGTGTGTGTGTGGCAGCGCTGGGGCAGCTTGTCTGCCCCCAGCGCTTGTCTGTGGGCAGGAGTGGCGGGTGTCCGGTGCAGGGATTACCCTTTTCCCTGCACCAGACCGGAGGCTGTGGAGAGGTTTAAATGTTGGCGCCCTCCGGGAGCCAATCACGGCTCCCGGAGCGGCGGCCAATCACAGAGGGGCGCGGCGAGCCAATCGGCGCTCGCCGCGTCATAGGCCCCGCCCCCGGCGTCTGACGTCAGACGCCGGGCGGGAGCCGAAGACACCGCGCGCGCGCGGAAGAGCGCGAAGGAGAAAGCAGCCGGGTCCTGGAGAAGAGGGTCGGCGCGCCGGAGCGGAGAAGAGAGTCCGGCGCGGAGAAGAAGACGGCGGCCGTGGGGAGAAGAGCTCCGGTGGCCGCTGAAGAGGCCAGAAGACGTCGGGCTCCTGAAGGAAGATGTCCAGCGGCGGCTGGACGCGGAGCAGCGGAGGCGACGCCACTGGCCAGGACGGGTCAGCGGCAGAAGAGGGCGCTGGAGATCCCTGGAGCAGGTGAGGCCTCAGTGAGGCAACTTTCACCCCCTCCCTTTTCCTCCCTCGACCACCAGGGACGGGCATTAGGCCCGGGGGCACAATTCAGGCACTAGGCCTGTTGCGCAGATAGGAGGTTGGGGGTCATCTTCATAGTCGGTGGTTTGGGCGTTAGGCCCAAGCCACCTCGACGGCGCCGTAGGCGGGCATTAGGCCCGAGGGGCAGATCAGGCAATAGGCCTGTGGGGCATTAGAGGGCGTTAGGCCCTAGTGTATTCTGGGCAGTAGGTATATATAAGGTGACCCTGGGCACAAGGCCCAGGTCACCCAAAGGGTGACAAGTTAGGCGGGCGCTAGGCCCGTGGGTGAAGTCAGGCCTCCGGCCTGTGTGCAGCTAGGGGGCGCTAGGCCCAGTGAATAAGACCCCCGAGGTGAATAAAGGTGGCACTGGGCGCTAGGCCCAGGCCACCCTGAGGTATTTAGGTAGGCAGGCCTGAGGCCCACATAAGGGAAGGTACAGGAGGTGGTTAGGCCGTGCGGCGCCCACCCCCTTTCCAGCGGGAGGGATTTAAAGGGACAGCACCGTGTGATCTTGTATTCCGATATTGTGATGTATGTTGTTACCGTGCAGGGCAAAGTGTATGCGTTGTTTAAGTTGTGCATAGTTGTGTTGCACCACCCACACGAGCTAGATTGAGGGCTCTGTTTATGTAGCTAGTGTAGCGGATGCACACTAGGGTAGTTCTTGGCCCTGCACGGCTGTTTCTCTTTGCCTCCTTACAGGGACCTGTAAGTGGAGAAGATCGGAGTGCAAGACTTGAGACGGTGAGTAGCATCCGTGTATGTTTGTCCCTTGTCTGTCCCCGAGCGCCGGAGTCGGGATTGCTCACGGACGTGAGAATCCTTTTCATCACACTACGTGCGAGAGCGCGAGTGTGTGAAATCTGGGTGGCTGAGGCTTTGTGTCTGTGATGACCTTTCACCCAACCGGTGAAGGTCGCCGTCACCCCTGGGGTATCTCCTTTTCCGGTGGAAGAAGGGTTGATACCCCCCCTTGAGGTAACCTATTCTCTCCTCAGCTCGGTCGTCGGTCAGCTCCGAGAGGGAATCGCCGTGTCCGGATCCGATTGAAGATTGCCAGGTCCGTTGAAGGTTCCGGTACCTGAAGGTGAGAGAGAGCGGCGCCTGGTGAGTACCGAATCTACACCTGCACGGCAGCAGGCACCACCACACGCGCAGCCGCACCTCTTACATTTTGGCGTAGTCGGCAGGATCCAGGATACCGGATCACGGACACGATGTGGAACGCCACCAAGAAGACCTCCCTGCGGACGGCTCCGGAACAGACGCACCCACGGACACGTACGGACCAGAGCGACTGGGTGACGGTGTCTGGGGCAGACCTCCTGAAGATGGTGCAGCGGTCGGTCCAGCGTGGAAAGGAAGAGCGCCGGGAGAAGGGGCGCAAGAAGGCCGCTGTGACGTCCTGTAAGAAATGTCGGCAAACAGGGCACTTTGCCGACAAGTGTACTTGGCGAGAGACGTCCCCAAAGAAGGTGGTCCAGGAAGCGGACCGAAGACGTCGGAAGGGCCAAGCGAAGAAGGAGTCCTGGTGTTTGCTCTGCGGAAACTACGGGCATGAGCATAACAGTTGTCCCTGGGACGAAGAGTTGAGCCAAGACGAGGTTGATTCCCGGTGTGAAAGCTGTGGAGATCCCCGACATCGGCTCCTGGAATGTCCATGGACTGAAGACAGGATGGACTACGAGGCCACGGTGAAGCAGATGACGGAGTCTCGTCAGCAACTTTGGGATCGGGTGGCTGCAGAGCCTGTGTGTGCGCTCTGCGAGGCAAGAGGACATGCGCTTCTCGATTGTCCGTGGAATGAAGACCGGATGATTGCGGATGGTCGTGCCCAGAGATGGGAGGAGGAAACCAGGGAAATGGAGCGGAAGACCTTGCTTGAAGTTAGTTCGCAGGTGCCCATTTCCTCTGAGCCGGAACCAACGGGTGAAGATTCCCCAGTGAAGGAGGTGGACCAGGAACCCGTCTTGGAGAAGGTGGCAGTGGCCCTCCCTTGTTGGAAGTGTCGGCGATCAGGACATGCGGCCAGTGAGTGCCCCTGGGAAGATGCCGCGGACCTACTCTGTCCCAAGAAAGTGACCCCAGTAACGAAGGATCCTTTCCCGCATCAGGCGGAGGTGGACGACTGGGAGGAGAAGAAACCACGCTGTGAAGAAAGGCGTGAAGACCCAGTGACGAGGATGTCCGGAATCTCCCCGCGTTGGAACCGTCCACGACCAGGACGTGCGGAACAGGTGTGTCCTGGGTACCTAGAGATGCCAGCGGAAGCGAAGGAGTACGCTGAGGAATTAGAGATGCCAGCGGAAGAGAAGTATGCTGAGGGATTAGAGATACCAGCGGAAGAGAAGTACGCTGAGGAAGCAGACGTACCAGCGGAAGAGACTAAGTACGCTGAGGAGGAAAATGATACCCCAGTCCAGATATCGGAGGAGGACTCGGACTACGGTGAGCTGTCCGCCGACGAATCCCTCCAAGAACAGATGGAGGACGACTCTGGCATCGGAAGCGCCGACGAGAGTGACTGGCAGGATCGGGTGGAGTCGTGCTCCCAGTTGAATGCCCTCCATGAAGAGGAGGAGATAGTCCTGGAGCAATACCTGCCGGAAGTACCGAGTTGGACGGATGTACGGGGAGAGGATCGTGATGCCGTGGGAGGACCCGTTCCAGAGGAAGACATGGGACCTTTGGAGATGCCCCACGAGGAGATGCGACAGATGGTGGTTGTTGCCCGGGAGGAAACGGATGCCCCGGAGGATTCCGCTGTTGGGTGGTGGTCGGTACCACCCCCTGAAGACAGGGACGATGCCACCGACGATCTGAAAGGCCAGGAGTGGGTGACTGTTGTCCCCGTGGAGGAAGAGTCCCCTTGGTGGCCAACGTCGAGCGACCGTGAGGAGATGCCACTCCTCCAGAGGATCCGCCGATGGAGGTCAGGAGGTAAGAAGAGGAACCCGGAGCTGGAGGTGGAAGGATGTGGGGTCACAGCCCGTCCGGGCTGGGCCCTCGAACACAACCTCGCCGGATGGACCTCGGAATTCCCTGACCCGCGGACAAGGGACATCGTGAGGAACTTTGTAGGGACTACAAAGGAAAAAGGAGGGGGAAATGTGGAGATGTGTCCGGTACTCCGGGACACATCCCCTCAGCAGCACGCAGGGGATCTGTGTCCCCTGCGGGAGTGTGTGTGTGGCAGCGCTGGGGCAGCTTGTCTGCCCCCAGCGCTTGTCTGTGGGCAGGAGCGGCGGGTGTCCGGTGCAGGGATTACCCTTTTCCCTGCACCAGACCGGAGGCTGCGGAGAGGTTTAAATGTTGGCGCCCTCCGGGAGCCAATCGCGGCTCCCGGAGCGGCGGCCAATCACAGAGGGGCGCGGCGAGCCAATCGGCGCTCGCCGCTTCATAGGCCCCGCCCCCGGCGTCTGACGTCAGACGCCGGGCGGGAGCCGAAGACACCGCGCGCGCGGAAGAGCGCGAAGGAGAAAGCAGCCGGGTCCTGGAGAAGAGGGTCGGCGCGCCGGAGCGGAGAAGAGAGTCCGGCGCGGAGAAGAAGACGGCGGCCGTGGGGAGAAGAGCTCCGGTGGCCGCTGAAGAGGCCAGAAGACGTCGGGCTCCTGAAGGAAGATGTCCAGCGGCGGCTGGACGCGGAGCAGCGGAGGCGACGCCGCTGGCCAGGACGGGTCAGCGGCAGAAGAGGGCGCTGGAGATCCCTGGAGCAGGTGAGGCCTCAGTGAGGCAACTTTCACCCCCTCCCTTTTCCTCCCTCGACCACCAGGGACGGGCATTAGGCCCGGGGGCACAATTCAGGCACTAGGCCTGTTGCGCAGATAGGAGGTTGGGGGTCATCTTCATAGTCGGTGGTTTGGGCGTTAGGCCCAAGCCACCTCGACGGCGCCGTAGGCGGGCATTAGGCCCGAGGGGCAGATCAGGCAATAGGCCTGTGGGGCATTAGAGGGCGTTAGGCCCTAGTGTATTCTGGGCAGTAGGTATATATAAGGTGACCCTGGGCACAAGGCCCAGGTCACCCAAAGGGTGACAAGTTAGGCGGGCGCTAGGCCCGTGGGTGAAGTCAGGCCTCCGGCCTGTGTGCAGCTAGGGGGCGCTAGGCCCAGTGAATAAGACCCCCGAGGTGAATAAAGGTGGCACTGGGCGCTAGGCCCAGGCCACCCTGAGGTATTTAGGTAGGCAGGCCTGAGGCCCACATAAGGGAAGGTACAGGAGGTGGTTAGGCCGTGCGGCGCCCACCCCCTTTCCAGCGGGAGGGATTTAAAGGGACAGCACCGTGTGATCTTGTATTCCGATATTGTGATGTATGTTGTTACCGTGCAGGGCAAAGTGTATGCGTTGTTTAAGTTGTGCATAGTTGTGTTGCACCACCCACACGAGCTAGATTGAGGGCTCTGTTTATGTAGCTAGTGTAGCGGATGCACACTAGGGTAGTTCTTGGCCCTGCACGGCTGTTTCTCTTTGCCTCCTTACAGGGACCTGTAAGTGGAGAAGATCGGAGTGCAAGACTTGAGACGGTGAGTAGCATCCGTGTATGTTTGTCCCTTGTCTGTCCCCGAGCGCCGGAGTCGGGATTGCTCACGGACGTGAGAATCCTTTTCATCACACTACGTGCGAGAGCGCGAGTGTGTGAAATCTGGGTGGCTGAGGCTTTGTGCCTGTGATGACCTTTCACCCAACCGGTGAAGGTCGCCGTCACCCCTGGGGTATCTCCTTTTCCGGTGGAAGAAGGGTTGATACCCCCCCTTGAGGTAACCTATTCTCTCCTCAGCTCGGTCGTCGGTCAGCTCCGAGAGGGAATCGCCGTGTCCGGATCCGATTGAAGATTGCCAGGTCCGTTGAAGGTTCCGGTACCTGAAGGTGAGAGAGAGCGGCGCCTGGTGAGTACCGAATCTACACCTGCACGGCAGCAGGCACCACCACACGCGCAGCCGCACCTCTTACATTTTGGCGTAGTCGGCAGGATCCAGGATACCGGATCACGGACACGATGTGGAACGCCACCAAGAAGACCTCCCTGCGGACGGCTCCGGAACAGACGCACCCACGGACGCGTACGGACCAGAGCGACTGGGTGACGGTGTCTGGGGCAGACCTCCTGAAGATGGTGCAGCGGTCGGTCCAGCGTGGAAAGGAAGAGCGCCGGGAGAAGGGGCGCAAGAAGGCCGCTGTGACGTCCTGTAAGAAATGTCGGCAAACAGGGCACTTTGCCGACAAGTGTACTTGGCGAGAGACGTCCCCAAAGAAGGTGGTCCAGGAAGCGGACCGAAGACGTCGGAAGGGCCAAGCGAAGGAGTCCTGGTGTTTGCTCTGCGGAAACTACGGGCATGAGCATAACAGTTGTCCCTGGGACGAAGAGTTGAGCCAAGACGAGGTTGATTCCCGGTGTGAAAGCTGTGGAGATCCCCGACATCGGCTCCTGGAATGTCCATGGACTGAAGACAGGATGGACTACGAGGCCACGGTGAAGCAGATGACGGAGTCTCGTCAGCAACTTTGGGATCGGGTGGCTGCAGAGCCTGTGTGTGCGCTCTGCGAGGCGAGAGGACATGCGCTTCCCGATTGTCCGTGGAATGAAGACCGGATGATTGCGGATGGTCGTGCCCAGAGATGGGAGGAGGAAACCAGGGAAATGGAGCGGAAGACCTTGCTTGAAGTTAGTTCGCAGGTGCCCATTTCCTCTGAGCCGGAACCAACGGGTGAAGATTCCCCAGTGAAGGAGGTGGACCAGGAACCCGTCTTGGAGAAGGTGGCAGTGGCCCTCCCTTGTTGGAAGTGTCGGCGATCAGGACATGCGGCCAGTGAGTGCCCCTGGGAAGATGCCGCGGACCTACTCTGTCCCAAGAAAGTGACCCCAGTAACGAAGGATCCTTTCCCGCATCAGGCGGAGGTGGACGACTGGGAGGAGAAGAAACCACGCTGTGAAGAAAGGCGTGAAGACCCAGTGACGAGGATGTCCGGAATCTCCCCGCGTTGGAACCGTCCACGACCAGGACGTGCGGAACAGGTGTGTCCTGGGTACCTAGAGATGCCAGCGGAAGCGAAGGAGTACGCTGAGGAATTAGAGATGCCAGCGGAAGAGAAGTATGCTGAGGGATTAGAGATACCAGCGGAAGAGAAGTACGCTGAGGAAGCAGACGTACCAGCGGAAGAGACTAAGTACGCTGAGGAGGAAAATGATACCCCAGTCCAGATATCGGAGGAGGACTCGGACTACGGTGAGCTGTCCGCCGACGAATCCCTCCAAGAACAGATGGAGGACGACTCTGGCATCGGAAGCGCCGACGAGAGTGACTGGCAGGATCGGGTGGAGTCGTGCTCCCAGTTGAATGCCCTCCATGAAGAGGAGGAGATAGTCCTGGAGCAATACCTGCCGGAAGTACCGAGTTGGACGGATGTACGGGGAGAGGATCGTGATGCCGTGGGAGGACCCGTTCCAGAGGAAGACATGGGACCTTTGGAGATGCCCCACGAGGAGATGCGACAGATGGTGGTTGTTGCCCGGGAGGAAACGGATGCCCCGGAGGATTCCGCTGTTGGGTGGTGGTCGGTACCACCCCCTGAAGACAGGGACGATGCCACCGACGATCTGAAAGGCCAGGAGTGGGTGACTGTTGTCCCCGTGGAGGAAGAGTCCCCTTGGTGGCCAACGTCGAGCGACCGTGAGGAGATGCCACTCCTCCAGAGGATCCGCCGATGGAGGTCAGGAGGTAAGAAGAGGAACCCGGAGCTGGAGGTGGAAGGATGTGGGGTCACAGCCCGTCCGGGCTGGGCCCTCGAACACAACCTCGCCGGATGGACCTCGGAATTCCCTGACCCGCGGACAAGGGACATCGTGAGGAACTTTGTAGGGACTACAAAGGAAAAAGGAGGGGGAAATGTGGAGATGTGTCCGGTACTCCGGGACACATCCCCTCAGCAGCACGCAGGGGATCTGTGTCCCCTACGGGAGTGTGTGTGTGGCAGCGCTGGGGCAGCTTGTCTGCCCCCAGCGCTTGTCTGTGGGCAGGAGCGGCGGGTGTCCGGTGCAGGGATTACCCTTTTCCCTGCACCAGACCGGAGGCTGCGGAGAGGTTTAAATGTTGGCGCCCTCCGGGAGCCAATCGCGGCTCCCGGAGCGGCGGCCAATCACAGAGGGGCGCGGCGAGCCAATCGGCGCTCGCCGCTTCATAGGCCCCGCCCCCGGCGTCTGACGTCAGACGCCGGGCGGGAGCCGAAGACACCGCGCGCGCGGAAGAGCGCGAAGGAGAAAGCAGCCGGGTCCTGGAGAAGAGGGTCGGCGCGCCGGAGCGGAGAAGAGAGTCCGGCGCGGAGAAGAAGACGGCGGCCGTGGGGAGAAGAGCTCCGGTGGCCGCTGAAGAGGCCAGAAGACGTCGGGCTCCTGAAGGAAGATGTCCAGCGGCGGCTGGACGCGGAGCAGCGGAGGCGACGCCGCTGGCCAGGACGGGTCAGCGGCAGAAGAGGGCGCTGGAGATCCCTGGAGCAGGTGAGGCCTCAGTGAGGCAACTTTCACCCCCTCCCTTTTCCTCCCTCGACCACCAGGGACGGGCATTAGGCCCGGGGGCACAATTCAGGCACTAGGCCTGTTGCGCAGATAGGAGGTTGGGGGTCATCTTCATAGTCGGTGGTTTGGGCGTTAGGCCCAAGCCACCTCGACGGCGCCGTAGGCGGGCATTAGGCCCGAGGGGCAGATCAGGCAATAGGCCTGTGGGGCATTAGAGGGCGTTAGGCCCTAGTGTATTCTGGGCAGTAGGTATATATAAGGTGACCCTGGGCACAAGGCCCAGGTCACCCAAAGGGTGACAAGTTAGGCGGGCGCTAGGCCCGTGGGTGAAGTCAGGCCTCCGGCCTGTGTGCAGCTAGGGGGCGCTAGGCCCAGTGAATAAGACCCCCGAGGTGAATAAAGGTGGCACTGGGCGCTAGGCCCAGGCCACCCTGAGGTATTTAGGTAGGCAGGCCTGAGGCCCACATAAGGGAAGGTACAGGAGGTGGTTAGGCCGTGCGGCGCCCACCCCCTTTCCAGCGGGAGGGATTTAAAGGGACAGCACCGTGTGATCTTGTATTCCGATATTGTGATGTATGTTGTTACCGTGCAGGGCAAAGTGTATGCGTTGTTTAAGTTGTGCATAGTTGTGTTGCACCACCCACACGAGCTAGATTGAGGGCTCTGTTTATGTAGCTAGTGTAGCGGATGCACACTAGGGTAGTTCTTGGCCCTGCACGGCTGTTTCTCTTTGCCTCCTTACAGGGACCTGTAAGTGGAGAAGATCGGAGTGCAAGACTTGAGACGGTGAGTAGCATCCGTGTATGTTTGTCCCTTGTCTGTCCCCGAGCGCCGGAGTCGGGATTGCTCACGGACGTGAGAATCCTTTTCATCACACTACGTGCGAGAGCGCGAGTGTGTGAAATCTGGGTGGCTGAGGCTTTGTGCCTGTGATGACCTTTCACCCAACCGGTGAAGGTCGCCGTCACCCCTGGGGTATCTCCTTTTCCGGTGGAAGAAGGGTTGATACCCCCCCTTGAGGTAACCTATTCTCTCCTCAGCTCGGTCGTCGGTCAGCTCCGAGAGGGAATCGCCGTGTCCGGATCCGATTGAAGATTGCCAGGTCCGTTGAAGGTTCCGGTACCTGAAGGTGAGAGAGAGCGGCGCCTGGTGAGTACCGAATCTACACCTGCACGGCAGCAGGCACCACCACACGCGCAGCCGCACCTCTTACATTTTGGCGTAGTCGGCAGGATCCAGGATACCGGATCACGGACACGATGTGGAACGCCACCAAGAAGACCTCCCTGCGGACGGCTCCGGAACAGACGCACCCACGGACGCGTACGGACCAGAGCGACTGGGTGACGGTGTCTGGGGCAGACCTCCTGAAGATGGTGCAGCGGTCGGTCCAGCGTGGAAAGGAAGAGCGCCGGGAGAAGGGGCGCAAGAAGGCCGCTGTGACGTCCTGTAAGAAATGTCGGCAAACAGGGCACTTTGCCGACAAGTGTACTTGGCGAGAGACGTCCCCAAAGAAGGTGGTCCAGGAAGCGGACCGAAGACGTCGGAAGGGCCAAGCGAAGAAGGAGTCCTGGTGTTTGCTCTGCGGAAACTACGGGCATGAGCATAACAGTTGTCCCTGGGACGAAGAGTTGAGCCAAGACGAGGTTGATTCCCGGTGTGAAAGCTGTGGAGATCCCCGACATCGGCTCCTGGAATGTCCATGGACTGAAGACAGGATGGACTACGAGGCCACGGTGAAGCAGATGACGGAGTCTCGTCAGCAACTTTGGGATCGGGTGGCTGCAGAGCCTGTGTGTGCGCTCTGCGAGGCGAGAGGACATGCGCTTCCCGATTGTCCGTGGAATGAAGACCGGATGATTGCGGATGGTCGTGCCCAGAGATGGGAGGAGGAAACCAGGGAAATGGAGCGGAAGACCTTGCTTGAAGTTAGTTCGCAGGTGCCCATTTCCTCTGAGCCGGAACCAACGGGTGAAGATTCCCCAGTGAAGGAGGTGGACCAGGAACCCGTCTTGGAGAAGGTGGCAGTGGCCCTCCCTTGTTGGAAGTGTCGGCGATCAGGACATGCGGCCAGTGAGTGCCCCTGGGAAGATGCCGCGGACCTACTCTGTCCCAAGAAAGTGACCCCAGTAACGAAGGATCCTTTCCCGCATCAGGCGGAGGTGGACGACTGGGAGGAGAAGAAACCACGCTGTGAAGAAAGGCGTGAAGACCCAGTGACGAGGATGTCCGGAATCTCCCCGCGTTGGAACCGTCCACGACCAGGACGTGCGGAACAGGTGTGTCCTGGGTACCTAGAGATGCCAGCGGAAGCGAAGGAGTACGCTGAGGAATTAGAGATGCCAGCGGAAGAGAAGTATGCTGAGGGATTAGAGATACCAGCGGAAGAGAAGTACGCTGAGGAAGCAGACGTACCAGCGGAAGAGACTAAGTACGCTGAGGAGGAAAATGATACCCCAGTCCAGATATCGGAGGAGGACTCGGACTACGGTGAGCTGTCCGCCGACGAATCCCTCCAAGAACAGATGGAGGACGACTCTGGCATCGGAAGCGCCGACGAGAGTGACTGGCAGGATCGGGTGGAGTCGTGCTCCCAGTTGAATGCCCTCCATGAAGAGGAGGAGATAGTCCTGGAGCAATACCTGCCGGAAGTACCGAGTTGGACGGATGTACGGGGAGAGGATCGTGATGCCGTGGGAGGACCCGTTCCAGAGGAAGACATGGGACCTTTGGAGATGCCCCACGAGGAGATGCGACAGATGGTGGTTGTTGCCCGGGAGGAAACGGATGCCCCGGAGGATTCTGCTGTTGGGTGGTGGTCGGTACCACCCCCTGAAGACAGGGACGATGCCACCGACGATCTGAAAGGCCAGGAGTGGGTGACTGTTGTCCCCGTGGAGGAAGAGTCCCCTTGGTGGCCAACGTCGAGCGACCGTGAGGAGATGCCACTCCTCCAGAGGATCCGCCGATGGAGGTCAGGAGGTAAGAAGAGGAACCCGGAGCTGGAGGTGGAAGGATGTGGGGTCACAGCCCGTCCGGGCTGGGCCCTCGAACACAACCTCGCCGGATGGACCTCGGAATTCCCTGACCCGCGGACAAGGGACATCGTGAGGAACTTTGTAGGGACTACAAAGGAAAAAGGAGGGGGAAATGTGGAGATGTGTCCGGTACTCCGGGACACATCCCCTCAGCAGCACGCAGGGGATCTGTGTCCCCTACGGGAGTGTGTGTGTGGCAGCGCTGGGGCAGCTTGTCTGCCCCCAGTGCTTGTCTGTGGGCAGGAGCGGCGGGTGTCCGGTGCAGGGATTACCCTTTTCCCTGCACCAGACCGGAGGCTGCGGAGAGGTTTAAATGTTGGCGCCCTCCGGGAGCCAATCGCGGCTCCCGGAGCGGCGGCCAATCACAGAGGGGCGCGGCGAGCCAATCGGCGCTCGCCGCTTCATAGGCCCCGCCCCCGGCGTCTGACGTCAGACGCCGGGCGGGAGCCGAAGACACCGCGCGCGCGGAAGAGCGCGAAGGAGAAAGCAGCCGGGTCCTGGAGAAGAGGGTCGGCGCGCCGGAGCGGAGAAGAGAGTCCGGCGCGGAGAAGAAGACGGCGGCCGTGGGGAGAAGAGCTCCGGTGGCCGCTGAAGAGGCCAGAAGACGTCGGGCTCCTGAAGGAAGATGTCCAGCGGCGGCTGGACGCGGAGCAGCGGAGGCGACGCCGCTGGCCAGGACGGGTCAGCGGCAGAAGAGGGCGCTGGAGATCCCTGGAGCAGGTGAGGCCTCAGTGAGGCAACTTTCACCCCCTCCCTTTTCCTCCCTCGACCACCAGGGACGGGCATTAGGCCCGGGGGCACAATTCAGGCACTAGGCCTGTTGCGCAGATAGGAGGTTGGGGGTCATCTTCATAGTCGGTGGTTTGGGCGTTAGGCCCAAGCCACCTCGACGGCGCCGTAGGCGGGCATTAGGCCCGAGGGGCAGATCAGGCAATAGGCCTGTGGGGCATTAGAGGGCGTTAGGCCCTAGTGTATTCTGGGCAGTAGGTATATATAAGGTGACCCTGGGCACAAGGCCCAGGTCACCCAAAGGGTGACAAGTTAGGCGGGCGCTAGGCCCGTGGGTGAAGTCAGGCCTCCGGCCTGTGTGCAGCTAGGGGGCGCTAGGCCCAGTGAATAAGACCCCCGAGGTGAATAAAGGTGGCACTGGGCGCTAGGCCCAGGCCACCCTGAGGTATTTAGGTAGGCAGGCCTGAGGCCCACATAAGGGAAGGTACAGGAGGTGGTTAGGCCGTGCGGCGCCCACCCCCTTTCCAGCGGGAGGGATTTAAAGGGACAGCACCGTGTGATCTTGTATTCCGATATTGTGATGTATGTTGTTACCGTGCAGGGCAAAGTGTATGCGTTGTTTAAGTTGTGCATAGTTGTGTTGCACCACCCACACGAGCTAGATTGAGGGCTCTGTTTATGTAGCTAGTGTAGCGGATGCACACTAGGGTAGTTCTTGGCCCTGCACGGCTGTTTCTCTTTGCCTCCTTACAGGGACCTGTAAGTGGAGAAGATCGGAGTGCAAGACTTGAGACGGTGAGTAGCATCCGTGTATGTTTGTCCCTTGTCTGTCCCCGAGCGCCGGAGTCGGGATTGCTCACGGACGTGAGAATCCTTTTCATCACACTACGTGCGAGAGCGCGAGTGTGTGAAATCTGGGTGGCTGAGGCTTTGTGCCTGTGATGACCTTTCACCCAACCGGTGAAGGTCGCCGTCACCCCTGGGGTATCTCCTTTTCCGGTGGAAGAAGGGTTGATACCCCCCCTTGAGGTAACCTATTCTCTCCTCAGCTCGGTCGTCGGTCAGCTCCGAGAGGGAATCGCCGTGTCCGGATCCGATTGAAGATTGCCAGGTCCGTTGAAGGTTCCGGTACCTGAAGGTGAGAGAGAGCGGCGCCTGGTGAGTACCGAATCTACACCTGCACGGCAGCAGGCACCACCACACGCGCAGCCGCACCTCTTACATTTTGGCGTAGTCGGCAGGATCCAGGATACCGGATCACGGACACGATGTGGAACGCCACCAAGAAGACCTCCCTGCGGACGGCTCCGGAACAGACGCACCCACGGACGCGTACGGACCAGAGCGACTGGGTGACGGTGTCTGGGGCAGACCTCCTGGAGATGGTGCAGCGGTCAGTCCAGCGTGGAAAGGAAGAGCGCCGGGAGAAGAGGCGCAAGAAGGCCGCTGTGACGTCCTGTAAGAAATGTCGGCAAACAGGGCACTTTGCCGACAAGTGTACTTGGCGAGAGACGTCCCCAAAGAAGGTGGTCCAGGAAGCGGACCGAAGACGTCGGAAGGGCCAAGCGAAGAAGGAGTCCTGGTGTTTGCTCTGCGGAAACTACGGGCATGAGCATAACAGTTGTCCCTGGGACGAAGAGTTGAGCCAAGACGAGGTTGATTCCCGGTGTGAAAGCTGTGGAGATCCCCGACATCGGCTCCTGGAATGTCCATGGACTGAAGACAGGATGGACTACGAGGCCACGGTGAAGCAGATGACGGAGTCTCGTCAGCAACTTTGGGATCGGGTGGCTGCAGAGCCTGTGTGTGCGCTCTGCGAGGCGAGAGGACATGCGCTTCCCGATTGTCCGTGGAATGAAGACCGGATGATTGCGGATGGTCGTGCCCAGAGATGGGAGGAGGAAACCAGGGAAATGGAGCGGAAGACCTTGCTTGAAGTTAGTTCGCAGGTGCCCATTTCCTCTGAGCCGGAACCAACGGGTGAAGATTCCCCAGTGAAGGAGGTGGACCAGGAACCCGTCTTGGAGAAGGTGGCAGTGGCCCTCCCTTGTTGGAAGTGTCGGCGATCAGGACATGCGGCCAGTGAGTGCCCCTGGGAAGATGCCGCGGACCTACTCTGTCCCAAGAAAGTGACCCCAGTAACGAAGGATCCTTTCCCGCATCAGGCGGAGGTGGACGACTGGGAGGAGAAGAAACCACGCTGTGAAGAAAGGCGTGAAGACCCAGTGACGAGGATGTCCGGAATCTCCCCGCGTTGGAACCGTCCACGACCAGGACGTGCGGAACAGGTGTGTCCTGGGTACCTAGAGATGCCAGCGGAAGCGAAGGAGTACGCTGAGGAATTAGAGATGCCAGCGGAAGAGAAGTATGCTGAGGGATTAGAGATACCAGCGGAAGAGAAGTACGCTGAGGAAGCAGACGTACCAGCGGAAGAGACTAAGTACGCTGAAGAGGAAAATGATACCCCAGTCCAGATATCGGAGGAGGACTCGGACTACGGTGAGCTGTCCGCCGACGAATCCCTCCAAGAACAGATGGAGGACGACTCTGGCATCGGAAGCGCCGACGAGAGTGACTGGCAGGATCGGGTGGAGTCGTGCTCCCAGTTGAATGCCCTCCATGAAGAGGAGGAGATAGTCCTGGAGCAATACCTGCCGGAAGTACCGAGTTGGACGGATGTACGGGGAGAGGATCGTGATGCCGTGGGAGGACCCGTTCCAGAGGAAGACATGGGACCTTTGGAGATGCCCCACGAGGAGATGCGACAGATGGTGGTTGTTGCCCGGGAGGAAACGGATGCCCCGGAGGATTCCGCTGTTGGGTGGTGGTCGGTACCACCCCCTGAAGACAGGGACGATGCCACCGACGATCTGAAAGGCCAGGAGTGGGTGACTGTTGTCCCCGTGGAGGAAGAGTCCCCTTGGTGGCCAACGTCGAGCGACCGTGAGGAGATGCCACTCCTCCAGAGGATCCGCCGATGGAGGTCAGGAGGTAAGAAGAGGAACCCGGAGCTGGAGGTGGAAGGATGTGGGGTCACAGCCCGTCCGGGCTGGGCCCTCGAACACAACCTCGCCGGATGGACCTCGGAATTCCCTGACCCGCGGACAAGGGACATCGTGAGGAACTTTGTAGGGACTACAAAGGAAAAAGGAGGGGGAAATGTGGAGATGTGTCCGGCCTATGAAGCTCGCCGCTTCATAGGCCCCGCCCCCGGCGTCTGACGTCAGACGCCGGGCGGGAGCCGAAGACACCGCGCGCGCGGAAGAGCGCGAAGGAGAAAGCAGCCGGGTCCTGGAGAAGAGGGTCGGCGCGCCGGAGCGGAGAAGAGAGTCCGGCGCGGAGAAGAAGACGGCGGCCGTGGGGAGAAGAGCTCCGGTGGCCGCTGAAGAGGCCAGAAGACGTCGGGCTCCTGAAGGAAGATGTCCAGCGGCGGCTGGACGCGGAGCAGCGGAGGCGACGCCGCTGGCCAGGACGGGTCAGCGGCAGAAGAGGGCGCTGGAGATCCCTGGAGCAGGTGAGGCCTCAGTGAGGCAACTTTCACCCCCTCCCTTTTCCTCCCTCGACCACCAGGGACGGGCATTAGGCCCGGGGGCACAATTCAGGCACTAGGCCTGTTGCGCAGATAGGAGGTTGGGGGTCATCTTCATAGTCGGTGGTTTGGGCGTTAGGCCCAAGCCACCTCGACGGCGCCGTAGGCGGGCATTAGGCCCGAGGGGCAGATCAGGCAATAGGCCTGTGGGGCATTAGAGGGCATTAGGCCCTAGTGTATTCTGGGCAGTAGGTATATATAAGGTGACCCTGGGCACAAGGCCCAGGTCACCCAAAGGGTGACAAGTTAGGCGGGCGCTAGGCCCGTGGGTGAAGTCAGGCCTCCGGCCTGTGTGCAGCTAGGGGGCGTTAGGCCCAGTGAATAAGACCCCCGAGGTGAATAAAGGTGGCACTGGGCGCTAGGCCCAGGCCACCCTGAGGTATTTAGGTAGGCAGGCCTGAGGCCCACATAAGGGAAGGTACAGGAGGTGGTTAGGCCGTGCGGCGCCCACCCCCTTTCCAGTGGGAGGGATTTAAAGGGACAGCACCGTGTGATCTTGTATTCCGATATTGTGATGTATGTTGTTACCGTGCAGGGCAAAGTGTATGCGTTGTTTAAGTTGTGCATAGTTGTGTTGCACCACCCACACGAGCTAGATTGAGGGCTCTGTTTATGTAGCTAGTGTAGCGGATGCACACTAGGGTAGTTCTTGGCCCTGCACGGCTGTTTCTCTTTGCCTCCTTATAGGGACCTGTAAGTGGAGAAGATCGGAGTGCAAGACTTGAGACGGTGAGTAGCATCCGTGTATGTTTGTCCCTTGTCTGTCCCCGAGCGCCGGAGTCGGGATTGCTCACGGACGTGAGAATCCTTTTCATCACACTACGTGCGAGAGCGCGAGTGTGTGAAATCTGGGTGGCTGAGGCTTTGTGCCTGTGATGACCTTTCACCCAACCGGTGAAGGTCGCCGTCACCCCTGGGGTATCTCCTTTTCCGGTGGAAGAAGGGTTGATACCCCCCCTTGAGGTAACCTATTCTCTCCTCAGCTCGGTCGTCGGTCAGCTCCGAGAGGGAATCGCCGTGTCCGGATCCGATTGAAGATTGCCAGGTCCGTTGAAGGTTCCGGTACCTGAAGGTGAGAGAGAGCGGCGCCTGGTGAGTACCGAATCTACACCTGCACGGCAGCAGGCACCACCACACGCGCAGCCGCACCTCTTACATTTTGGCGTAGTCGGCAGGATCCAGGATACCGGATCACGGACATGATGTGGAACGCCACCAAGAAGACCTCCCTGCGGACGGCTCCGGAACAGACGCACCCACGGACGCGTACGGACCAGAGCGACTGGGTGACGGTGTCTGAGGCAGACCTCCTGAAGATGGTGCAGCGGTCGGTCCAGCGTGGAAAGGAAGAGCGCCGGGAGAAGGGGCGCAAGTAGGCCGCTGTGACGTCCTGTAAGAAATGTCGGCAAACAGGGCACTTTGCCGACAAGTGTACTTGGCGAGAGACGTCCCCAAAGAAGGTGGTCCAGGAAGCGGACCGAAGACGTCGGAAGGGCCAAGCGAAGAAGGAGTCCTGGTGTTTGCTCTGCGGAAACTACGGGCATGAGCATAACAGTTGTCCCTGGGACGAAGAGTTGAGCCAAGACGAGGTTGATTCCCGGTGTGAAAGCTGTGGAGATCCCCGACATCGGCTCCTGGAATGTCCATGGACTGAAGACAGGATGGACTACGAGGCCACGGTGAAGCAGATGACGGAGTCTCGTCAGCAACTTTGGGATCGGGTGGCTGCAGAGCCTGTGTGTGCGCTCTGCGAGGCGAGAGGACATGCGCTTCCCGATTGTCCGTGGAATGAAGACCGGATGATTGCGGATGGTCGTGCCCAGAGATGGGAGGAGGAAACCAGGGAAATGGAGCGGAAGACCTTGCTTGAAGTTAGTTCGCAGGTGCCCATTTCCTCTGAGCCGGAACCAACGGGTGAAGATTCCCCAGTGAAGGAGGTGGACCAGGAACCCGTCTTGGAGAAGGTGGCAGTGGCCCTCCCTTGTTGGAAGTGTCGGCGATCAGGACATGCGGCCAGTGAGTGCCCCTGGGAAGATGCCGCGGACCTACTCTGTCCCAAGAAAGTGACCCCAGTAACGAAGGATCCTTTCCCGCATCAGGCGGAGGTGGACGACTGGGAGGAGAAGAAACCACGCTGTGAAGAAAGGCGTGAAGACCCAGTGACGAGGATGTCCGGAATCTCCCCGCGTTGGAACCGTCCACGACCAGGACGTGCGGAACAGGTGTGTCCTGGGTACCTAGAGATGCCAGCGGAAGCGAAGGAGTACGCTGAGGAATTAGAGATGCCAGCGGAAGAGAAGTATGCTGAGGGATTAGAGATACCAGCGGAAGAGAAGTACGCTGAGGAAGCAGACGTACCAGCGGAAGAGACTAAGTACGCTGAGGAGGAAAATGATACCTCAGTCCAGATATCGGAGGAGGACTCGGACTACGGTGAGCTGTCCGCCGACGAATCCCTCCAAGAACAGATGGAGGACGACTCTGGCATCGGAAGCGCCGACGAGAGTGACTGGCAGGATCGGGTGGAGTCGTGCTCCCAGTTGAATGCCCTCCATGAAGAGGAGGAGATAGTCCTGGAGCAATACCTGCCGGAAGTACCGAGTTGGACGGATGTACGGGGAGAGGATCGTGATGCCGTGGGAGGACCCGTTCCAGAGGAAGACATGGGACCTTTGGAGATGCCCCACGAGGAGATGCGACAGATGGTGGTTGTTGCCCGGGAGGAAACGGATGCCCCGGAGGATTCCGCTGTTGGGTGGTGGTCGGTACCACCCCCTGAAGACAGGGACGATGCCACCGACGATCTGAAAGGCCAGGAGTGGGTGACTGTTGTCCCCGTGGAGGAAGAGTCCCCTTGGTGGCCAACGTCGAGCGACCGTGAGGAGATGCCACTCCTCCAGAGGATCCGCCGATGGAGGTCAGGAGGTAAGAAGAGGAACCCGGAGCTGGAGGTGGAAGGATGTGGGGTCACAGCCCGTCCGGGCTGGGCCCTCGAACACAACCTCGCCGGATGGACCTCGGAATTCCCTGACCCGCGGACAAGGGACATCGTGAGGAACTTTGTAGGGACTACAAAGGAAAAAGGAGGGGGAAATGTGGAGATGTGTCCGGTACTCCGGGACACATCCCCTCAGCAGCACGCAGGGGATCTGTGTCCCCTGCGGGAGTGTGTGTGTGGCAGCGCTGGGGCAGCTTGTCTGCCCCCAGCGCTTGTCTGTGGGCAGGAGCGGCGGGTGTCCGGTGCAGGGATTACCCTTTTCCCTGCACCAGACCGGAGGCTGCGGAGAGGTTTAAATGTTGGCGCCCTCCGGGAGCCAATCGCGGCTCCCGGAGCGGCGGCCAATCACAGAGGGGCGCGGCGAGCCAATCGGCGCTCGCCGCTTCATAGGCCCCGCCCCCGGCGTCTGACGTCAGACGCCGGGCGGGAGCCGAAGACACCGCGCGCGCGGAAGAGCGCGAAGGAGAAAGCAGCCGGGTCCTGGAGAAGAGGGTCGGCGCGCCGGAGCGGAGAAGAGAGTCCGGCGCGGAGAAGAAGACGGCGGCCGTGGGGAGAAGAGCTCCGGTGGCCGCTGAAGAGGCCAGAAGACGTCGGGCTCCTGAAGGAAGATGTCCAGCGGTGGCTGGACGCGGAGCAGCGGAGGCGACGCCGCTGGCCAGGACGGGTCAGCGGCAGAAGAGGGCGCTGGAGATCCCTGGAGCAGGTGAGGCCTCAGTGAGGCAACTTTCACCCCCTCCCTTTTCCTCCCTCGACCACCAGGGACGGGCATTAGGCCCGGGGGCACAATTCAGGCACTAGGCCTGTTGCGCAGATAGGAGGTTGGGGGTCATCTTCATAGTCGGTGGTTTGGGCGTTAGGCCCAAGCCACCTCGACGGCGCCGTAGGCGGGCATTAGGCCCGAGGGGCAGATCAGGCAATAGGCCTGTGGGGCATTAGAGGGCGTTAGGCCCTAGTGTATTCTGGGCAGTAGGTATATATAAGGTGACCCTGGGCACAAGGCCCAGGTCACCCAAAGGGTGACAAGTTAGGCGGGCGCTAGGCCCGTGGGTGAAGTCAGGCCTCCGGCCTGTGTGCAGCTAGGGGGCGCTAGGCCCAGTGAATAAGACCCCCGAGGTGAATAAAGGTGGCACTGGGCGCTAGGCCCAGGCCACCCTGAGGTATTTAGGTAGGCAGGCCTGAGGCCCACATAAGGGAAGGTACAGGAGGTGGGTAGGCCGTGCGGCGCCCACCCCCTTTCCAGCGGGAGGGATTTAAAGGGACAGCACCGTGTGATCTTGTATTCCGATATTGTGATGTATGTTGTTACCGTGCAGGGCAAAGTGTATGCGTTGTTTAAGTTGTGCATAGTTGTGTTGCACCACCCACACGAGCTAGTTTGAGGGCTCTGTTTATGTAGCTAGTGTAGCGGACGCACACTAGGGTAGTTCTTGGCCCTGCACGGCTGTTTCTCTTTGCCTCCTTACAGGGACCTGTAAGTGGAGAAGATCGGAGTGCAAGACTTGAGACGGTGAGTAGCATCCGTGTATGTTTGTCCCTTGTCTGTCCCCGAGCGCCGGAGTCGGGATTGCTCACGGACGTGAGAATCCTTTTCATCACACTACGTGCGAGAGCGCGAGTGTGTGAAATCTGGGTGGCTGAGGCTTTGTGCCTGTGATGACCTTTCACCCAACCGGTGAAGGTCGCCGTCACCCCTGGGGTATCTCCTTTTCCGGTGGAAGAAGGGTTGATACCCCCCCCCTTGAGGTAACCTATTCTCTCCTCAGCTCGGTCGTCGGTCAGCTCCGAGAGGGAATCGCCGTGTCCGGATCCGATTGAAGATTGCCAGGTCCGTTGAAGGTTCCGGTACCTGAAGGTGAGAGAGAGCGGCGCCTGGTGAGTACCGAATCTACACCTGCACGGCAGCAGGCACCACCACACGCGCAGCCGCACCTCTTACAATTGTCTGAGAAATAATTTCATATAGTTAGAATTCTCATGCTTCCTGTATAGGAGCAAATAGCTTCATCAGTAAGGTGTCTGCTTCCAGTATATCTATAATAAAGAGGGTGTGATTTGTAAGGTGCAGTGACTAGTGGGGAAGTCAGCTACGGAAGAAATACCGGCTGCTGTCAAATAACTTAATTGATTAATGTCGCTGAACACATGTAACAGGAGGAGAGGTGCCCCCCTTCAAAACAGGAGCCCGGCGGCAGCTGACTCCGTTGCCTCCCAGAGTTCTGCCTCTGCCTACATGACAGCTCCCATATGATACACAGAAAAATTCTGAGAACACAGTTCAGGGCTATAAAAAGCAATTTTGTATCACCCACATGACAGCTCCCACTAGATGTTACATAGAAATATTCTGAAAACACAATCCAAACAATGAATACCCATAACATCTTTAAGACCTTTAGAGGCCACCATCTGCAACCTAAAAATACAATGAGATTCACACCTCGGTCAACACACCTAACAGAGGGGGGACATGATCTATACTCATGTGCCTTAATGCAGATAAATTACGACCAGACTGTACAAAATGGTGGGCTACTGGTTGATCACTATGCCCATTACAGGAGCAGGGCCTAAGGACATCAAAAGCCCAGCTCCAGTTCTGAAGTGGTCAACTGCATCTCCTATCCAGGCTCCCCCTGGAAAGGATAATCATAATGTAGGCAAGTACTCATATTAGTATACACTTATATTAAATCATTTTCTTTAACCTTGCCATACTACCTGTCTCTAGTTTAAAACTTTCTTGCAGACAGTACAGGCTTATTACCCAAATGCATTGACTCACCTTTAGCTTGTAGGCAGATTAAATGCCCCGAGCCACATGACTGCCTACTCTATCCGGACGTGTTTAGCAATATCTATGAATAGCACAATATTGTCTCCAAACTAGGTTGACCTTCCACATATCGTAAATGCTTCTATAGGTGTGTATAAAAAGGTTACACTTTAGTTACTGGGTGTGATGACATTGATAACCAGGAGAAAGAATAACCCAGAGGCTGACTGTTAGCTGGTTTTGTTGAGGTCCTAGATGCACTGTCTCTACATGCGTCCCCTTAGTAATGGAGGTTCACTATTGTACGTATACACGACCTCTGACCCAATACACCTATTGCGCATGTATGCCATTCTCGTGCATCTCCTTCCTCTATCCCCTGGACAGTAATGGGTCTATTTACTAAGGGTCTACTTTGGGGTCTATTTACTAAGCTTTGAATGGAGATAAAGTGGACAGAGATAAAGTACCAGCCAATCAGCTCCTAACTGCCATGTCACAGGCTGGGTTTGAAAAACGGCATTGGCTGGTACTTTATCTCCATCCACTTTATCTCCATTCAAGCACTGGTGTATTTATAATGGGAGCAGTGTGCGCGGTGCACACGGGCCCCCGGGTGTCCAGGGGGCCCACACCGCACACCCTGCACCCATTAATTGAAATACTTACCCTCCAGCGTCCCGCGGTGCAGCAGCAGCTCTACATAAATCACTGAGGAAATTGTGCAGCGCCATTTTCCCAGTGATTCGCACATGCGCAGTAGGAAAAGCACTGAGAAAATGGCCACCGCAGCATTTTCCCGGTGATTTGCACATGTGCGCTAGGCTCTGGGACAGCGTTAGGGCTAGAGAGGAGGGAGCCCAGATGGAGCCTGCACATGAGCCTCCTCCTCTCTGGAAACGCCCTTGCATCCAAAACTTAGTAAATAGACCCCACAGTCACTGAGGCCTAGATTTACCAAGCATTAGAGAGTGATAAAGTGGATGGAGATAAAATACCCACCAATCAGCTCCTAACTGCCATGTTACAGGCTGTGTTTGAAATGTGACAGTTAGGAGCTGATTGATTGGCACTTTATCACTGTGAAATGTATCACTCCCCAAGGCTTGAAAAATCTGGGCCTGACTGAGGGGTGCAATAATATGTATTATAAGGAATGGGGCATATGCTACAAACAGTGGGCTGGGGCACTGATATACATATAATGCAGACACCTACAGTATACCTTATAATACCTATTATTACACCCATTCATATTAGTGTTGACTGCATTATATCTGAGTGCCTCTCCCCCTTACTGATTGTAGCAGCCTAGTAGGTCCCACATATCTTATAATACCCATTATTACACCCCACAGTGTGAGTGTATTGATCAGGGCAGTAACTAGGTGTGTGCGGAGGGGGCACCGCACATAGCGCTGCAGGACAGGGGGTGCTGTTAGCGGCACTTCTCAATTATCTGTTTTAATTACTTTCACTTGCAGCTTCCCTCCTTTTTGAAGCCCAGTATCTCCTGACACTCACTGTCTCCTACCCTGACCCCTTCTGTCGCTAATACCTATAAAACATTCATGAACACAATTTGAGATTTCTTGGTTATTCAGTCACACTGTCCTTTATTAAATTTAAAGATGCTGACATACCCAGGATTTTGACCCATGTCTGTGGCATTGCAGTCAGACAATCTATTCATTGAGCTATCTGCCCTCGCATAGAAAGGTAAATAAGCTAGAGAATTCTAATTATATGAAGCATACCTTGTACTTTGTGAAAAAATGATCAGCATTGTGGCTGAGCAGATCTATGTAGTGTGTAGCTGCAAGTGATTAGATGTGTGGCTGCACACTACATAGATCAGCTCATTTGCAATTCTGATAGGGTGTTTGCTAAGAATGCAACAGGTTATAGGTTTGAATCCTGGGTATGACAGTTTATCGAAATGTGTTATTTAATAAAAGGTATTGTAACTGAATAACAACAAATTCTCACATTTTATATATAAAATGTGGGAAGGGAAATCACAGCATGGGCTTTTTCTGGGATCAATCTTGTTATGCCCTTCCCCACGAGGCTTGTGCCTTATGTCCCTATTGAAAAAAATGGGGGGGGGGGGGGCAATTCTCTCTCTGGCACAGGGCACCAAAACGTTTAGTTACGGCTCTGTTATTGATTATATATCAACGACCAACTGATTGTAGCAGGCATCTCCTATACACAGTAATACTTAAAATAGAGTATAATAGCATATTAATATAAAGTATCGCCAGTCAGTGTGTGCCTCCCCCCAGACATGATTGTAGTAGGTGGATGTTATACACTTAAAACATTGCAGCTGGCAGTAGCGCATACAAAGGGCAAGGCGATCGCGGGTGGATGCGGCCGGTTGCACCCACAGGGAAAATGTGCACTATCACCTAGTTACAGCCCTGACCCTATAGACTGTAAGGTTGCAGGCAGGTCCCTCTTTCCTCTGTATGTCTGTTATTAAACAGTCTTGTTTTATTACTGATTTGTACCCAATTAAAAAGTGCAACAGAAAATGATGATGCTAAGACAGATAGACAGACAGACAGATAGACAGACAGACAGATAGACAGACAGACAATGTAAAATACTAAGAACACAAAAATGTACAGAATCTAAAAATCTTTATTTTCCAATAACAAAATAATTTCACATTAATTTATTTTCATTTCCTGACTCTGTCTAAGGCCCAGAAACAGTACAGTGACGAGGACACCCACAGTTGTTTAGGAATGTATTGCAAATTATAAAATAACACAATGCAGTGCAGCAAAACACATATTAATAACACCATTATGTGTACTGTGGGGGTAATTCAGACCTGATCGTAGCAGCAAACTTGTTAGCAGTTGGGCAAAACCATGTGCACTGCAGGGGGGAGGTGGGCAGATATAACATGTGCAGAGAGAGTTAGATTTGGGTGGGGTGTGTTCAATATGCAATCTAAATTGCAGTATAAACATAAAGCAGCCAGTATTTATTCTGCACAGAAACAAAATAACCCACCCAAATCTAACTCTCTCTGCAAATGTTATATCTGCCACACCTGCAGTGCACATGGTTTTGCCCAACTGCTAACAATTTTGCAGCAGCAATCAGGTCTGAATTACCCCCTGTGTGTACTTGCTCTTGCCTTTGTAGAAGACACAGATTTAGGGCCTGATTCAGCATGGATTGCAAAAGCTAAATCTTTCTCTAATGGGAAAAACCATGCTGCACAGCAGGTGGGGCAGATGTAACATGTGCAGAGAGAGTTAGATTTGGGTGGGTTATATTGTTTCTGTGCAGGGTAAATACTGGCTGTTTTATTTTTACACTGCAATTTAGATTTAAATTTGAACACATCCCACCCAAATCTAATGGGCCCCATACACTTGTGAGATATCTGGTACAACCGTTCCATTTCCACAGCATCCGTGAGATAAATCGCAGGATTGTATGCACATTTTATGTACCATGCGACACGATGTGCAGGCACGCCAGTCAAATCTCACGTCTCAATATGTTATGTGCTGCACTTAATATTTATTGGATCGCATGCTGTTTTTACCACATTCGATTTACCGCACTGCGATGTGCGATCTGTGAGTTATTTAGCTCACTTCCTGGACACTCCCCTCCACCCATTTCTGATCACCCGATTTCTGGTCGTAAGGGGCATGCGATAAATCGCAAAATTGCATGCGCATCGAATGCAAAAAAAAAAGTACTTTAGATGCGATTAATCTCAAGGTGAGCTTCAAGGGAAATCGGGCCCGATATCGCGTCGAATGCAATCGCATGTTATACCTGCCCCCTGCACTGCACATGGTTTTGCCCATTAGAGAAAGATGTTGCTTTTGCAATCCATGCTGAACCAGACCCTATATACACTGTTAGTGTAAACATTTGGTCAGTTCAAAAAATCTGACAGGTCAGAATCTATGGGGAATTTAGCTGTACTTTTTATATCAAACTGTACAGCTACGTGGTACTGGTACTGTAGGTATAACTATGAGGTAATGAAATGCAGTGAATATTATACATGTAGTGTAATACATAATTGACTCTGAACTACAAATTCAAGTATGCACAGAAAGAATGCTGACAGTAATGCAATAGGCATGCACACAGTAGCGAATCTTGCCACGGGCAAGCAGGACTTTTGCCCGGGGCGCCGCCTTCCGGAGGGCGCTGGCGCCATCCGGAGAGCGCCGCACCATGGCAAGATCCGCCACTGCTGTGCCCTCCGGTGCCCGCTGTGTCCCCGGATGTGCGCGGCTGTGTCCCCTGTGAAGGGAACTAGACGCTACGCGTCTAGTTTCCCTTCGTGGAGAGGACCTTTGCTGAGCGGTGCGCGATGACGTCATCGCGCACCGCACAGCAAAGGTCCTCTCCACGAAGGGAACTAGACGCTGCGTGTCTAGTTTCCCTTCGTGGAGAGGACCTTTTGCTGTGCGGTGCGCGATGACGTCATCGCGCACCGCTCAGCATTTAAGTGGCGCTACTACTGTACAGGGGGCGTAAATGACCACGCCCCCTGTATTAAGCCATGCCCCCATTTCCTGCCCGGGGCGCAGAGAGGGCTCGAACCGGCCCTGCATGCACAGGCTGCGTAATCCTGATTTCAGAGATTTCTTCCAATGTGTGTAAATATAATCCTAATCATGCAGTCTTGTAAAGAAACAACTGGCTTAATACTGATAAACAGGGTTGGACTGGCCCACAGAGGTACAGGGGAAACCCCTGGTGGGCCCCACTGCCTGGGGCCACACCTAATTCACTAGGAATTATACATATGTTACATTATACTGCACAGGGCTATGGTGTATTCTCTACAGTGCATTGTTGTTATTAATCTGGTACATTATCATGATACACTAGCAGTATTTACTATATATATTTATCAAGGGACCCAGATCATGCACTCCCTAATGGTTATCCAAACCTCTGTGGCAGCTGGCCGCACCCCCTCTAGAGACCGCACCCCAAAACATGGGCCCCTACCACTGCCTTCCCCCGGTGGGCCCTTCATGCCCTTCATGCCCCAGTCCAACACTGCTGATAAACTGAATTATTGCTCACATGGCTGAGGAATTGATTCATACAGTACATAACACAACTAAACTCTGGAAAGAGAGAATTAATCAATTTTACAATTTTATTACAGCACAAAAACTGCTGAGTCTATATTACTGTATGTACTCCTGGGACGAAGAGCTGACAATTACTGTTTTACAACTATGATCGGGTATAACAGTGACTGAAAGTCAGTGGTCCTATTCTGGATATGCATGAGTTAAATGTGCACTTACTGAACTTCCATACTGCACACAACGTTGGAATATTCTGCCCAATGCATTATGCATACTGTATTTCATATTAAAGTCCTGCTTGCTATAACACTTTTGTTTCTAGTGCTTCGCTTAGATTAAAAAAAACAAAAAAAAATTACATTTTGGACAATTTGGAAAAAGACTTATGTTTTCAATTACGCTTCTGGAACATCCTTCCTGAGCAAGCATAAAAAGCTGAAATCTATAGCCAGACTTTACAGTCAAGTTACCATTGTATCTGTTGGTGTTTTGTTTTACAGTATCAATTTTACATACCTTAATTCTATGCATTGATGTAGATGTCCTTTGAAAGCACAGGCAAGACATGGGAGAGATTAATCAAAGCTTGGTGAGAGATAAAGTGGACAGAGATAAAGTACCAACTAATCAGCTTGTACTGTAACTGCTATGTTACAAGAGTGCAATCAATTTTGGGATCCTGGCGGTCAAGATACTGCTGCTGGAATCCCGACATCTGATAATGCCGATAGCCGGAATCCCAATGCACAGGGACTGTTCTCACTCATGGGTGTCCAAGACACCCATAGATTGAGAATGGAACCTGGGCGAGCTTTTTTGGCAGCGCTCATGATGTTGTTTTCAAAAACTATCTGATTAGGCGCTTATAGCAGATCTTGTGTAGCTTCGGAGCGTAACGCTTGCCCCGTTGCCAGCATTCTGGTCGGACATGATGCTGCTGTCGGGATCTTGACAGCCAGCATCCCGCCCGCTGAGAAATAGTATGTATTCCATCACAAGCTGTGTTTGAAAAATGGCAGTTAAAAGCTGACCGGTTGGTACTTTGGGGTCTATTTACCAAGCTTTGGAGAGAGATAAAGTGGAGAGAGATAAACCACCAACCAACCAGCTCCTGTCATTTTTCAAACACAGCCTGCGACATGGCAGTTAGTGGCTGAATGGCTGGTACTTTATCTCCATCCATTGGATCTCTCTCCAGAGCTTAGTACATAGACCCCTTTATCTCTCTCCAAGGTTTGATACCCCCCCCCCCCCCCCCACACACACACACCCTAGTTATGACGGTGCTTAGTAAATGATTCATTATTTCACAGTTAATTACTGATAATTAAATAAGCAGCATTACGTATATGGAAGAGGCATTATTGTTATGGCTAATAAAAAGCATTTGTGCAATCTTCTAAATGTATTACAGAATAAAGAAATGTATCTTCAGCCACATGGGAACTAGTGGTATTGCTTTACTAGAACATACCAATAATTGCCCACATGCCATATAACAAGGATGGGAAAAATAAGTGACAAGTGACATTTTCTAGCAGCACCATTTGGGTATTGAAAGTAATTTACTCAGAAAACTGTTCATTCATCAGAGCTTGGATTGCCATATATATATATATATATATATATATTCTATGAATATTATAAGGCTACGTAGTACTGAGGCCAGCTGTGCTCCTGGCTACAATCCGCAAATAATGTGCAATAGCCTGTTACACTTACACCCTGAGTTTCACCAGTTCAGCAAATGTTCTCACTATAGTACAGATGCTGGAGCTTACACAGTCACATGATGACTTTGATTTTAAAACCTCAAATCAGTCTGTTTCTGGGAGATCCTACTGTTTGTACAGGACAGTACTTTTGTGTCTGTCAAGCTGCCCATGGAAACATATTGTAGGAACTTCTGTGAAATGACAAGCTTGCAGTTAGTGCATGGTAAGTGAATGTTGGTAGCTTGATCCCTGTAAGCATCCAAACTGCCAAGTAAATGGTCCATGAGCATGCTCTGTTAGATTGTCCATGTGATTCGGGTAGCAGGTGCCAATGCTGTAATTTCCATGTCTATAATAAGGTGTGCCTGGCATTGAGCTGTCCTCTGTTGGACTTCCAAATTGGCACTGCAAATAGGGACCATCTGGTGACTGTCTAGTGTAGTAAGGAGAGTGACCAAGCTGAAGATGTGTAGCCGCCACATAGCTGGGATTTAAAGGTACATCTTGTTGAGTCTGTGATGGCACTGAGTAGGCCTGGGAATTGTTGTCACTGACCTCTGGCTGCCTGTGTCCATCATGCTGTATGTGGCACTCTGTATGACCGCAGGCCCATTTCTGTGGAGAGTTTGAGTGCAGGTACTTGGATAGCGTAGATATTCTAGTGATGGCTCGCTTCAGTGTTGCTATCTTGGATAGCCGCTTGCCACTCAAATCATGTTTAAGGGTCAGTCGCAGTGCATTAAATGCTTGGTTGTAGTCCAGGATCCTCTTCCTTTCTCTGACATTGGCTGCTACCCTTCTGGCCTTGGACCTCACTGGCCTTGTCCTCTTCTTGGGCTTGGCCTCTTCAGCTTCACTCTCACTCTCAAATCTGTTGAATTTCTCCAGACATCTCTCGTCTGTCTCATCTTCCATCTCTTGCTCATCTTCCGAGAAGTCTGACTCAACGAGGCTCATTGCAGCTGTCCTCACTGCTCAGCTCCAGCCCTGAGATTAGTTTACCTTGAATTTTCTGCTCTGCTTTTAAAGATTTTGCGATCAGACCTTCCACTCCCTCTCAAAGTCACTCCCTGCACGGGCAGCCTACACCTTAAATACTACTTGTCTTCTTGTTTTATTATACCTATAACAGGTACCTAGTACCTAACTTTTATTACCTGCCTGCAGGTAGACAGGGCTTGGTTTGATAGTTTTAAAAAAGATCATAGAAAACATGCAAATGCCTGTAGTTAGTACTCTGACATACTGATCTGCAAAATTATACAGAACATGTAGTTTCTCCTCTTACAACAAATTACAGGTATTTCCTCTTAATCTATTCTGGCTGATCACCTTCAAACTTGTACTGCCACAGGGGCCAATAATACATACAGTCACAGAGCATGCAAAGCAATTCACACCTCTGCGGCAGAGGGAGAATATATATGCCAGGTTCCAATGTATAGGGCAATAGTGTCTAGGTCGACATGCATTAGGTAGTCAGGTACAAAAGGTTAACATGGTCAAAAGGTTGACATGACATTGGTTGACACACTTTTTTGGGGGAGGTTTTCATGTTTTTCCAACTTATGCTTGATTTATTATCCATGTGGACTATGATTGGGAATAGTAACCTGTGGTAAGCAACCCAAGCCATCTTGCCCGAAGTGTGGCGAGCGAAGCGAGCCCGTAAAGGTACTCGCTTCCACTAATTGAGCTTAGATATGGTTAAACATACAAAATGGCACAGAAAAACTACAAAAACTATGCATGTCGATCAAATGGGGTCAACCTAATGACAGTCTACCTATACAGTGTAGATCTTCTCAGGGCGAGCAACAGGGGGGGGGGGGGGGGGGGGGGTAAAAGGGGACACCTGTACCGGGCCCCAAGGATAAGAGGGGCCCCAAGGATATGCCGCTTAATGCCCGGCAGGGATGTGAACTGTCTTGTCCAAATAGGGCAGAGATCTGTAGGTAGTGTGGGTGCAGTCTCAGAGTGACAGGAGCTTCTCTCACACAGTGACTGTGCGGCGTGAGTGTGCATCTGCTCTTCTGGGTCCAGCTCTATTGCAGGCAGTTATGGAACATGGCAGCAGCTCCGCTGGCCAGGATTCCCATGCCCTGCACTGGACTCTGGTGGGGTCTGCTGTGCGATGTTTGGGTCTGGGTAGTGGGGAGTGCAGCGCAGGGGAGTCTTTCCCCAGGGTAAGTGTGGCTTGGTGAGGGGATACAGGGCTTTGGGATGGAGTGGGGGGCTGGGAGTGCAGCATGTAGTCATGGGGAGAGACAGACTGTGTGGTGTGGGGAAGGAAGGAGAGAGGGAGACACAGACTGTGTGTGTGTAGGGGAAGAAAGAGAGATATACACATTTATATATGTTCATAAATATATATATATATTTATTAACAGTTTCTTATATAGCGCAGCAAATTCCATTGCACTTTAAGATAGATAGATAGATAGATAGATAGATAGATAGATAGATAGATAGATAGATAGATAGATAGAGATATCACCGGGCCCCAAGAATTCTACTGCCAGCCCTGGATCTTCTATAACACACCAATTTAAGTCAGCCATTAATAAGATTATGAACAGTCACACAGATAATGTGTTCTTCATCTTGACAGCATAGTGATATTGGGATCTATTTACTAAATCTTTGAGAGAGATAAAGTGGACAGAGAAAAAAAGTACCAGCCAATCAGCTGCTAACTGCCATGTTACAGGCTGTGTTTGAAATATGACAGTTGGGAGCTGGTTGGTTGGTAGTTTATCTCCAAGGCTTAGCAAGTAGACCCCATTATCAGCAGTGTTATCAGTGCTTTCTCTTCTGTTATCTCTATCAGTAATTTGACTATCCATTACATATACAGTGATAAGTGGTGGTGTAAAGGGGGGTACTCACAGAGCGATAATCTAAGCAATCTGACTAGATTTTAAGCATGATCACTCCGTGTGTACCCCCCACAGCAATAGCGATGCGCAGCCCCGCGCATCGCTATCGCTGGTGCAGGCCAATCTAGCAGGTCGCTCATTTCACCTGCTGGGTGAAATGAGCGCGCCCCCCCCCCGCCTCCCCGTCTCCCCCCGCACGCTCAGCACACATCGCGCTGTGCTGAGCGGTGGGAGAGATGTGTGCTGAGCGGTTCGCTCAGCACACATCTCTCCCACATTGGCCCATGAATACGGGCCTTTAGTCTTATTTATTATTTATTAACAGTTTTGTATCTAGCGCACACATATTCCGCAGCACTTTGCAGAGAATATTTTGTCATTCACATCAGTCCCAGCCCCAATCTCTATCCTTTACCAATTGTACACACATTAGGATTCATCTACTAGGGTTCACCTACCAGGGGATACGTACGATTTACCGGCAGATGGGATGCCATCTGTCATGATCCTAGCAGCGGGATCCCATCTGCCAGAATGCCGGCAACGGGGGGAGCAATAGAAAGCCCCTTGCGGGTTCGCTGCGCTCGCCACACTGTGGGCACGGTGGCTCGCTGCGCTTGCCACAGGTTTTATTCTCCCACTATGGGTGTCGTGGACACCCACAGAGGGAGAATAGCCTGTGTCACCGGTATTCCGGCAGCGTCATTTCACCGCATGTCAGGATTCTGGCATCGGTATTGTGACCACCAGGATCTCGACTATTTTAACAGCTTCCCCGTACCAGTATGTTTTTGTATTGTGGGAAGAAACTTGATGACCAGACCTATGGAAGCCTACACAAACATGGGTAGAACATACAAACTCCACACACATATGGCTTTGGTGGGATACAAACCCAGGATCTCACTTCTGAGAGGAAGTAATGCTAACCACTATGACAACCATGCTACACAACTCTTTTTTGCTGTGTTTTGATTCTTTTGTGATCATCAATGGAATGGGTAAAATGTATTGTTTATGTTTATTTAACATTCACAACCCTTTAACTTAGCAGTTGTGTACACATATGCTCAATCACTCTTATCGGTGGCCTTATTCAGTGGAGAATTTGCACCTATTATAGGGCCTGTATATGAAAAATACCAGGAGATGGTTGGTTAGTACTTTATCTCCATCCTCTTTATCTCTCTCCATGGCTTGTTTCATAGACCCCTTAATTCCTAAAGAGCAATGTCATGCCAACATTGCAAATGTTGTCTACTGATGGATCAGCTGCACAGTAAACAAACAGACATAGGGGGTAATTCAGACCTGATCGTAGCAGCAAATGTGTTAGCAGTTGGGCAAAACCATGTGCACTGCAGGTGGGGCAGAAATAACATGTGCAGAGAGAGTTAGATTTGGGTGGAGTGTGTTCAAACTGAAATCTAAATTGCAGTGTAAAAATAAAGCAGCCAGTATTTACCCTGCACAGAAACAATATAACCCACCCAAATCTAACTTTCTCTGCAAACGTTATATCTGCCCCACCTGCAGTGCACATGGAGGGGTCATTCCGACCCGATCGCTCACTGCAGTTTGTCGTAGTGCGGTTTGGAACAGCGCATGCGCCGGCGCCGCAGTGCGCCGGCGCATGGCAGCCGTCATTGCCTAGCGATTGCCTCTGGGAGGGGGCTGGATGGCGACGTTAAGCCGCCATTTAGGGGGCACAGTCCGGCCAACGCAGGCGTGGCCGGACCGTTGGGGGGGACGGGCCGCGGCGGCTGCGTGACGTCACACGCAGCCACTGCGGGCCGGTGAGTGACGAGTAGCTCCCGGCCAGCACGCTAAAGCTGCACTGGTCGGGGGCTACTCTTGAAGTGCAAAGGCATCGCCACTGTGCAATGCCTTTGCACTTCTGGGGGGGGGGGGGTCGGCACTGACATGCGGGGTGATCCAGCCCTGTGCTGGGCGTCCCCCCGCATGTCAGTGTGAATGATCGTAGCTGTGCTACATTTAACACAGCTACAATCAACTCGGAATGACCCCTATGGTTTTGCCCAATTGGTAACAAATTTGCTGCTACGATCAGGTCTGAATTAGCCCCATGTCTGTTTGTTTACCGTGCAGATGATCCATCAGTAGACAATATTTGCAATGTTGTCCCCATGCCCGCTGTTCTTCACACCACACAGGACATTGTGCTTGTACTCCTGTCACCCACTGTCTCTCCCTGTCACCCTCTGCCTTTCCGTGCCACCCACCGTCGTGTGGCATATTGTGAACTTGGGTTGGGGTATTTTTGCACCTGGGTCCACCACTTACAAGTTCTTTCACTGAGTCCTATACTGTTCAATGTTCAAGCACTCACCTGACATACACTAGCTGGGACACTTTCTGATTGTCTGATAATTATAGGGGCAGATGTATTAAGCCTGGAGACGGCATAAGGAAGTGATAAACCAGTGATAAGTGCAAGGTGATAAACGCACCAGCCAATCAGCTCCTAACTGTTGATTTACATATTGGAGCTAATTGGCTGGTGCATTTATCACCTTGCATTTATCACTGGTTTATCACTTCCTTATGCCTTCACCAGGTTAATACATCTGCCCCAATGTTTGGTACTGTATTTTTGGATGTTGCATTGCCCTGTGACTCTTTTAATAAACATATCCTCCCCCCAAAAATGTATTGGCATTACAGGAAGAGAGAGTGGTGCAATGTAACCTAAAACTATAAAATAGGGCATTTACATGCTATGCATAGTTTTATGCTTTTTCTCTGTGTAGCCTAAAGCCCAGTACCCACGGGCCGATGCATGAGAGATGTGTGCTGAGCGAACCGCTCAGAGACGGGGAGACGGGGGGCCGCTCACTTCACCCAGCGGGTGAAGTGAGCGACCCGCTAGATTGGCCTGCATGCAGGCCAATCTAGCAGCAGCGATAGCGATGCGCGGGGCTGCGCATCGCTATCGCTGTAAGGGGTACTCACGGAGCGATCAGGCTGATATTCTAAGCAATCTAGTCAAATTGCTTAGAATATTGCTCCGTGAGTACCCCCCTTAAGAGATTAGATAGGATTGTATCTGCCACATAGTTACCATATCTCTGTCATATTTTCTGTCCTTATCAGACTAGTGACACACTCAGGCTGTGATAAGATCTTTAGATCAACAAGATTGACAGGATTTTGTATGGCAAAAACCAGAATCATTAGCACGCTCACAGAAAATAACAAAAATATCTGTATATAGATCTTTTATCACTCAATATTTATATTAGACAAAATTGAGACAAAAGGAGAAAATATGGGGTTAGTCATTTAAATGTTAACGGGTAGGAAGTTACTCGGGTGCCTCAAATCTTGGTGTAATGTACTGTAAATTAATTTTGCAAAACAATTATACTTGAATCTCCAAATTAAGTTTTTGTTGTTAGATTTTTTTTGTTATTTAAGTGTCACGGAGTTGTGTGTTACAAAATAGTGTTGTCCACAAAGTAAATTTGTAATCTTTCAAAATTAAGTTTGTGATACAAAATAATGATGTGTGGCAAAATCAATTTTGTGTTGTCGAAATAATTTTGTTAGTTAAATCTAATAATTTTTTATACAAAATAATTTTTATGAATAAAACTAGATATTTATTTTTGTGCACAAAAAGATTTATGGAAAATGTATATGCTAAACTATCTTGCAAAATTATCTCATATTTTATTTAACCAATGAAAACGTAGTAATATAGATAATAAGCAAAGAAAGGAATGTAACCGCACTGTTACCTTTACTCTAACACAGCCATGCTTGCTACACTGCTTTCAAATGTGTTTTTATTACAACCACAATATAGTAAAGGCATTGCAGTTACATGTTTCTTGATGTATTTTGCACAAATATAAAATCAAATATCAAATCAAATATCGATAGTAATTACATTTGTAAAAATGAATCTCCAGAAACTCCAAAAGTTATTTATGCCAAATATAAAGTTGAATTAAAAACACAAACCTGTAAAAATATATTACACATAAAAGTGATAATCTTGTGAATGCTTTACTGATGTGTAATTCTTTATCACAGTGCTTTGAGAATCTCAATGTAATATATCACATTGGAAAAATATTATAGTATACTTACATATTATAGTATGCTTATATTAAGTCTCTTATACATTGTTTTGGAGTGGGTGTTCTATTACGGTGGTTCTTTTGCGCCACATTTATCAAATGAACTGCAACAGCTTTTTCCTCTGCTCCTTCAAGTGAAACAAATGATCACAATCAGTCATAGGCAAGAACAAAGCTTCATGATTTACACTACACATACAGAAATGTTATCGCCTTACTGTATGACAGAAAAGTGCTATTCTAGTCACGGATGCAACAAGCCTGTTAGAAAAATGTTGTTTTATGTCCCGCAGCTAATTGTTGCCCAATGACATGCCATTTGTGTGTGCCTACCCCTCATTAAGAATCTCTTATATGTTACAACGTCTCACTCTGAGACAAAATATGTAAGTGTGTCCTATATTTTACTCCGAAGATCACTTTGATAAATATACTTTAATATGCCTGTTTTAGCTTTTATCACATTTCACATTTTCTCAACTTAGCATATTTGTTGTACAGATAATTGGAATGTATGCTACAGTATGTGCCTGCCATTTTTACTACACAAGCAAAAGTAGGTATGTGTTCTCATTGCAATAATGCCACGTAATATGGGTGTCATATGTATCAGGTTATAAGAGTGATTTTTAAAATGATTTCTGTAAACTTTATCCATTTTGTAGAGATCCCTAAAAATTTCCTAGGCAAAAATGATTATCTAATATATAAAATGAAAATCTGTCATTCGGTCCTTCTGTCTTTCTATACAAATCCACAGTTTACAATCGAAGATCGTGAAATTTCACATACAAGCGTATTAAAACATGGCGGAGGCAACTAAAACAATTTGAAATCCCTAGCACCCCTTGGGGGGCAGACAGCAGCACAGAGTATATCAGGAGACAGCATAACTCCGGAATTGATGGAGCAATGTACTCATAAATTGGTACACATATGCATTACAATCTGGCAACAAATACTGTGGGAGGAAGACACCCCTAGCACCCTTAGGGGTGAGGCAGCAGCACTGAGTATTTCAGCAGACAGCATAACTCTGGAATGCCTGCAGCAATTTACAACAAACTTGGTACACATATGACTTAAGGGGGGTACACACAGAGCGATAATCTAAGCAATCTGACTAGATTGCTTAGATTTTCAGCAAGATCGCTCCGTGTGTAGCCCTAACAGCGATCGCTATCGCTGCTGCTAGATTGGCCTGCATGCAGGCCAATCTAGCGGGTCGCTCACTTCACCTGCTGGGTGAAGTGTGCGGCCCCCCCGTCTCCCCCCCCGCACGCTCAGCACAGATCGCGCTGTGCTGAGCGCCGGGAGAGATGTGTGCTGAGCGGTTCGCTTAGCACACATCTCTCCAGCATCGGGCTGTGAGTACTGGCCTTTACACTCTGGAAACAAACACTATGGGGGTCAGACACCCCGAGCACCACTAGGGGTGGGACAGCAGCACAGAGTATGTCAGCAGCCAGCAAAACTGTGGAAGGCCTGGAGCAATTTACACCAAACTTGGTACACACCTGACTTAAAATCTTGGAACTAACTCTGTTAGGGTTTATACTGTGTGTTTAATATTTAAATTCATTTTTGTAAACAAACATTCTTAACATCCCGGGCAATGCCAGGTACTCCAGCTAGTCTACTATATATAAAATATTATTATCTAATATATAAAAGCGAAAACTTGTCCTTCTGTCCTTCCGTCTTTCTATACAAATCCACAGTTTACAAGCTATGATCGTGACATTTTACATACGAGCGTATTAAAACATGGCTGAGGCAACTAAAACAATTAGAAATCCCTAGAACCCCTGGGGGGGGGGAGGTGGGGGGGGGAGCAGCACAGAGTATATCAGGAGACAGCATAACCCCGGAATTGCTGGTTCAATATACTCAACAATTGGTACACATATGCCTTACAATCTGGGAACAAACACTGTGGGGGGAAGACACCCCTAGCACCCCTAGGGGTGAGGCAGCAGCACTGAGTATTTAAGCAGACAGCATAACTCTGGAATGCCTGCAGCAATGTACAACAAACTTGGTACACATATGACTTACACTCTGGAAACAAACACTGTGGGGGGGTTAGACACCCCTAGCACCACTAGGGGTGGGACAGCAGCACAGAGTATGCCAACAGACAGCATAACTGTGGAAGTCCTGGAGCAATTTACACCAAACTTGGTACACACCTGATTTACAATCTGAGTACAAACTCTGTGAGGGTTAGACACGCCTAGCACCCCTAGGGGTGGGACAGCAGCACAGAGTATTTCAGAAGACAGCATAACTCCCGCAACAGACATACAGAATGCAAAAAAGACACAGAGATACATTTAGAAGGAAGGAACATCACATATTTGGTTAGAATAGCAAGAGGCACATATAAGGTGGGGAGCCAAATGCGCACATGGTGAGAAGGGTTAGAGGCACACATGAGGAAGAGAGGTAAAGGCACACAAGGGAAGGAATCAGAGAGACAAACACAAATGGTTACACAGAAACAGCCACACAGTTGGGGTGGGGGCAGTTGGCTTGAGTATAATGTAGGGGAAAATAGAGTTATGGTGGGCAGGAAGGAAAGGAAAAGGCAAGGTGGGTGATCTGACTGCCTGATCCTCCTTAATCTGGCTCTGCTCTACAATGGGGACCATGGTCAAAACGGTGTAATGCTGTCAATCACGTAGAGGGTGTGGGGCTATGGTGACGTAATTTGCACATCATTGTTCCATCACCTAGCCCATTTCACTAAAAAGTTTGGGATGCAGAAGGTGCTGTTACCTTCCGAGAGTGCATGAGACTTCCAAAAATCCCTCTTCCGGACATTCTGGGGTAGTGGAAAAGTCTGTAATAATAGTGGCGTGTTCATAGTATGTACCATGTATGAGTTGAAGCATCCACATGTACATGTTTTAGGAGGTTTATTAGTTGCAGCTGCTTACACCCTTGTGCAAGATCCATGTTGATAATGTTAATAAACAGCACAGAACGTGCACTGGCTATTAAAGAGAGGAAATGTAACCTATACCCTAAAACAGTGGTTCTCAAACTCGGTCCTCAGGACCCCACACAGTGCATGTTTTGCAGGTAACCCAGCAGGTGCACAGGTGTATTAATTACTCACTGACACATTTTAAAAGGTCCACAGGAGGCGCTAATTATTTCACTTGTGATTCTGTGAGGAGACCTGCAAAACATGCACTGTGTGGGGTCCTGAGGACCGATTTTGAGAACCTGTGCCCTAAAAGATAGCCCACCTCACCCATACCTTACTAGAGTATTCAGTTTTCCCGTGTCTTGCACAGTTTTTGAAACAAAAGGGTGTACTGCGACTTTTGAATCACCCTATATATGTGTGTATATATATATATATATATATATGTGTACTGGAAAGATATCAGCGCCACGGATGCAGTATCTTATATGTTAACACTAGAATGGGAACCCTGCAAGTAGTGTGCAAAAATCTGCTTAATGTGTTGGCACTCCCTTTAGTATATCAGGGTGTCAGCTCGTTACCTCAAATAGATATAGGTATTGGTACCGTTACCTATGAAAAGTGGTTATGTGGACAAAGGATGAGGTGGTAGGTGCCGAATAAATGCTAAAAGCAGAGTGATGATATAAAAAATGTGTACAAATTTATTGCAGTGGGACGCACTATACAAAACTGGTTATAAAAACATACAAGCTCATATAAAAAGATATATATATGACCTATACAAAAAAAACAAAATTAAAAAGATTATTAAAATTTAGAAGAGAAAAGAGAAGAGCATGGTGACATAAAACCATATGTATTGCTTAAAAAACTTTGAAGTATCACTTTAGCACAGAAGGTAAAAAGTACTTAAAAAGTTTAAAAAGCACAAAAAAGAATAAAAAGGCGTTCAAAAGGATGTAAAAGAGGAATCGAATAGCTTAACTTTGTGGTGAGGTTAGACCCTTTTGTTTCAAAAACTGTGCAAGACACGGGAAAACTGAATACTCCACCATGCTCTTCTCTTTTCTCTTTTAAATTTTAATAATCTTTTTAATTTTGTTTTTTTTGTATGGGTCATATATATATCTTTTTATATGAGCTTGTATGTTTTTATAACCAGTTTTGTATAGTGCGTCCCACTGCAATAAATTTGTACACATTTTTTATATCATCACTCTGCTTTTAGCATTTATGCGGCACCTTTGGTCACTCTCTACCACCTCATCCTTTGTCCACATATATATATATATATATTTATTTCTCATACGTCCTAGAGGATGCTGGAGATGACATCAAGACCATGGGGTATAGACGGGATCCGCAGGAGACATGGGCACTCCAAAGACTTTTCATTGGGTGTGAACTGGCTCCTCACTCTATGCCCCTCCTCCAGACTTCAGTTTTAGAAATGTGCCCAGGTCAACTGGATGCACTCTGAGGAGCTCTACTGAGTTTCTCTGAAAAGACTTATGTTAGGTTTTTTATTTTCAGGGAGATCTGCTGGCATTAGACTCCCTGCTTCGTGGGACTGAGGGGGCAGAAGCAGAACCAACTTCCTCAGAGTTTCATGGCTCTGCTTCTGGTTGACAGGACACCATTAGCTCCTGAAGGGAACTGAACGCTAGCCGTGCCTAGATGCTTACTCCCACAGCACGCCGTCACCCCCCTCGCAGAGCCAGAAGTCAGAAGACAGGTGAGTATGAGAAGAATGGTCTTCAATCAAGTAAGTGACGGCTGAGGTGCAGCGCGGCTGGCGGGTGCGCAGCGCGCCATTGCTGCCCACACACACAGGCACTGCAAGGTGTAGGGCGCGGGGGGGGGGGGCGCACTGGGCAGCAAGAAAAATGCCTCAAACTGGCTAAAAGGGGGCATAAGATGCCGCTGGCACAGCCCTACCCCTGTCAGTATAAATATCACAGTGTTTGTATGAGTGTAAGAACGCGCCATTGCGGGGGTGGAGCTTCTTCCTCAAGCAACCAGTACACTACTCAGCGCCATTTTCTCTCTCTCCTCATTCTGCAGAGAACACGCTGGTCCTCTCCTCCACTTCTGACAAGTACAGGGTGCTATAAAAGGGGGGCACAAAGCGATTGTGGTGCCTTTGATAGTGAATATTACTATTTAAAAGCGCTTTTGGGCCGTGGACATACTGTGTTCACAGGCAATACTGGCGCTGGGTTTGTGAACTGGCTGCTCCTATCCTGTGTCCCTCTGACAGATTTTACTGTGGGTCTGTCCCCAAAATAAGTCCCATTGTGTATGTGAGTGTGGTGTACACGTGTGAGGCATGTCTGAGGCAGGGAGTTACTCCCCGGAGGAAGCCATTTTAGGGACACAGTGTTGTAATGTGGTGGCGCATCTGATTAACCGTAGACTAGATAAGTCTGAATCTAAGGCTGCATGCTGGAGAAAATCTGTGGAAGTTGTGATTTTTCAGGATGCTGTTATTCCTTATGCGGGCGGCCCCTCTGGGTCACATAAGAGACCATTTGCAAATGTTGTAAACACTGATACCGACACGGATTCTGATTCTTGTGTCGACGATAGTGAATCCAGAGACATTGATCATAAATTGGCAAAAAGTGTACAATATATGATTGTGGCTATAAGGGACGTGTTGGAGGTTACAGAAAGCACTCCTGTACCTCAGGAGAAAGCTTATTTATGTAAGGAAAAGAAATCCAAAGTCACGTTCCCTCCTTCACACAAACTAAATGCTCTGTTTAGGGATGTGGGTGAATCCTGATAAAAAATTTCGTATTCCCAAAAGGATTCACATAGCTTATCCTTTCCCGGTTGAAGACAGGAAAAAATGGGAGTCACTCCCTGTGTTAGGGTGTGTACACACAGTGAGATCCTTGCTATGCCCGATTTTTACTTGCGATTTCCCCTGAACTCCCCAGAGCCCAGATAGCACAGATTTTGACTAACTTTTCTTGAGATTTGTACTATGTGTGCTTACGATTTTTGCTTATGTGAGATTTTGGCTTATGCGAGATGTCATTGACATGTGAGATGAACTAGATAGTACACCGATCTAGCAGGGATTGACTTGCCTGCACAGTCTATCTTTTCTTGCGATGCCGACCTGGCGGGACCGCGCATCGGATCGCACGGTGACTCTCACCTTGCGATCTGCACTAACTTTTCTTAAGATTTTGACTATATAGTCAAAATCTCAAGAAAATATCTCGCCGTGTGTACACACCCTTAGACAGTGCACTTTCCAGGTTGACAAAGAAGGTAATTCTGACTGCTCCTGGCACGGCTTCTCTTAAAGAGCCGGCAGACCGCAAAATGGAAAAGACATTGAAATCCATTTATGTTACCAATGGTACACTGCTCAGGCCCACTATTGCCTGCGCATGGGTGAGTCGCGCTATTGAAAAATGGTCAGAAAGCGTGTTATCAGAAATTGACACGACTGATAAAGATGAGATACTCCTTAAGTTAGGGAATATCAAGGACGCTGCCGCCTACATGCTGGAAGCAATGAAGGATATTGGACTCTTGAGTTCACAAGCAGCTACCATGGCAGTATCGGCTAGGCGGACGTTATGGATTCGCGGGTGCAGATTCCAAAAGAAACATGGAGGCTCTCCCATATAAAGGTGAGGCCTTATTTGGCGATGGCTTGGATGCGTTAGTCTCGGTGGCTACCGCAGGTAAGACTACATTTTTGCCCTCTACGCCTGCACCGGCAAAAGAGACCTATCACCCGCAAATGCAGTCCTTTCGGCCCAATAAATACAAAAAGGTGAAAGGTGCCCCCTTCTTTGTTGGTAGGGGAAGGGGAAGGGGAAGGGGAAAGAAGCCCACACCGGCTCCAGGTTCCCAAGAGAGAAGTCTACCCCTAATTCCGACAAATCCCCAGCATGACGCTGGAACTCCCTTGCGGGAGGCCGCTCAGGTGGGGGAACGTCTCCAGGGTTGGATTCTGTCTGGCCTGGATCCCTGGGTGTTGCAAATAGTATCCCAGGGATACAAACTAGAGTTTCAAGACGTTCCCCCATGCCGATTTTTCAAATCGACCTTGCCAGCTTCTCCGCCAGAGAGAGAAGCAGTAACAGCGGCAATCCAAAAATTATGTCAAGACCAGGTCATAGTCCTGGTACTGTTGTCACAACAAGGGCAGGGTTTTTATTCAAGCCTCTTTGTTGTTCAGAAGCCGGACGGCTCAGTCAGACCGATCCTAAATCTAAAAGATCTGAATTTCTTCCTGAAAAGGTTAAAGTTCAAGATGGAATCACTTCGGGCGGTGATTGCCAGTCTGGAGGAGGGTGACTACTTAGTGTCAGTGGACATAAAGGATGCTTACCTGCATGTTCCCATTTATCCTCCTTACAAGGGTTATCTGAGATTCGCGATTCAGGATTGCCATTACCAATTCCAGACGTTACCTTTCGGTCTCTCCACGGCGCCGAGGGTATTCACCAAGGTGATGGCGGAGATGATTGTCCTCCTTCGTCAGAAAGGAGTCAATATAATCCCTTATCTGGACGACCTCCTGATAAAGGCAGATATTGAAACCATCAAGTGTGTCGATCCATCAGTGCATTCGGTTGTTGGGGAAGATGGTGGCGGCCTATGAGGCCATACAGTTTGGCAGGTTCCATGCCAGAGTATTCCAGTGGGACCTGTTGGTCAAGTGGTCGGGGTCACACCTACACATGCACAGAAAGATAATCCTGTCGTCGAAAACCAGGATTTCGCTCCTGTGGTGGTTGCACAGCTCTCACCTGCTAGAGGGACGCAGGTTCGGGATTCAGTACTGGGTCCTAGTAACCACGAATGCAAGTCACCGAGGCTGGGGAGCAGTCTCTCAGGGAGAAAACTTCCAGGGACGTTGGTCACAACAGGAAGCCTGCCTTCACATAAACGTTCTGGAGCTAAGAGCCATTTACAACGGCCTTCAACAAGCGGTACATCTTCTTCAAGACCGTCCCGTGCAGATCCAGGCGGACAATGTAACAGCTGTCGCATACATAAACAGGCAGGGCGGAATGAAAAGCACAGCGGCAATGGCAGAGGCGACAAAAATCCTCCGCTGGGCAGAAAAACATCTACAAGCTCTGTCGGCAATATTCATTCCGGGAGTAGACAACTGGGAAGCAGACTTCCTCAGCATACACGATCTCCATCCAGGAGAGTGGGGCCTCCACCAAGAAGTCTTCGCAGAGGTGACAAGGCTTTGGGGAGTTCCTCAAATAGACATGATGGCGTCTTGTCTCAACAAGAAGCTTCAGAGATACTGTTCCAGGTCGAGAGACCCTCAAGCAGTAGCAGTGGATGCACTGGTGACCCAGTAGGTGTTTCCTTCAGTGTATGTTTTCCCTCCACTTCCGCTGATCCCAAAAGTACTCAGGATCATAAGAAAGACATGGGTTCGAGCAATCTTCATTGCCCCAGACTGGCCAAGGAGGGCTTGGTACCCATATCTTCAGCAGTTACTCATAGGAGATCCTCGGCCTCTTCCTCCTCGGGAGGACCTGCTGCAGCAGGGGCCGTGTGTTTACCAAGACTTACCGTGGCTATGTTTGACGGCATGGCTGTTGAGCGCCGTATCCTAGCCAGGAAGGGTATTCCTAAGGAGGTCATCCCCACCCTTATTCATGCCAGAAAGGGAGTAACGTCAAAACATTACCACCGTATTTGAAGAAAATATGTGTCTTGGTGTGAATCCAAGAAAGCTCCTACGGAAGAGTTTCACTTAGGGCGTTTTCTCCATTTTTTGCAGGATGGTGTGGAGACGGGCCTACGATTGGGATCAATCAAGGTCCAGATTTCGGCCTTGTCAGTGTTCTTCCAGAAACAATTGGCCTCCCTTCCAGAGGTTCAGACTTTCGTGAAAGGGGTTCTACACATCCAGCCTCCATTCGTGCCTCCAGTGGCACCATGGGACCTTAACGTGGTATTGCAGTTCCTTCAATCCGATTGGTTTGAGCCTCTACAAAAGATAGAAGTAAAGTTTCTCACTTGGAAAGTGGTGATGCTTTTGGCATTGGCATCCGCAAGGCGGGTGTCTGAATTGGGGGCCTTGTCTCACAAGAGCCCTTACCTGATTTTCCATGAAGATAGAGCAGAGTTGCGAACTCGCCAACATTTTCTTCCAGAGGTGGTTTCTGCTTTTCACATAAACCAACCTATTGTGGTGCCAGTAGTTACTGACACATTTACTGATTCAAAGTCTCTAGATGTGGTTAGAGCTTTGAAAATCTATGTTGCTAGAACAGCTCGTATACGGAAAACAGAGGCTCTGTTTGTTCTGTATGATCACAACAAGATTGGCTGTACTGCTTCCAAGCAGGCTATTGCACGTTGGATTAGAAATACGATTCAGCAAGCTCATACTACGGCTGGATTGCCGTTACCGACGTCGGTAAAGGCCCACTCCACTAGGATGGTGAGCTCATCCTGGGCAGCTGCCCGAGGGGTCTCGGCATTACAACTTTGCCGAGCAGCTACTTGGTCAGGGTCAAACACATTTGCTAAGTTCTACAAGTTTGACACCTTGGCCGATGAGGACCTAAAGTTGGTTAATCGGTGCTGCAGGGTCATCCGCACTCTCCCGCCCGTACTGGAGCTTTGGTATAGACCCCATGGTCTTGATGTCATCCCCAGCATCCTCTAGGACGTATGAGAAAATAGGATTTTGATAACCTACCGGTAAATCCTTTTCTCTTAGTCCGTAGAGGATGCTGGGTGCCCGTCCCAGTGCGTACTTTACCTGCAGTTTAGTTATTAGAGTTACACAAGTTGTGTTATCTTGGTTTCAGCATGTTGCTGCAATTAGATCATGCCTGTTGGCGTGTGTTATGTTGAATGCCATGTGTGCGGCATGGTTGAGGGTGTGAGTTGGTAGATATCTCACCACTAGTTAAGTTAATTCCTTCCTCGAAATGTCAGTCTCCCTGGGCACAGTTCCTACAACTGAAGTCTGGAGGAGGGGCATAGAGGGAGGAGCCAGTTCACACCCAATGAAAAGTCTTTGGAGTGCCCATGTCTCCTGCGTATCCCGTCTATACCCCATGGTCTTGATGTCGTCCCCAGCATCCTCTACGGACTAGGAGAAAAGGATCTACCGGTAGGTTATCAAAATCCTATATATATATATATATATATCAGGTAATTCATTGCGCGCCCTACGGGCGCTCTTCACACTGTCGTGAGGGGCTATGCCCCCTTAACCCCACACAACGTCAAGGTGTAGAATAGTTGTAGGCGGTTGGGGAAGCTTGTGTTGAGGTTCAGGGGGAGGTGGAGGGGTGGTGTATTTGTTGAAGGTGGGTTCCAGGTATGGGGCCAGCTTGGTTGGGGGATGTCATTGTGAGGTGTCGCGGGTGTTTGCCAGGCAGGTGCATTGTCGGTGCGGGTCAAAACATAAAAGTGTGTGTGGTTTCAATTTGAAAGGGGGTGGGTGCAGTGAGGTGGAGGTGTGTGTCCGTGTCACTGTTCCCGAGTGATTTAGGTAGTGAGTGCTTACCGGGAGGGTTGGTGTTCAAGGTGGTGCGTGTGGTGGATGGGTGGTTGCAAAAGGGGCTTGTGGAAGGTGGTGTTGTTCCAGAGGTGATGTTGGAAATGGGGTCTGTAGATGTTGTGAGTGGTGGAGAGTTGGCTGGTGGGGGGTGTGGGAATTGTGGAGGGGAAGAGACGTTCTGTGTGTGAGGGAGGAATGTGTGGTGGAGAGGTGGGTTCAGAGGGGGTGCAGCATATGCCAGAGTGGGTTAATAGGTGTTTGGGGGGGTAGGGGTGAGTTCAGGTGGGTTACGGTTAGGGGCAGTGGATTAGTTTTGTGGGGTTTTGTGTTGGATTGTGGAGGGTGGTGAAGTTACTGTGGTTGTTGGGAGTGGTGGTTGTGAGGGGTACGTGGATTGGGCTGGGGGTCCCCAAGATGCTGTGGGTGGTGGATGACCGTGTGCGGACAGAACCGTGAATGGGGGCCAGTGACTGTCTATACTGCAGCCTAGGGGTGTGGGATGGGGGAGGGGCCAGGAGGTGTAGACCTTGGTGGAGTTGTGGGTGTGTGGGCCAGGTGGATGGGGGAGGGTGTCAGAAAGTGGCATGGGTGGGGGAGTTCCACATGGGGTGTGTGGGTGGATGGCGAAGGGTATTGAGGGGGGGTGTAGTGTGCAGGGGAGGTGTTGGAAGTGGGGTAGGCGGATGGGGAAGGTTGTGTTGAGGTTCAAGGGGAGGTGGAGGGGTGGTGTATTTGTTGAAGGCGGGTGTGGGTGCCAGGTATGGGGCTAGATTGGTTGGGGGATGTCATTGTGAGGTGTTGCGACTGTTGCACAGACAGGTGCGTTGTTGGTGTGGGGCAAAACGTAAAATTGTGTATGGTTTGAATTTGAAAGGGGTGGGTGCAGTGAGGTGGAGGTGTGTATTAGTGTCGCTGTTCCCCTCTGATTTAGGTAGTGAGTGCTTGCGGGGAGAGTTGGTGTTGAAGGTGGTGCGTGTGGTGGATGGGTGGTTGCAAAAGGGGCTTGTGGATGGGGGGTGTTGCTCCAGAGGTGATGTCGCAAATGGGTTCTGTACATGTTGTGAGTGGTGGAGGCTTGTCTGTGGGGGTATGGAAATGGGGGAGGGGGAAAGGACATGCTGTGTGTAAGGGAGGAAGGGGTGGTGTAGAGGTGGGTTCAGAAGGGGTACAGCGTATGCCAGAGCGGGTTCATAGGTGCTGGCGGTGTGTGTGTGTGTGGGGAGGTGAGGTGAGTTATGGTCAGGGGCAGAGGATTTATGTGCTAGGTGTTGTTGGGTATTGCTTTGGATTGTGAAGGGTGGTGAAGGTACTGTGGTTGGTGGGGTGGTGGTTGCAAGGGGTACGTGGATTGGGCTGGGGTTCCCCAAGATTCTGTGGATGAGCATGCATGGGCAGAACCGTGGATGGGGGCCGGGCCGGTGACTGTCTATGCTGCGGGGTAGGGGTGAGGGATGGTGGAGGGGCTAGGAGGTGTTGAACTTGGTGGAGTTGTGGTTGTGGGGTACAGGGGAGGGTGTTGGAAAGTGCCACGGGTGGGGGAGTGTGGGAGGATGGTGGAGGGTATTGGGGGGTGTGGTGTGTGCAGGGGAGGGGGGAGGTTAAAGGGGTAGGCGGTTGGGGAATGGGCTGTTAAGGTGTAGGGGGTAGTGGTTGGGTGGTGTATTTGTGGAAGGTGGGTGCCTGGTATGGGGCTAGCTTGTTTGGGGGATGTCCTTGTGAGGTGCAGCTGGAGTTGCAGAGGTGGCTGCATTGTAGTTGCGGGTGGGGTTTGTTGAGGGGGAGGTGTGTCTACATGCCGCTGTCTTCCTCTGATGTAGGTAGTGACTGCTAGCGGAGATCGATGGTGTTCTAGGTGGTGCGTGTGGTGGATGGGTGGTTGAAAAAGGACCGTGTGGATGGGGGAGTTGTTCCAGAGGTGCTGTTGCAAATATGGTCTTTACATGCTGTAGTTGGCGGAGGGTTGGCTACGGGGGGATGGAAATGGGGGAGGGGAAGGTACAGTCTGTGTGTGAGGGAGGAACGGTTGGTGGAGAGGTAGGTTTAGAGGATGTGCAGAGTGTGCCAGAGGGATTTCCTAGGTGTTGTGGGGGGGGGGGGGGAGGTTTAGGTGGGTTGGGGAAGGTTGGGTTGAGGTGCAGGGGGTGGTGTATTTGTAGAAGGTGGGTGCCAAGTATTGGGCTAGGTTGGTTGGGGGATGGGCTTGCGTGGTGCAGCAGGTGTTGGACAGGCTGGTGTTTTGTTGTGGCGGGGTTTGTTGTTTGTTAGAGTTGTTGGTTTGCGAAGCTTGTGTTAGTTGCTGTGGTGTGAGGGTTAGTGGTTCATAAGGCGGTGTGGTTGGGTGGGGGGGGTGCGAGTATGGGGTAGTGTTGTGTGAGCAGGGGTTTGGGGAGGGTGCATGCATGTTGTGTGAAGGAGAAGAGTCTGCAGTGTTGAGGTGGTTGGTGGGGGCTCAGGTGTGGTGGTGTGGCAGATGTGGGAGTTGCGTTTTACATCTTTGTGACTGTAGCATATGCGGGTACTGGTGTGCGCTAACTCCTGTCCTGATGCGGTGAGATAATGAGTTGGCTGTAGAGGGAGGGAGCTCTGTGTGTGATTGGTTTGGGGGGTTTGGCCTGGATTGTGGAGGGTGTTTAAGGTACTGTGCTTGGTTAAGTATTGTTTGCGAGGGGTATGTGGATTGGTGTGGGGTTCCCCACCATGCTGTGGGTGGCTACTTACCGTGCTTGCGCAAGTTCATGGATGGGAGCTGAAGACTGTATATGCTTCGGCCTAGGGGTGAGGGATGGGGGTGGCGACAGGAGGTGTTGCGTTTGATGGAGTTGTGGTTGCGGGTGCCAGGGGCATGAGAGAGGGTGTCCAAAGGTTGCATGGGTGGAGGAGGTCCACATGGGGTGAGTGGGTGGATGGTGGAGTGTTTTTTTTTTTGGGAGGGGGGGTGTGTGCAGGGGAGGAGGGGCTTAGGCAGATGGGGAAGGTTGTGTTGTGGTGTAGGGGGTGTTGGACGGGTGGTTTTTTTGTATTTCTGGAGGGTGGGTGGCAGGTATGGGGCTAGTTTGTTTGGGGGATGGCCTTGCGTGGTGTGGCAGGTGGGGTGCGTTGTTGTGGCGGGTGGGTTCGGTGTCCTTTGAAGTTGTGGGTTTGTGAGGGTTGTGTTTGTTGATGTGTTGTGAGGGTTAGGCGGTCATGAGGCATTGGTGTCGGGTCGGGGGTTTGCAAGGATGGGGAAGGGGTTTTGTGTGTGCAGGGGGCAGGGACATAATGTAATGGCGGGCACTGATGGACATATTTGAGTGCAATGATGGGGGGACGCTTAAGAGACATGTTGGGGTGTAATGATGTGTGTGGGGGATGGGGACATGGTGGGATGTAATGGTGTGTGTAGGCGGGGGGCTCAGAGACATGCTGGGATGTAATCATGTGTGTGTGTGTGTGTGTGGGGAGGGAGGCTAAGAGACATTCTGGGGTGTAATGATGTGTGTGTGTGGGGGGGCATGCTGAGGTATAATGATGTGGGTGGTAGAGGGACACAGCGGGCTGTAATGATGTGGGGGGTTCAGGGACACAGCGGGGTGTAATGATGTGGGAGGCTCATGGACACAGCGGGGTGTAATGAAGTGGAGGGCTCAGGGACACAGAGGGGTGTAATGATGTGGGGGGGCTCAGGGACACAGCAGGGTGTAATGATGTGGGGGGCTCGGACACAGCGGGTATAATGGTGGGGGGCTCAAGGACACAGCGGGGTGTAATGATGGGGGGCTCAGGGACACAGTGGGGTGTAATGGCAGGGGCTAAGGTACCTAGGGGGGTGTAATGGTGGGGGGCTTAGGGACACAGTGGGGTGTAATGATATGAAGAGGTCCAGCTCAGGGACACAGCGGGTGTAATGGTGGGGGGCTCAGGGACACAACAGGGTGTAATGATAGGAGGAGGGTCCGGCTCAGGGACACAGTGGGGTGTAATGCTGTGGAGGGCTCAGGGACACAGCGGGTATAATGGTGGGGGGCTCAGGGACACAGGTGGGTCTAATAGTGGGGGGCTGCGGGACACAGTCGGGTGTAATTATGTGGGGGGCTCAGGGACACAGCGGGGTGTAATGGTGGGGGCTCAGGGACAGAGCGGGGTGTAATGGTGGGGTGCTCAGGGACACAGGTGGCTCTAATAGTGGGGGGCTGAGGGACACAGTCGGGTGCAATTATGTGGGTGGCTCAGGGACACAGCGGGGTGTAATGGTAGGGGCTCAGGGACAGAGCGGGGTGTAATGGTGGGGTGCTCAGGGACACAGTGGGGGGTAATGGTGGGGGGCTCAGGGACACAGCGGGGGGTAATGGTGGGGGGCTCAGGGACACAGCGGGGTGTAATGGTGGGGGCTCGGGGACATAGCGGGGTGTAATGGTGGGGGTGGATCGGGGACATAGCGGGGTGTAATAATGTGGGGGGCTTAGGGACACAGCGGGGTGTAATGATGTTGGAGGCTTAGGTGTAGCGGTGTGGCAGCTGTGGGAGGTGTGTTTTTTGACGTGATAGCCCTGGCTGCTGCCTGGAGCTATTGACTCGATTGCAGAGGGAGGGTGGTCAGAGTGCTGTGAGCATTGGCCTGCGTTGGCCCCATGCCGCTGCACTTGTGCCACCCCTTGTGAGGGGCGGCATGCCTGCACACTGTGTGCCATTTAGGTTAGGGGTATAGAATCCGGATTAGGCTGCACATACGGGGTCATGCTGGGCGGGAGGCGCCGTCTGCGGAAGCCTGACACTGGAACTGGAAGCACGACGCTCCTCACTGTGTGCCTAGGGATCAGGTTTCACACTGTGCACTTTAATTACAGAATTCATTATACATATGTTACAATATACTGCACAGGACTATGGTGTATTTTCTACAGTGCATTGTTGTTATTAATTTGGTACATTATCATGCATGCATCACCAGTATTTACTATATATTTATAAAGTGTTCCAGAACATGCTCTCTCTAATGGCAGCTGACCACACCCCCTATACAGACTGGTCACACCCCTAATCATGGGCCACTGCATCCTCCCTGTGGGCCCTTTATTCCCTAGTCTGACCACCATTGCCTCATTCACCAGTTTATTGCTCACCAAATTTCTTGTGTAATTGGGTGGGGGCAATTTAGGACCCATCAAGTACGTGCTTCATAACGAGCCCCTACTCTAATTAGAAAGAAGTGTTGTTTTGCTTCTATTTATTCAATGGGGTAAAGTAAACCATTGGGAATCCCTACCCATTCCTGTGATACACAGCTTGCTTTTTAGTTTTTACATGCTTAAATTTTTTGTCATGCTTTAGTGTATCTTACACGGTGAGCATCAATTCTAAAAAATTTTTTTACAAAGTACGTGCAGGGGCTTGCACCTTAAGATACTTACGGCTCTGCATACTGCGCATTTTAAATGGATTAAATTTTTGCCTATGTTTTGGTGCACACTTAGGGCGGGATGTACTAAAGGGAAAATGTGATAAAACACCCGTTTTCGGGGGTTTTATCGCTGCGTTTTCGCCAATGAGGGTATCTCCATCTCTGGATGGCAATACCCTATAGAAGCCTATGGGCTTCTTTTTGCCGGCCGCCGCAACCCGCCGCAGAAGCCGCCCCCCCTCCCCTCCCCTATTATGACCCCACGTGCCCCTGCCACCATATCATGCCCCCAATGTAATGCCCCTGACACCATATTATGTCCCCATATGCCCCTGTCATCATATTATGTCCCCACTGTAATGTCCCTGACACCATATTATGCCCCACTGTATTGCCCCACATGCCCCTGTCACCTTATTATGCCCCTACTGTAATACCCCTGATACCATATTATGCTCCCACATGCCCCTGTCACCATGTTATGTCCCAATGTAATGCCCCAGTCATCATATTATGCCCCCACTGTAGTACCACAGTAGCTGCTCATTGGCAAGGGGTTCTGCTCGTTGTCAGGGGATCCCCCGGTCGCTCCTGATCACTGCTGTTTACGCCTGCTCTCAGTTATAAGTATTGAAAATGGCCTTTCTCAAAATGGACGCTGCCTACTCTCATATTCTTAAAAACTGTCTTCTATGAAGCTGTGGCCATTTGGTATCCGGATTATAGATAGACAGTGTCTAGTTAGACAGTCAATAGATAGACACCATATGTTAGACAGACATTAGGTGGACAGGGTCAAAAGGTCAACAGGGTCACAAGGTCGACATGAAAAAGGTAGACAGTACAAAAGGTCGAAATGAAAATGGTTGACATAAAGAAGTCAATTTTTTTTTTTTATATTTAACAGAATTTGGGTCTATTTCATACCTTATCTATCCATGCCGGCATAGAGTTGGTTATAAACCTTGTGGCGAGTGCAGCGAGCCACCGAGTCCGAAGCGTGGCGAGCGATGCGAGCCCCGCGAATTTATGCCTTTCTACAATTGGGGGTCCCAGGTGACAAAAATATCCACACAAACCACAAAAATGCAAAAAACATTCTCATGTCGACCCTTTGACCCTGTCGACCTTTTGTACTGTCTACCTTTTGACCCTATCGACCTAATGTCTGTCTAACATATGGTGTCTATCTATTGACTGTCTAACTAGACACTGTCTATCTATCAACCCACACCCGGCCATTTTAGGAGGGACATTTTCAATAGTATCAGAATACTGCAATATGCAGTTGCCGTGGCCGCGGCACCCTGTGCAATTGCACGGCTCGCATGGTGCAAGAAGCGTCACTGCTCACACAAGTCATTGCCAAAGTGGAGCTTACAATTTATATTCTCTGTGACACTTGGGTATTATTATTTCTCTTACATCCTAGAGGATGCTGGGGTCCATTTTAGTACCATGGGGTATAGACGGTTCCGCAGGAGCCTTTGGCACTTTAAGACTTTTCAACAGTGTGAACTGGCTCCTCCCTCTATGCCCCTCCTCCAGACCTCAGTTTAGAAAATGTGCCCGGGAGACTGGATGCACACCAGTGGAGCTCTATAGAGTTCTGCTGGAAAAGACTTTGTTAGGTTTTTTATTTTACAGGGAAGCTTTTGGCAACAGTTCCCTGCTTCGTAGGACTTAGGGGGGAATTAGGAACTAACTTCTCAGTTAGTTTAATGGCTCTGCTTCCGCTGACAGGACACCATTAGCTCCTGAAGGGTACTGAACACAGCCCTTGCCTGGCTGCTGCTCACTCCCACACCACTGCCGCCACCCCCCAACAGAGCCAGAAGTCAGAAGGCTGGTGGGTATTAACCGAAGACATGTAGAGCGGGGCCCTCCGGTCATCATGGAGGCATAAAGGTACCAGCGCAGCGCGGGACGTGGCGCAGCAACATGTCTCTCAGCACAGGGTGCAGGGCGCACGAGGGGGGGGCGCTCTGAGGGACATGATAAATCCTTACTCTCACTGGCAAAATGTACATACATGTGAGCCGCTGATGTACACTACCCCCGCCAGTATAGATATTACTGAACTGCGCCATTACAGGGGGCGTGGCTTCACCTCAGAATTACTTGTAACACTCATTTGGCGCCATTTTCTCCTCACAGAGACGCCGGAGCGCTGATCCTACAGGCTGCTTCTCCTCACACATCGCTTATACAAGTACCAGGGTGTTATAGAAGGGGAGGGAGCACATAAATTATTGAAGTCTGCGGGCTTCACATTGGATATAAAGCGCAGGTTTTGGTATATATGTATATTCACTGTATGTAATACATATAGGCCCTCATTCCGAGTTGATCGGTCGCAAGGCGAATTTAGCAGAGTTACACACGCTAAGCCGCCGCCTACTGGGAGTGTATCTTAGCATCTTAAAATTGCGACCGATGTATTCGCAATATTGCGCTCACAAACTACTTAGCAGTTTTAGAGTAGCTCCAGACTTACTCTGCCTGTGCGATCAGTTCAGTGCTTGTCGTTCCTGGTTTGACGTCACAAACACACCCAGCGTTCGCCCAACCACTCCCCCGTTTCTCCGGCCACTCCTGCGTTTTTTCCGGAAACGGTAGCGTTTTCAGCCACACTCCCATAAAACGGCCTGTTTCCGCCCAGTAACACCCATTTCCTGTCAATCACATTACGATCGCCGGAGCGATGAAAAAGCCGTGAGTAAAAATACTATCTTCATAGCAAAGATACTTGGCGCAGTCGCAGTGCGAATATTGCGCATGCGCACTAAGCGGAATTTCACTGCGATGCGATGAAAAATACCGAGCGAACGACTCGGAATGAGGGCCATAGGGCGTGTGGTGTGGACTGGCAATTCCCTCTGGGTCCCTCTGACAGACATTACTGTAGGTCTGTCCCCATTAGCTCCCGTGTGTGTGAGTGGTGTGACTGTACACGCGTGTATCATGTCTAGAGAAAGTAGTTCCCCAGAGGAACCCATTTTGGAGGCACAAGAGTGTTCTGAGCCTGTGTGGGTGAGAAAGCTGCAGAGTAATATGGCTAAACTAGCAAGGAAATTCTCTGAGTCTGAAGAGCAGACAAAGCATTGGAGACAGTCTGTGGAAGATGCTTTATTTGCTGATTCACCTACAACGTCCACTCGGGACCCCTCCAGTTCACAGAAAAGGTCCCTGGCCCAAATTATGCAAAGGGAACTGACACAGATTCCGACACTGACGTCGACACTGGGGATTTGAGGGGGGTAGATCCCAAGCTGGCTAAGAGCATTCAATGTATGATAGTCGCTATAAAAGAGGTGTTAGAATTTCCTGACACAACACCTCCACCTGAGGAAAAAGATAATTTTAAATTAAATAAAAAAGAGGTGGTGACTTTTCCTCCGTCTAAGGACTTAAATGCCTATTTTGAGAAATCCTGGGCTAACCCGGAAAATAAATTTGCTATCCCTAAAAGGTTGCGGGTAGCATACCCTTTCCCTGAAGAGGATAGGAGTAAGTGGGTGTCACCCCCAATGATAGACACCTCGGTCTCTAGGTTGTCAAATAAAATCATTTTACCTGCCCCGAGGTCAGCTTCATTAAAAGAACCTGCTGACCGCAAATTAGAGATTACTTTAAAGTCCATCTATGTTGCTACGGGTACATTACTCAGACCCACAATTGCTTCTGCGTGGGTAGGTAACGCAGTTGAAAAGTGGGCAGATAACTTGATTGTTAATATTGACACGGTCGATAAGGCAGATATGCTTCAAATTCTAGGTCATATCAAAGAGTCTGCAGAGGCTATGAAGGACGTAGGCTTACTGGGCTCGCGGGCCTCTGCTATGGCGATTTCAGCCCGCAGGGCGCTCTGGATCCGTCAATGGAATGGTGACGCAGAATCCAAAAGAAATATTGAGGCGCTCCCTTACAATGGTGAGGCCCTCTTTGGAGAGAAATTAGATGCCATGATATCAACTACTACATCTGGCACTTCAGCATTTCTGCCGTCGGCAGCTGCTCCGGCTAAAAAAGTATATCATTCTCATACTATGCAGTCCTTTCGGCCCAACAAATACAAAAAGGCTAAAACTACCCCTTTTTTCACAGGAAAGGGGAGAGGAAAAGGTAGAAAATCTACAACACCCTCAGTCTCCCAGGAGCAGAAGTCAGCAACTTCTTCTGCAAAAGCCACAGCATGACGCTGGGGCTCCGCTGCGGGAGTGCGATCGGGTGGGAGCACGTCTACTACTTTTCAGCCAGGTCTGGCTTCGCTCAGACCAAGTGATGGGGAGATGACGGTTCTCCTTCGCAAACAAGGAGTCAACATAATTCCATACTTAGATGATCTCCTCATAAAAGCGAGATCCAGGGACAAGCTACTCCAGAACATAGCATTATCCCTGAAGGTGTTTTAACAGCACGGTTGGATCATCAATTTTCCAAAATCCCAGTTGGAACCGACAATGAGATTATCATTTTTGGGAATGATACTGGATACCGAGGTACAGAGAATATTTCTACCCGTGAAAAAGGCTCAGGAGATCCAGAGCATGGTCAAACAACTTTTGAGACCAAGAAAAGTATCAATTCATCAGTGCATTCGCCTGTTGGAGAAAATGGTAGCGGCTTACGACGTGCTACAATATGGCCGTTTCCATGCCAGGGTCTTCCAGTGGGACCTACTGGACAAGTGGTCAGGGTCGCATCACCACATGCATCAAAGGATAATCTTATCAGCGAAAGCCAGAATTTCACTCCTGTGGTGGCTACAAATTTCTCACCTCCTGGAGAGACGCAGGTTCGAGATTCAGGCCTGGATCCTGGTGACCACGGATGCAAGTCTCCCAGGATGGGGAGCAGTCACACAAGGAGAAAGACTCCAAGGAAGATGGTCAAGTCAAGAAACTCGCCTTCACATAAACATTCTGGTGTTGAGAGCTGTGTACAACAACCTTCATCAAGCGGCACACCTTCTTCAAGGTCGTCCCATACAGATCCAGTCAGACAATGTAACGGCAGTAGCTTACATAAACCGTCAAGGCAGAACAAAAAGCAGGGCAGCAATGGCAGAGGTGACAAAGATACTCCTCTGGGCAGAAAGACATGCAAAAGCTCTGTCAGCAATTTTCATTCCGGGAGTGGACAACTGGGAAGCAGACTTCCTCAGCAGACACGATCTCCATCCAGGAGAATGGGGCCTCCACCCAGAAGTCTTTGCGGAGGTAACAAGTCGTTGGGGCGTTCCTCAAGTGGACATGATGGCATCTCGTCTCAACAAGAAGCTTCCGACATATTGTTTCAGGTCGAGAGACCCACAAGCAATAGCAGTGGATGCACTGGTGACCCAGTGGGTGTTTCAGTCGGTGTATCTGTTCCCTCCACTTCCACTTGTTCCAAAGGTTCTCAAGATCATCAGAAGAACAAGAGTTCGAGCAATTCTCATTGCTCCAGACTAGCCAAGGAGGGCCTGGTATCCAGATCTTCAGGAGTTATTACTGGAATATCCTCTGCCTCTTCACGAGGACCTGCTTCAGCAGGGGCCGTTAGTTTATCAGGACTTAACGCAGCTGCATTTGATGGCATGGCTGTTGAGCACCAGATCCTAGCCCGTAAGGGTATTCCCAATGAAGTCATTCCCACACTTATTCTGGCCAGGAAAGGGGTAACGTCCAAACATTACCATCGTATTTGGAGAAAATATGTATCTTGGTGTGAATCCAAGAAGTCTCCTGCGGTGGAGTTTCAATTAGGACGTCTTCTCCTATTTCTACAGGCGGGTGTGGATGCTGGATTGAGATTAGGATCTATCAAGGTTCAGATTTCGGCCTTATCAGTTTTCTTTCAGAAACAACTGGCTTCTCTCCCTGAGGTCCAGACGTTCGTTAAGGGGGTTTTGCGCATCCAACCTCCATTTATGCCTACTGCGGCTCCATGGGATCTTAATGTGGTGTTGCAGTTCCTTAAATTGGACTGGTTTGAGCCTCTACAAGACGTAGAGTTAAAGTTTCTCACTTGGAAAGTGGTCATGCTGGTGGCCTTGGCCTCAGGCAGATGAGTGTCTGAGTTAGGAGCTCTTTCACACAAGAGTCCTTACTTAATATTTCATGAAGATAGAGCTAAACTAAGAACACGTCAGCATTTTCTTCCAAAGGTTGTGTCTTCTTTTCATATCAACCAACCAGTGGTGGTGCCAGTGGCTTCTGACACCTCAGCCGTCTCAAAATCCTTGGATGTTGTCAGAGCGTTGAGGATTTATGTTGCAAGAACGGCTAGGATAAGAAAAACAGAATCTTTGTTTGTCCTCTATGACCCCAACAAGATTGAGCGTCCTGCTTCTAAGCAGACTATTGTGCGCTGGATCAGGGGTACCATTCAGCACGCTCATTCCACGGCAGGATTGCCGTTACCGATTTCGGTAAAGCCCACTCTACAAGGAAAGTGGGTTCGTCCTGGGCGGCTGCCCGGGGTGTCTCGGCATTACAAATCTGCCGAGCTGCTACTTGGTCAGGTGCAAACACGTTTTCTAAGTTTTATAAGTTTGACACCTTGGCTGCTGACGACCTCAAGTTTGGTCAATCAGTTCTGCAGGAACATTAGCACTTTCCCGTCCGTACTGGGAGCTTTGGTATATCCCCATGGTACTAAAATAGACCCCAGCATCCTCTAGGACGTAAGAGAAAATAGGATTTTAATTACCTGCCAGTAAATCCTTTTCTCGGAGTTCGTAGAGGATGCTGGGCGCCCGCCCAGTGCTAATTTTTCCTGCTAATTACGTTTATCTTTTTGCAAATTTTTTATGTGTTCAGTTGTTAACAGCTGTTGCTGTTGCGTTATGCATGCTGGTTGGCATGACTTATGTTAAAGGCCATGTTAGCCAACATGTTGTTTATGGATGGTGTGAATCTCGCCACAAGTTTAATAGTAATTCCTTTCTCGAGAATGTCCGTCTCCTCGGGCACAGTTCCTATACTGAGGTCTGGAGTAGGGGCATAGAGGGAAGAGCCAGTTCACATTGTTGAAAAGTTCTAAAGTGCCAAAGGCTCCTGCGGAACCGTCTATAGCCCATGGTACTAAAATGGACCCCAGCATCCTCTACGGCAGGCTTTCCCAACCACGGTCCTCAAGGCACACCAACAGTGCAGGTTTTAGTGATATCCAGGCTTCAGCACAGGTGACTTAATTAGTAGCTCAGTTATTTTGATTTAACCATCTGTGCTGCAGCCAGGATATCACTAAAACCTGCACTGTTGGTGTGCCTTGAGGACCGTGGTTGGGAATGCCTGCTCTACGGACTACGAGAAAAGGATTTACCGGCAGGTAATTAAAATCCTATTTTTTTTTTCAGAAGCCAATTAACGTAACAGTATATTTTTGGTTTGTGGGAGGACCCACAGGCAGATGCGGAGGGAACAAACAAACTCTACACCGATAAAGTGCTGGTTGTAATAGAACCCATAACCTCACTGCTATGAGGCAGCAGAGCTAATCACTGCACCGCCATGCATCTCTAAGTCTAAATGAGCACCTAAGAGTCTTAGGGCCCTATTTATCACAATACGCATTTTCACTGCGAATATGATGAATTATTTTTGCCTAAGTTCACAAAGAAAAAACGTATATATTCACTAGAATTTATTATTAAAAAAACGCTTGCCAAAACAAAATTTGAATGGACCCCGAAGTTTGTAGGGAGGCATCCTCTCAATCCCTTCATTTACCTTCTCTCTCTTACCATAAGTTGTCAGCCACCTGCTCTCTCTTGCTGTCTTCTCTGCGCAGTCTCTGCAGCTCACAGATCATTTTAATTCTGAAGCCCTGGCATGTTGGTTCACATGCAGTAGCAGATCTTGCCACGGGCAAGCAGGATTTTTGCCCGGGTCGCCACTCTCCCGAGGGCGCCGCCACTGTGGCAAGATCCGCTACTGGTGCCTGCCATGCGGTGCACGCATAATTGACCTCTAGTGTCTGTGCGGTGCTATGGGAGAGACGTCATGACGTCTCTCCCATAGATCCGAGGAGCGGCGCCGGCAACTGAAGAAGGAGGACAGCAGCGGTCGGGAAGCAGGAGCGGTGATGGTAAGTATTTTTTTATTTTTTTTCAAGTAATTTGCGCTACTAGGGGCACAGCTACATGGGGCACAGTTACTGGGGGCACAACACTGGGGGCACAATTACTGAGGGCATAGCTACAGGGGGCATATCTGTGACCACGCCCCTTCCCCATGAAGCCACGCCCCTATTTTTGCCATAGGTGCGCACTCACCCTGTTTTACTTGGGTGTGGGTGTGTGTGTGTGTGGGGGGGGGGGGGGGGGGGGGGAGAGCGTCAGCGGAAACATTCGCCCTGGGCATCACATGGTCTAGGACAGGCCCTGTTTACATGCATGGCATTCAGGGTCTCAAATGCCTTACAGTCTCAGAAGTCACACGGGAGGGAGCTCTATAAGCACCCTTGTGATCCCAGAGACCATCCACACTATTTTTCTGAAGGCAGAAGGTAGCAAGGGGCGGTGGCAGTTACATGGCGCATCTGATGGGGACATGATCTGTGTAATAAATACAATTGGAAGGGGGCCCTAATTTGCACACCTTAATTAAGTAACGAGGTGCTACTCTGCTTGAGACTTAATACAGTGTACAGAGGGAAAAGGTAGCAGGTGCACGATCTCACACTAGCTCAACCTGTAATAACCAGAGGCACTTAGCATATTCCTGCCCAGGGCTATGAGCTTACCCACCGCATCAAGGTAGCCTCTCATTGGGTAAGTCCCTAACACTAACTATAGGGGTTCAGGTCCGGGGGGCAGGACACCCCAGAGCCACCCAGCCAGACAACCCCAGGGCATCGCAAGAGTGATACAAATAAAAAGTTAAAGAATACAATTGGTAATGTTTTTTTTTCTTTTCCTTATAGTGAGTTGTTACAATTTTTTTGTCTCTGAACCTGTTGTACTATGAGGAGGACATATACAAAGCACAAAATGCAGTATGGACACTTGGCTGACACCTTGATCTACATAAGAGTGCTATGTTAGTTTGCAAAGTAGCAAGTAGTTTACTAGTTTGCCCAGGCAGGTAGAGGAGTCAAGTGGAGTGAAGAAGTTACGGTACTTAAAATCATACTTGCCTACTTTTGAAAAAGCATTTCAGGGAGATTGTGAAAGTAACACCTATCAGCGCGGACAGGGCCAGTGCTTGGGTGTTCGGCGCCCTCCTGCAAACTATAAATTTGTGCCCTCCCTCCCATACTTCACAAAGGGACAGCACCGCAAATAGGAGTGTGGTCTCACAAGGAAGGTGTGTGGCCACACAATAGTACCACCAATTCAAATTATGCCATAGTAGCATCCCTTATACACATTATGCCACACAGTAATGCCCCTTTGAACACATTATACCACACAGTAATACCCCTTACAGTTTATGTCACAGACAGTAATGCCCCTTACACATTATGCCTCACTCAGTAATGACCCTTACACATTTTAGAATGCCCTTTATACATTATGCCGCACACAGTAATACCCTTTACACATTATACCACATCTAGCGCCGGTTGTGAGCCATTGCAGCCATTCCTGATGAGCTGCTGGTGCGCAAGCTTCAAGATGGCTGGGGGTAGGGGACACAGTGACTGGGACAAAAGAAAAAGGTTGTGTGTGTGACACAGTGACTGGGACAGAACACACATGGGGTGACACAGTAACAGGGTGTTATACAGTGACTGAGACAGGACACAGGGGTGAGTACACAATGACTGGAACAGAACAAGGGGGAGGGTGACACAATGAGTGAGACAGAACACAGGGGAGGGTGACACAGTGACAGAACACAGAGGAGGGGTGACAATGGCTGGGACAGAACATGGGGGATTACAATTTCTGGGACAGAATATGGTGGCTGACAATAGCTGGGACATAATATGGGGGTGACAATGGCAGGGACAGAACACGGGGGGTGACAGTGATAGAACACAGAATGGGTGACAATGACTGGGACAGAACACGGGGGGTGACAATGGCTGGGATAGAATACGGGGGGGGGGGGCTGTGACACTGACAGAACACAGGGGTGGTGGTGACAGTGACTGGGACAGAACACAGCTGTGGTGACAAATTTGACTGGAACAGAACACAAGGGGGGTGACATAGTGAATGGGATAGAACACTGAGGTGACAATGGCTGGGACAGAACACAGCAGGGTGACAATGGCTGGGACAGAACATAGTAGGGTGACATAGTGACAGAACACAGGGGTGGTGACAAGGATTGGGACAGAACACAGGGGGGGTGACAATGGTTGACACAGAATACAGTTACAGTAAATAAAATGTAAAAAGGAGTGCTGAACATGTAAATAGCATTAATACCTGTGAAATTAAAAAATGAGATTAGTAGAACAATGTTTAGCAGCACTTTTAAGTGCCGATTTGTGAGTCCATGAGTGATCCGTTTTATTATGGGTTCTGAATATTTGCCTGTGGTCAGTACCGTATTCAGGTAGAGGTGCAGAGAAAAGCTATCTGATACCGCTTTTACACCAAGAAAGCGGGTCGCAGCCGGGAGCCCTGACACGGGAGCTACCCGGCTGCGACCCGCGTCATCCCCCTTTTACACCGGACTCACCAGCCCGGCATATTGCCGGGTTGGTGACATTGCCGGTGACGCGACGGGGGCGGCGCTTGGAAATCACATGATCTCCAATCGCCGCCCGCATATAGAGTGTAAACAGGAAGCCGGGTCGCGCGATCTGGCTCCCGTTTACACTGAACAGTTTGCCGGGTTGGACACGTGTTCAACCCCGCAAACTTCCCGAGTTGGAATACCGGATCACTCGACCCGGACTATTCCAACTCGACCCTTTTACACTAGCCAGCAACACGGGTTATGCACGTTCATGTGCAATAACCCGTGTTACTAGCTGGCGGTGTAAAAGGGGTATAACTTTCCCTACTGCTGCCTACCTGTATGTTGTCTCTCTCTGTGCTTCTACGTCCGGCTGGTTCCCGTTGGTGTCTTCCTGCTCTCTCGCCCATCGGTGCAATGCAGATGACGTAATGGATTCCTGTAATGGATAAGCGCCAGAGACCAGATCCGGGAATCCATTACGTCATCTGCATTGCGCTGACTGACTTTTCTCTGCACCACTACCTGAATGTGGTACTGACCTCCGGCAAATATACAGAAGCCATAATAAAACGGATCACTCATGGACTCACAAATCTGCACTTAAGTGCTGCTAAAATTGTTCTACTAATCTCATTTTATTTTTACAGGTATCAGCGCTATTTACACATTCAGCACTCCTTTTTACATTTAATATACTGTATGTTACCCCGGCCGCTGCCCTCATGTTCTCTCCCCCTGCCCAATGACAAAAACTCACACTGCAGGTGATGTACAGTTAGTGGCTCCGATGTAAGGAGTCTTTCCGGCGGCCACGCGGGAGAAGGGGGCGGGAGGGCGAGCGGCCGCAGCAATATGAATCTTAGCGAGACTGGCCGGGCGGAGCTTGCTGAAGTGTGGTCCTCTGTAAAGAGTTACAGGCGCGGCCGGCAGCAGCAGGGGGTCAGGGATGCAGAGCAGGGAGAGCGCCTCTCCTGTCCGGCGCCTCCCTGCACTGCATCCCTTTGCTGTGCGGGATGCGCCGGGCCTGAGCGCAGGCGTGTACTGCTACATCTGAGAGGTGTGTTATGAAAATGACTTACATCCAAATGTAAATGAGCCCCAAAGCTAATAAGATATACTTGTTGAAAAAAAGACACTGATATTTTGCAAGATTTGTTTGTGTATTGTGTTTTACTAGGAGGTTCCATATACTGTGAGTGGCCACGAGAAACCGTATTTAAAAAGCAAGTAGCTATAGAGATCATTGTGCCTTATAACCAATACAGCGAAATGGCACTGATGATCCCATTTGAATGTATGTATCTCTGATTTCTTTTTTCCCCAAGAATGTAACAGCTATTTAATGGGGGTAAGGTGCATTCAGGGAGATTGTTGGTCTGTTCAGGGAGTCAGGGAGATTGCTACTATTTCAGGGAGTCTCCTGCAGAATGAGGGAGGGTAGGCAACTAAGCTTGAAATACAGATTAAACACACTGTCTTGTGCAAGACATGAGATTTTCTTTTTAGGAGGAATATTGTAATGAAATAAATGGGTCAAGAGGGTGCCTTTCGAGGGGTCTTCCTTCTCATGGAAGGGTGAACATTGCTTCTGCATAGAAGGACTGAGCAGTATTTTAGCTAGTATTGTTTTTTCCGGAAAAAGCACAGTACTAAAGTGGTAGGAGCATACTTGCCTACCTGACCCTCTCCATGAGGGAGAAAATGCTCTGTTCCTGGACTTTCCTGGTAATGTATGATTGCCATCACCTGTGGTGAAACACCTTTCTTATCAATTAACTAGCTCACCACAGGTGATGGCAATCATACATTACCAGGAAAGTCCAGGAACAGAGCATTCTCTCCCTCATGGAGAGGGTCAGGCAGGCAAGTATGGGTAGGAGTGTAGATTGTGGCACAATGTTTATGTAAAGTGTACCTAGGCTGCTGAGGCCTGATTTGCACTGAATTGCACCATTGTCATGTCATTTCCCCCCCCCCCCCCCCTCTCCCACACACTTTACAATGCCGGAAATTGCGGCTTTGTGTAGCATTAATGGGGTAACAATGAGATTGTCCTGTTGCTCTCTACCCCTATCCCCCTACCCCCACCACCCCGGCGGACACACATTTTCCATTTGACAGAGTCAAACACCTGGCTGCCCGCTCTTAGAAAGTCAGCAACTATGATATATAAATTTATAATAAACAGTTACTGTACATCCTCTGACACTTTAAACAAGCAAATTTGATTTACTTCAATGTTTTCACATAAAAGTTTTATTTTAAAATAAGTAATTGCATTTCCTGACAAATTAACTTCTCCTAATAAAATATCTGAGAGTAAAAAAATCATAGGTCGGAAATGTATTTATTAAGACAATCTGATTATCTAAAATACAGTAATATCAAGTGATACAATTAGTGCTAGGACAACTATATATTATAGTCCCCTTTCCCAGCTCTTTGAAGAGGAGAATAATATCAGTGTCTAAGCTGTAACAACCCAATAAATCAGGGGACAAGTGCCGGAGGGAGGCAAATGGGCTGAACTTCACATCAAAGGCGGGTAAAACATCTAGGAAAGGGAGAAAGAGCTCTTTAAAGAATATCTCATCATAATCACCTGCAATTGTTTCTGTTTTAGATCATTAGGTGCTGATCACTTCTCTTTTTTCTTTGTGTAGAATTTTGTGTGCCTAGGGGGAGCCGTTTGTCATGTGCTAAAGTAGCACACATTACTGCTGTAACGATCCAACAAGCATTGCGACCATATGGCTTCTTCAGAAAAATAGCCAACATCAACCAATTCTCAATATAGACTGCAAATATTAAATTGTTATATAGTGGTGAGACTAGTCATCCGTTTGGAAAATGAAATTAAATTTTTTTCACAAACTAGCATAAATATGTAGCTCTGCATCACAAAGCAAACGGATACATAGCTGAGATTCATGGTTTGGCGGAAAAGGGATATTTATAAAGTGATACATAACCCTATTTTTTGTTGAGTTCAATTCTCCAGAAATCCAAATTCAATTTTGTGGATTCAAACCGAACCAAAACCTGGTACGGATCTCTGATCTGAATAAAGCACCCAGTTAAATCTTGCTGTAATTTGTTTACCGAATTGCGCTTTTGGATTGCAAAAATTACATGATTTTAGCTGGGTTTTTTTTTTTTTTTTTTATATTGTCATTTTTATTGACCTTTTGTAAACATATACAGTCAAAAAAAAGTAAAATAAAGAAAAAAACTGTTGATCAGTGCATAAAGAGTATTCTGGTCTTGCTTATAAGAATACAGAAAAAACATGATGCCATGTAAATTATCATTAATATTACTTACAATAAGAGAGCCTGTGCCGTATTATACACAAAAAAAGAGCATCTAACTCATAACTGACAAACATTGTAATTCATAAATATATAAAACAGCAGACAGCAAATGGTGCCAGAGCATATATATAAAACCATACGAGTCTCAGATATATTATTAAACTTCAGTGGTAGAATTTAGCTGTTTTTATTGATTTTTATTTATTTTTCTTTCTCAATGATTATCGATTTTTTATCAACTTTTTTTTTAAACTGAACCAAAAACTTAATCCGAACCAAAACACTTTAGGATGGTTTTACCAAAACCAAAATATGATGATCAATTAGAACCAAAACCAAAATACAGGAGTACGCACAACTTTAATTTATAGTTTTCCATTGCACCTAAATACTTACATCATTGTCAGTCATATATTCAGGGACAGCTTGGGTGTCCAGTTGCACGGGACAATTTCGGCTGGCCCGGCACACAGCCGTGCCCTGCATTCCCCTCAGTGGCTTACTACTTCCCGTGGCTCAACACCTCTTTTTAATCTAGGGTTGGCCATCGATTATTAGTGGTTAAACTCCAATGTTGGATGGTTTTGCCTTTGATGGCAGAGACTTTTTGAGAAGACAGTTTTTCGTAAAGTGATAATTTTCCCCTCTGGCTGCTGGGGTGCTCGGCTGCAGAAAGGGTCACTGAAGCCTCGGCATCTCTGCCCAGACCCCTGTCCCCCATATTGCAAGGGCTGCCAGGCCGCTGAAGTAAAGTGTGTAGCTGAGGCCCCCCGCCTCCCTCCCTCTCGCGGCATGTGTGCGGCTGACAGGCTGGTCTCTGCAGCCCTCCACCCACAGTATCTTGCGTGGCTGGCTGGGGCTGGTCTCTGAAGCCATGGCCCCCCCACGCCCCACCCTGTGGCATGTTGTGTGGCCGGCCGGAGCTGGCCTGATGGTCTCTGCAGTCGTGGCCCCTTTACACCCCCAACCACAGCATGTTGTGGGGCTGGCTGGTCTCTGCAGCTGCGGCTTGCCGCAACCCCCATCCGCGGCATGTTGTGTGGCTGGCCAGGGCTGGCCGGCTGAACTCTGCAGCCGCAGACCCTCTTCCCCCTTCTGTTGCACAGTTTCTGCAGAGATTCAGGGGCTGTTTCATGATCAAACTCGGGAAAATATGATTTTCCAGAATTTGACGAAGGTCACAAGTTCTACATCCCCTGGGGACATTTGTGACATTTAAAGGATAATGAATATGCCCTAGTGTGGAGAACACAGTGTGGGATAGGGAGCACAGCACAATGTGGAATGGGGAGCACAGCACAGTCAGGGATAGTAGCACATTATGGGATGGGAGCAGTGTGGGAAGGGGAGCACAGCTTAGTATGGCATGGGAAGCACAGTGTGGGAAGGGGATCACAGTACAATGTGGGGAGGAGAGCACAGCACAGTATGGAAAGGGGAGTACAATACAATGTGGGATGGGGAGTACAGTGAGGGAAGGTGAGCACAGCACAGAGTGGGATGGTGTTAGGTTCCTGGTGCTCAGAACAAGGGAGATGTTATGAAGCGAGTCCAGAGCACCAGGACGTAATGCTGGGAAAGGGGAATGGAAAGGGAATAGCCCCTGGCGCCCTATCTCCGTTGTCTCGCCCGTGCTGTCAGTACACTCTTGCGAGACTATGGTTGCTTGAGCCCATGGCAGCCGCGTTTGAAGGGCGGATTACGTCTGCCCAACTTCGATGCCCCCTCAGGTCTTAATGAGAGACAAAGAGTGAACCGAGACAGGGTGATAACAAGGGGCCCTCTGACTAAACAACAAGGCCAGGGGCTACTAACAAACCTAAAACCAAAGTATGTGCGGCTTGCCGCCAAAGGAAAAGAACAACAAAGGAAATGCTGACCACACGCCGACACAATACGTTTGTGTACCGGCGGTGACAGCATAAGCAGAACCCTCTGCAAAACACCAGTGACAGAAATAATAAGGGAATACAGCGGCCTAGGCCGACGGACGCGGCAGTGCCGCTACTCACGGAACCGGTACGAATACTGGCAAACGGACAGGAACTCCCAATGCTGCTGACACAGACTCTCAGAACTGGAGGACAGGCAGAATCCCAAACGACAGACCGGTGGACACCAAGAAGCCAGAAACTTGACCAGGCACAGGCAAAGGTACTGGACCTCAGGACAGGAACGCCTCACGGCAGGACACGGGATCAGACATAGGAATCGACACAGGGACTGACACAGGAATCGACACAGGAAGCTCAGGAACTAGCAGGAACCAAGCTCAGAATTCAAGCAGACTGGAAACCCAGAAATATCACCAGCATCTGTGAATAGCACTGAGCCAGCATATAACAGAGAGGCCTAATTAATAATCTCATGCAGCTGCCCTGTTGCATGACTCCAAACTGACAAGATGCAATTAGCAACCAGGTGAGGCTGAACACATGGGAACAAGCTGCAATTACACAGACTCACCAGCGGCAGCAACCAAGAGTACTCTTAAACAGAGCAACGGGAAATCCTGGCCTGCGAAACAACTTATAAACATAAAATAGGAACGAACCACTACCTGTGGTTCATAACAGTATCCCCTCCTTAAGGGTGAGTTCCGAGCACCCCATGACACCCACGGGGAACATGAACAGAAGAATAACATAAAATACCTAACTGACATGCAAAACAGGAATGAGCCACAGCCGTGGCTCATAACAGATGGGAGCATAGCATAGTGTGGGTTGGGAAGCCTAGCAGAAAGTGGGATGGAAGCTCAGGACAATGTGGGATGGTGAGCATGTCACATTGTGGGATGGAGAATACAGCACAGTGTGGGTTGAAGAGCACAATGTGGGAAAGGGAGCACAGCACAATGGGGGTAATTCCAAGTTGATCGCAGCAGGAAATTTTTTAGCAGTTGGGCAAAACCATGTGCACTGCAGGTGGGGCAGATATAACATGTGCAGAAAGAGTTAGATTTGGGTGGGTTATTTTGTTTCTGTGCAGGGTAAATACTGGCTGCTTTATTTTTACACTGCAATTTAGATTGCAGATTGAACTCACCACACCCAAATCTATCTCTCTCTGCACATGTTATCTCTGCCCCCCCTGCAGTGCACATGGTTTTGTCCAACTGTTAAAAAAAGATCCTGCTGCGATCAACTTGGAATTACCCCCAATGTGGGATAGGGAGCACAATGTGGTATGGGGAGTGCAGCACAGTGTGGGATAAAGAACACAGGAGCCTATTTATCAATGAGTGCTAAAACTCATTGTGAATGGTAAAACTTGTGTATGATAAATGATGCTCCAGCCAATTATCTCCCAACTGTAATTTTTCAAACACATGACAGGAGCTGAACACATGACAGTTAGGAACTGATTGGCTGGAGCACTATTTATCTTGCAACAAGTTTTATCATTCACAATGAGTTTCATATGGGATGGGGAGCATTGTGGGAAGGGGAGCACAGTGTAGGATGGAGAACACAGTGTCGGAAGGGGAGCACAGCACAATGTGGAATATTAGCACAGTGTCAGATGGGAAGCAGTGTGGGAAGGGGAGCACAGCACAATGTGGGATGGGGAGTACATTTAGGGATGGAGAACACAGTGTGGGAAGGAGAGCACAGCACAGTGTGGGAAGGGGAGCACAGCACAGTTTAGGATGGAGAGCATAGTGTGGGATGGGGAACGCAGTGTAGGAAGGGAAGCACAGTGTGGGAAGGGGAGCACAGCACAGTTTAGGATGGAGAGCATAGTGTGGGATGGGGAACACAGTGTGGGAAGGGAAGCACAGTGTGGAAAAGGAAGCACAGTGTGGGATGGGAAACACAGTGTGGGATGGGTAGCACAGCTCAATGTGGGATGGTAGCACAGTGTGGCATGGCGAGCAGTGTGGGATGGTGAGCACAGCACATTGTAGGATGGGTTGCACAGTGTGGGAAGGGGGACCATTGTCGGAAGGGGAGCAGTGTGTGAGATGGAGATCACAGTGTGGATGGTGAGCATAGCACAGTGTGGGATGGAGAACAGACAGTGGAATAGGGAGCACAGCACCATGTGGGATATTAGCACAGTGCGGGGTGGTGAGCATAGCACAGTGTGGGATGGAGAACAGAGAGTGGAATGGGGAGCACAGCACAATGTGGGATATTAGCACAGTGTGGGATGGGAAGCAGTATGGGAAGGGGAGTACAACACAGTCTGGGATGGGGAGCACAGTGTGAGATGGAGAAGACAGTATGGGAAAAGGAGCACAACACAGTGTGGGATGTGGAACCACATTTCCAAATGTACTAAGCCCTGGACGCCAGGGCTCTGATTAGAAAGATAACACTAGCATCCCCAGCCTACATGTCCATGCGCAGATGGACTCCTGGGTCATAAACTCAGAAGTCCAGGGACTGGCACTGATCGCAAAGGATAGCTCTTATCAGGAGAGTTGTCCTTTGTCATACTAATCGCATATATTAGTACATATGCAATTAGTATGAATGCAATGTGTGGCATGATGTACAACAGAAGGTTAGTACATCCTGCCCAATGTGAGATGTAGAGCACAGCACAGTATAGGATTGGGAACACAGTGTGGGATGGAGAGCACATCACAGTGTTAGGAACACAGGGGCTAATTCAGACCTGATCGCTGCTGTGCGTTTTTGCACAGCAGCGATGAGGTCTTAACTGCACATGTGCCGGCGCAGCTGATGGCTGTCTTAGCCCTGCGATCGCCCCTCTGCATGATTGATAGGCAGAGGCGGTCGCTGGCAGGGAGGGGGTGGGCCGGCGGCATTTGGCCACCGTTTAGGGGGCGCGGTCCGGGCAATGCAGGCGTGCCCGGACCGTTGGGGGGGCAGGACGCGGCGGCTGCATGACATCACAAGCAGCTTCTGCGACCCTCACAGTGGTGAGTAGCTCCTGCCAGCATGCAGGAGCTGAGCTGGCCGGGAGCTACTCTTCTAGTACAAAAGCATCACCGCTGTGTGATGCTTTTGTACTTGTGCGGGGTGGTCAGGCCTGACATGCTGGGCGGAATAGCCCTGTGCTGGGCGTCCCCCTGCATGTCTGTGTGACTGATTGTAGATGTGCTAAATTTAGCACATCTACGATCAGGTCTGAATTAGGCCCACAGTGTGACAAGGAGAGCATAACACAGGGGCATATTCATTATCCTTTATTTGTCACGATTTCTACACTCCCCATACTAAAGTAAGGGAATGTAGAAATTGTGACATTCATCAAACTCAGAAAATGCTTTATTTTCGGAATTTGAAAGGAAAACTGGTCACTATCCTGAGATGAAACGAACAGCTCCAGAATCTCTGCACAAGCTGCCATTTACATGACAGATTGTGCAGCAGAGGGGTAGGGGGAGAGGAGGGGGGTTGCGGCTGCAGAGCAATCTCTGCAGCCGGCAGCCCCTGACAATAAGGTCCCGGGGAGCCGCGGCTACAGCACAACCTGCAGCCCTGGTAAGCAACCCTGGTAATGTGGTGCCAGAGGCGCACAGGGAGCAAGGCACTAACATGACAATCCAGTCAGGGAAAGTGAGGGGGCCGCGGCTGAACAGTTAACTGTCACAGAGGCTGCGCTGAGCAGATAACTGTGACTGAGGTGCCAGTGGGGAGGGAGGGGACGTGCTGCTGCAGCGCTCACCTCTGGCCTGTCAATCACAAATACAGTGAGAGCCAGGGAGAGGTGAGCAGACAGGCGCTGGCTGGGCCATGTACCACTCTAGTGTACTCTAAGGAGGGGGTGGGGGGCACACCCACGGAGCCTGTCTTCAAGCTGCGCATGCACAGTGTGAGCCAGCAGGAGGAAAAATATAACTTTTCCAGAAAAGCTGCTTTGCAAAAGAAGTTTTTCTGAAGTGATCATTTTATAGGGGATAAATCATGAATATGGAAAAAATTGTGAAATGGAAGAATGAGAATTGAAAAGTAAATATTCTCATTTCACAATTTTTTCATGATGATTATGCATACTTACCTACTCTCCCGGAAGCTGCGGGAGGCTCCCATTTTTTGGGGTAGCCCCCCGCACCCCCGGAAGAGTGGGCAGGTCTCCCGCATCCTGCTCGCACCCTAGTGATGCGAGCAGGATGAGAGATAACCTCCCGCATTCGCGGGTCCGTCGGGTGAAGAAGGGGTTAAAATGACGCAAATCGGCATTTCCCGATGCGGGGGCGGGGCTTAGTGATGTCACAGTCCGGCCCCGCCCCCCGAAGACACCTGCTGCGTCTCCTCTCCGGGCTTCTCCCAGAGAGGAGAATTAAAATGTAGGTAAGTATGTGATTATGCCCCACAGTGTGTAATGGGAAGCACAGTGTGGGATATGGGAAGTTTGGGAAGGAGAGCACAGCACAATGGGGGTAATTCTGAGTTGATCGCAGCAGGAACTTTGTTAGCAGTTGGGCAAAACCATGGCCCTCATTCCAAGTTGATCGCTCGCTAGCTGCTTTTAGCAGCAGTGCAAACGCTAAGCCGCCGCCCTCTGGGAGTGTATCTTAGCTTAGCAGAAGTGCGAACGAAAGGTTAGCAGTTCTGCTACTAAAAAGTTTCATGCAGTTTCAGAGTGGCTCGATACTTACTCCTACCTTGCGATGACTACAGAATGTTTAGTTCCTGGTTTGACGTCACAAACACGCCCTGCGTTCAGCCAGCCACTCCTGCGTTTTTATCAGGCACGCCTGCGTTTTTCAGCAAACTCCCTGAAAACACTGAGTTGCCGCCCAGAAACACCCACTTCCTGTCAATCACACTACACTGGAGCGACTGAAAAGCGTCGCTCGAGCTCGTGTAAAACTGCATAGATTTGTGTGAAAGTACATTGCGCGCGTGAGCTGCGTGCGCTGCGTGCCATACGCATGCGCAGAACTGCTGATTTTTAGCCTGATCGCTACGCTGCGAAAAACGGCAGCGAGCGATCAACTCGGAATGAGGGCCCATGTGCACTGCAGGGGAGGCAGATATAACATGTGCAGAGAGAGTTAGATTTGGGTGGGTTATTTTGTTTCTGTTCAGGGTAAATACTGGCTGCTTTATTTTTACACTGCAATTTAGATTGCAGATTGAACACACCCCACCCAAATCTAACTCTCTCTGCACATGTTATATCTGCCTCCCCTGCAGTACACATGGTTTTGCCCAACTGCTAACAAAGGGGTTCATTCCGAGTTGATCATAGCTGTGCAAAATTTTGCACAGCTATGATCAACTTTCCTGACATGTGGGGGGACACCCAACACGGGGCTAGTCCACCCCGCATGTCAGTCCGGACCCCCTGCAAGAAGTGCAAAGGCATCGCACAGCGGCGATGCCTTTGCAGTTCAGGGGTAACTCCCGGGCAGCGCAGCTTTAGCGAGCTGGCCGGGAGCTACTCCTCGCTCCCTGGCCCGCAACGGCTGCGTATGAAGTCACGCAGCCGCTGAGGCCCGCCCCCCGTTTGGTCCGGCCACGCCTGCGTTGGCCGGACCGCGCCTACAAAACGGCAGCCAAACACTGCCGTTTTGCCCCCTCCCGCCCATCAATCGCCTCTGCCTGTCAATCAGGCAGAGGCAATCGCTGTCCTGCCACGGCCGTCCCGCATGCGCAGCCGCACAAAGGCACCGGCGCATGCGCAGCAGGGACCCGTTCGCTCTGCTGCGTGAAAATGTAGCGAGCGAACGGGTCGGAATGAGCCCCAAAGTTCCTGCTGCGATCAACTCAGAATTACCCCCAATGTGAGAGGAAGAGTACAGCACAGTGTGGGATTGGTCGCACAGTGTTGGATGGGGAATACAATATGGGAAGGAGAGCACAGCCCACTGTAGGATGGGAAGCACAATGTGGGATGGGGAGCACAGTGTGTCGACATGAGTTTTTTTGTTTTTTTTGGGTGTCGCTTTCTCTGTAGAGTGACCGGGAACCCCAAATAGTGCACCGTGCCCCTCGCATGGCTCGCTTTGCTGGCCATGCTTCGGGCAAGGTTCCTCGCTGCGCTTGGCACAGGTTACCATTCCCAATTGTAGTCCACGTGGATCGTAAAGCATGAAAAAGTACAAAAAATGGAAAAAAAATGAAAAATTCATGTTGACATTCTGTCATGTCGACCTAGAGCCCATGTTGACCTAGAAACTATATCAACCTACTTACTGTTAACCAATAGTGGTCGACCTAGACATTGTCGACCTAAGTGTGGTCGACCTAGAGACCGGATACCGCCCAGCATAGTGTAGGATGGGGAGCACAGTGTGGGATGGGGAACACAATGTGGAAAGGAGAGCACAGCACAGTGTAGGATGGTGAGTACACTCAGGGCCAGTTCTACACCTTGCGGCGCCCAGTGCGAAAGTTTCCACTGGCGCCCCCCCAGCGGCAAAACGGAGGCGTGGCTTCATAGGGGAGGGTCGAGAGTAGTTGTGCCCCCCTGTAGATTTGCCCCCAGTAGCTGTGCCCCCAGTAGTTGTGCCCCCAGTTAATTTTCCCCCAGTAGCTGTTCCCCTGTAGCAGTGCCCCCCGTAGTTGATCCCCTAGTAGTTGTGCTCCTTGTAGCAGTGCCCCATGCAGTAGTGCCCCCAGTAGCTGTGCCCCCAGTTTATTTGCCCCCTGTAGCTGTGCCCCCCAGTAGTTGTGCCCCCAGTAGTTGTGCCCCCAGCAGCTGTGCCCCCAGTTAACTTGCCCCCAGTATCTGTTTCCCCTGTAGCAGTGCCCCCTGTAGTTGTTCCCCTAGTAGTTGTGCCCCTGTAGTACTGCCCCCAGTAGCTGTGCCCCCAGTTGATTTGCCCCCTGTAGATTTGCAGCAGTAGTTGTGCCCCCAGTAGCTGTTTCCCCTGTAGCAGTGCCCCTGTAGTTGTTTCCCTAGTAGTTGTGCCCCCTGTAGCTGTGCCCCTTGTAGCAGTGCCCCTGTAGTAGTGCCCCCTGTAGTAGTGCCCCCAGTAGCTGTGCCCCCAGTTGATTTGCCCCCAGTATATGTACCCCTTGTAGCAGTGCCCCCAGTATGTGCCCCCTGTAGATGTGGCCCCAGTATGTGCCCCCTGTAGCCGCTTTGAAACCTAAAAGAAAATCACAATACTTACCAGCCTCGCTCCTGCTTCCGGACCGATGCTTCTGCTGCTTCTGCTGTTTCCGGGCGCCGGCTCCTCTCTATGGGAGAGATGTCATAGCAGCGCCGCACTGACACTAGAGGTCAATATTGACCTCTAGCCAGAGTCAGCGATGCCGGCTGCAGCAGGCGCACACAGCGCTCGGTGCAGCCGGGGGCCGGGAGCCAGGGAGCGAGGAGGGAGGATAATAGTATCGGCTCTTGCCACGGTGGCGCCCTCAGGGTAGCGGCGCCCCGGGCAAAAAGCCTGCTTGCCCGTGGCAAGAGCCGCTACTGAGTACACTGTGGGATGGGGAACACAGTGTGGGATGGGGAGCACAGCACAATGTGGGATGATAGCTCAGTGTATGATGGGGAAAACAGTGTGAGATGGAGGTCAATGGAGTAGAAGTATGAAACATCGATATGGAGGAGAAGCCTTCAGCTTTCTCAAACTATCTTTCACCTCAGCTATGGTCTCCACTTTGTGATCATGGTATACATCCTTGTGGCAATGGTGGTCATTCCGAGTTGTTCGCTCGCTGACGATTTTCGCAGTGCAGCGATCAAGTGAAAAAACGGCAAAAATGCGCATGCGCATGGTACGCAGCGCGCATGCGCTAAGTAACTTAACAGAAAACTTTGGAGATTTACCCAAGCTCGATCGACGTTTTTTTAACGCTCGAGTGATCGTAGTGTGATTGACAGGAAGTGGGTGTTTCTGAGCGGAAACTGGCAGTTTTCAGGGAGTGTGCTAAAAAACGCAGGCGTTCCAGATAAAAACGCAGGAGTGGCTGGGGAAACGGGGGAGTGGCTGGCCGAACGCAGGGCGTGTTTGTGACGTGAAACCAGGAACTAAATGGACTGAGGTGATCGCAGTCTAGGAGTAGGTCTGGAGCTACTCAGAAACTGCAGGGAATTATTTAGTAGCAGTTCTGCTAATCTTTCGTTCGCTATTCTGCTAAATTAAGATACACTCCCAGAGGGCGGCGGCTTAGTGTTTGCAGTGCTGCTAAAAGCAGCTAGCAAGCGAACAACTCGGAGTGAGGGCCAATGTCTGATGGCCAAGAGGAATGCAGTCACCCCCCTCTCCAATACTTACACACTACACACCGATAGCACAGGAGAGGAGGAGGCTCACCACCAGAGTCTGTGTGAATGGAGCTGTGGCTGTTGGACATGCACATAATCTCCCTCGCCCATCTATGTATCCAGTGCGGAAAGCGCTACTGGTCAGAGCTCTCTGGCTGTAGCAGTGCCGATCGTGCCAGCAGGTGGTAGCGCCTAGGGCAGAGAGGGAGACCAGGCTGTCTCCATCTCTGAAAAACACAAAATGTCAACCTCCCAGGCTGCATAGTGTGTTAGTCTGTCCCCTCCAGGCCTCAGTATGTATGTGGGGTGTGGTATGGTATGCCGGCGGCTGGGATCTCGCCGACCAGCATACCGGCGCCGGAATGCCGACCGCCGGCATACCGACAGCGTGGCGAGCGCAAATGAGCCCCTTGGGGCTACGCGCACCACACTATTTATTCCCCCTCCAGGGGGGTCGTGGACCCCCAAGAGGGAGAAAAAGTGTCGGTATGCTGGCTGTCGGGATTCCGGCACCGGTATACTGTGCGCCGGGATCCCGACAGCCGGCAAACTGAAGACCACCCTGTATGTGTTCATGTTTCCTCTAGCCATCCCCAATATATATGTATCCATAATACCCAATATCCCAGTTTGTATGTCACCACAGCCCATGTGTGTCACCAAGTCATATATTATATACATACTTCCAACATTGCCAGTAATATATTACGTAAATACATCCAGCATTGCCAATCTATTATATAGGTACTTCCAGCACTGCCAGTCATATATTACATAGATACTTCCAGCAATGCCAATCGTTTATTACATAGATACTTCAAGCACTGCCAGTCATTGTGGGGGTCCCGGGCAAGGAAGTTGTGGGGTCCCCCACTACAGTAGATGACAGACCCCTGAGTCCACCCTTACACACACACACACACACACACACACACACACACACATACACCCATGCTGCAGCTGAGCTGAGCCGCCGGGAGTGGGGAGACTACCACGGTCCTGGGTGTGGGGGCTCCGGGACGACCGCCCCTTTCGCCCCTCCCTTAATCCGGCCCTGCTTCCAGCATTGCAAGTCATATATTACACACATACTTCCAGCATTGCAAGTCATATATTACTCACATACTTCCTGCACTGCCAGTTATATATTACGTACTTACTTCCAGCATTGTAAGTCATATATTACGCACATACTTCCAACACTGCCAGTCATATATTAAGCACAGACTTCCAGCACTGCCAGTCATATATTACGTGCATACTTTAAGCATCGCCAACCATATATTACAACCATACTTCCAGCATTGCAAGTCATATATTACATACTGTGGCAAGGACAGCATGATATCACAAGAGGTTATGTGGAATGACAGGCTTTCGCAGGGTTGGAGCAGCAGCAGCATGTCTGATGGAATCCAGTCCAGGTTTTGGCTGAGTCTGTTGTAAGCCACAGATAGGCTAATCACTACAACTTGTCTGCTATCTTTAAAAATGTGTTTGTGCAATAGGTCATTGCTTCTGACAGTGAACCAGTCACCCACATGATAGTACTGGGGGTGTAGGGTTATGTTAGGAGCCATCTGGATTGTTATACCAACTTGATTGAAGCCTGTGTATTACTAAGTGAACTCTATGCTGCTGCCTGGTACTGCAGTTCTGCTGTCTATCTGCTGAAGAAAGGCAAGCTATATATTACATAGATACTTTCAGCACTGCCAGTCATTTATTACATGCATACTTCCAGCACTGCCAGTCATTTATTACATGCATACTTCCAGCACTGCCAGTTATTTATTACGTGCATACTTCCAGCACTGCCACTCATTTATTACATGCATACTTCCAGCACTGCCAGTCATTTATTACATGCATACTTCCAGCACTGCCAGTCATTTATTACGTGCATACTTCCAGCAATGCTAGTCATATATTAGATACATTTTTCCAGCTTTGCCAGTAATATATTCTGTACATACTTGCAGCATTGCAGTGCATATATTACATACATACTTCCAGCATTCCCAGTTATATATTACATACGTACTTCCAGCATTGTCAGTCATATATTACATAGATAATTCTAGCGTTGCCATGTTGAAAGAGAAGTGTACTACGGTGCAGGCTCCATTCTACTTGTCTTCTAGGAAGCCTCATTCCCTATACCAAGATGGTGACCAAGATCATTGCTAAAAAAAATGTGCAAGGGCTATCTTGTCTTTTTATTGTCTAGTGTGACATGGTATGGAACAAAAGTCTCTTGCATAGCTCCTATGAGAGTCCAGGTTAATGTTGGCAGATTATAGCGGTGCCTGGTGCAGTGACGTCAGTCCACATACTTAATGAGCTTAACAGTAATGCAGGTTTATTCAGTAAACACACAGGTGACTTGGATGTGTTATTGTAATAGGTAATTGGCGCCTTATATCAGACAAGGTAACACAGCAGTGGTAGTGGTACTTATAAGTCTGTGTGTGTGGCTGCGGTATATCAGCAGGGGATGTCTCCGGTGGTAAAGGGATGGAGGACTGCACGGCCATGCAGTCCTACTCCCACTGTAAAGAAGGTGCACCGCCCGGTTCAGTGATAGCTCCAGAGGCGTGGTAAATGCAGGAACACTGTAAGTCTCTCACTCTATTCATACACTGAGCTCCACTCCCGGTCTCACCTTTCCACGCACTGTCACTAAGATGGAGGATCAGATCATGTACTAAGCTCCACCTCCGGGAGACACTGGCACAAGGGGACAAACACTAGGGGATGCACCCATAGGATCCTATTGTAGAAGGAGACAGGCACAGAGCACACCATCTGCTAACTCTCCCCCTCGCTTAAGACTGTCTCCAATCACACATTTAAAAGAACATGACATGTTATCAAATATTTCAATAAAGTCATTCCTGTAACCGAAAACATAACTGTGACGCAGAAACAGTAAGAACAAATCAACATTAAACATATTCCAGTCCACATTCTTTCAGGAATGCAAGTGTGATTACAGTCCTTTTGTCAACATGTTGGCAATGTTTTCTTCACTTGCAACATATTCCACATTGATGGACTTGTTTTCCACTAGTTCTCGAATGAAGTGATGTCTTATAGCAGTGTGCTTAGACTGTCCATGAGGCTTTGTGCTACAAGAAAGATCAATTGCTCCTTTGTTATCACACTATATGTTGATGATCTCACTGTGATAAAGAAGATCTAACTCACATAAAGTCTCTTTTATCCAAAGCGCTTCTTTTGAAGTTTCTGTGAGTGCTATATACTCCGCCTCTGTCATGGAAAGAGCAACTGTGTGTTGTTTGCTACTTGCCAAGCTTACAGCTGCGCCTGCTAGTGCAAACAGGTATCCAGTATAGGAACGTCTGTCGTCCTCATTTGTACCCCAGTCGGCATCACAGAATACTTTTAAGCTGGTGTCTGTTGATTTTGTAAATCTCAGCTTTAGTGAACTTGTACCTTTGAGGTACCTTAGCATTCTCTTTACTGCAATCCAGTTTTGTCTCCCAGGATTATTTGCGAACTGACTTGCCCAACTCACTGCATGTGTGATGTCAGCTCATGTCCCAATACTTGCATACATCAAACTACCAACAGCATTTTGGTAAGGGATTTCTTGCATTTCCTCTAGCTCCCTCTTGCTGATTGGTGACATTGCATCTGTCGTTCCGTATTTGGAAATTATTGCCTCAATGTATGTTTGTTGGTAAATTGTAACAGTTCCTTCTGTAGAATATGTACAAATTTCATGCCTAATAAGTGGTTTGCAGGGCCTAGATCTGTTAACTTGAATCTTTGTTTGAGCTGGTGTTTCACATCAGTGATGTGATATTCTTGACCTGCCAGAAGTAAATCATCCACATACACAGCTAATATGAACAATTTTTCTTCCATAGTCCTATGGTATAGGCAGTGATCAGTTTTTGGCCTAACAAAGTTAATTTCTAGTAGCACTGCATCCAACTTCACATACCAGCAATGGCCACTTTGCTTGAGGCCACATAGTGGCTTCTTTAAGAGACAAACTTTCCCAGTTTGGAATATTTCCACATCATAGTGTTCAGGTGGTTCCATATAAATTTCTTCAACTAACTCTCCATTCAGGAATACAGAATCAAAATCTAGTTGCAATAACAGTAGATCATGTAGTGTAGCAAGAGCAATCACTAATCTTAAGGTACTATACCTTGCAACAGGTGAGTAGATCTCTCCGTAATCAATTCCGGACTTCTGGGTATATCCCTTGGCAACAAGTCGGGCTTTGTAACGAGCTACTGTCCCATCTGCATTCAACTTCTTGATCATTTTACGGTCACTTGGTCTATCAACCATAGTCCATGTACTGTTATCATTTAGTGCTGACAGTTCTGTATCAATTGTTGACTTCCACTCTGTCCAATCACTGCTTGACTTTGCTTCTTATATGTTGTGAGGTTCACAGTAAGCTATGTTTGCATACTCCTCACTGTATTTCTTGGCTGGAATACCTTTGTTGCTTCTCATGGAACTTCTGTTCCCTGATTTGTTGTCTATTTTGACACTCTCAGATTCAGACACGCTTTCTGCTGCCTGTACATCCAGTAATACATTCTTCTTCTTGCTCCACTGCCCCAGTCTTTGGTGCTGTATTGGAGAATACCACATCTCTGGATTTAAGAAGACATTTACTTGTAACATCCCAAAGCCTTTATCCTTTGCTTTCTTCACAGTATCCAAGCATTATACAGTACATTCTATGGATTTTGGATCCAGCTTTCTCCTTTTTTCCTTTGGCATATGTGCAAAAGCTTTGCTCCCGAAGACACGAAGATGACTGACACTTGGATTTTCTCTGGACCACGCCTACAGTGGCGTTTTTCCTTTGACGGCCACTGTAGATGCACAATTCTTCGGTAGATACTGCTTCTGCCCAAAATTTCTTTTCCAGGCCAGCATCACTTAACATAGTCCGTGCTCTTTCAACAATTGTTTGGCCTGACCGCTCACTCACGCCATTCTGTTCCGGTGTGTAGGCAATTGTTAGCTGATGGTTTATGCCATATTTCCTAAGGAATGCGGCTAAGACTTTGTTATCATACTCTCCACCATTGTTTGATCTCAGGATCTTTAGTTTTAGACCCGTCTGAGTCTCCACCAGGTTTTTGTATTCCACATTTTTGTTGATGACTTCACTCTTTTCTTTAATGAAGTACACGCGTGTCATTCTTGTGGCGTCATCAATGAGAGTCATGAAGTACCTATAGCCACTGATCGATTCCACCTCCATCGTACTACACAAATCGGTGTGCACTAGAGCTAACTGTGTCTCTACTCTACTAACTGACTTTGGAAATGGGTTGCGAGTTTGCTTGCCTTTTATGCAACTCTCACACTTGGGTCTTTCAGCGTTGCTCATGGTGATCCCTGTTGCCATTCCATCTAGCAGTTTCTGGATGTTGTCATATCCTAGATGACCCAAGCATTTGTGCCACAGTACCACTGACTGTTTTTCATCAGTAGCCATCATTGCAGTACACTCCTCAGTATCCAGGACATATAGTTGGTTGCCTCGGGTTGCTGAAACAATAACAGTCCCTCTTTTATTTTGCACCATACACTTGCCCTTGTGAAATTGGACTTTATAGTCTTTCTTCTCTAGGACGCTGATAGCAATGAGATTACTTCCTAAATAAGGCAAGTACAACACATCTTGGATATCTGTAACAACTGTTTCTCCTCCAATTCTTGAACGTACTGTGATTGTCCCAGCTTGTGATGCAGAAAGGACCTTATTTCCAATCCCTGTAACTGTAGTGGGTACACAGAGGGCCGTTTCTTGGATCCCCCGAGCGGGGTACAGAGGGGGATCCAAGTTAGGCAGAGGGAAAGGCCGGCGCGAGGAGCGACTGGTGAGGCGTGCCGAAGAGCGGTAATAGCCTCTGTAAGTATTCTCTCTCTCTCTTTCTCTCAATGTGTAACATGGGGACACCTGCCGTAATGTGTGAAATGGGGACTCTTGCCTGCCGTAGTGTGGGGATTTAAAGTATCAAGGGCATTGCGGTGTGTGGCATAATATGGTGCAGGGGGCATTACTGTGTGGGGCTTAATATGGTAGAATTTTATTTTTCCTGTGGTGGTCGTGATCTGTTGGAGCAGGGTCAAAAACTGGATTGTGAGGTAGTCTTTTCAGACGAGGCCATGCCCATTTAAATGAGGCCACACCCATTTATATGAGGCCACGCCCCCTTGCTGGGTGCGCACACAAGGTTTTTTTTATATCTAGGTGTGTGTGTGTGGGGGGGCACATTTTTTTATGTCATGGGGGGCGCATTTTTAAATCTTGCACTGGGAGCCAAATTGGCTAGAAACAGCCCTGGGTACACACAGTGTTAAAGAATTGAACCAATGCTTATTGCAACTGAAATGCCTAGTGGCCCCCGAGTCCATGTACCAGCAATCCTTCCTGTTACTGTCTGCAACATTCAGTGCTGACTCGTTTGGCTTGTCACGCTGCTTCTGCGCACTACTGGAATTTCTCATCCTGCAATCTGAAGCTTTATGTCCTATCTTGTGACATACAAAACATTTGAACTTGTGCTTTTTAGACTTTGTACCCTTTGTGATCAAGGTAGAACCCTTAGCTATGGTCTCGACAGGAATACGTCCTTGGAACTGTAGTAGCTTGGCCCTTACAATCTCTGTTGTAGGCTTAGTGTCATTTGACTCTAAAGCAACCACCTGAAAGTCAAATTCTGGTGTCACATTCTGCAACATAGCCATTGCCACTTCTTCCTCGTCCACCTGTGCCCCCACAGATACCAACTGCTGAGCTATCGACAATATCTTATCAATATAATCATTCATGTCCATGCAGGCACTCAGTTTCGTTCCATATAGCATGCGTCTCAAACTTATCCTTCTCATTAGACCTTTGTCTTCATACGCATTTTACAGGGCTGTCCACATGTCCTTAGCTGACACTTTCCCACTGACTATTGAATAAACATGCTGCTCTACTGCTAAACCTATCGTCCCAATGGCTCTGTCTACGTTATCTGGGTTTGGACCTGCTCCTGGGTCTATTGTGACCTTCCACAACTTTTCCCACTTAAGCTGCATCTCCATGGCAAACTTCCATGTAGCATAGTTCTCTGAACCTTTCATCTTAGCAAAGTTCATACTGTGTCCTGTGTTATACATCATCTCTGTGCTTGTATAAAGTGTTACTTTAGCCTTTATCTGTGTTATTACTCAAAACACTCAGGGGTTAATCTTTAGGCATGTGGGTCTGGGCCCATAACCTGTTGGCAGAGTATAGCGGTGCCTGGTGTAGTGATGTCAGCCCACATGATTAATAAGTTTAAACAGTAATGCAGGTTTATTTTGTAAACACACAGGTGACTTGGATGCAGTGGTGCAAGTAGAAAAAATTTCTTGGTACTGTGTGCATGCACTGAATGCGTGCATGCCAAAAAAATGGATGTGGCCACATGGGGCATGGCTAATGAAAATAGGGGTTTGATACACATATGACCCCAATAGCACAATGCCAGGTATAGATATGCCCCCAATAGTGGCACATACACATATGCCCCCACAATGCCAGATATGCCCCCACCATACCAGATACATATATGTCCCCCCAGTGCAAGGTACACATATGCCCCCATAGTGCCAGATATGTCCCCACAGTGCAGATATACATATGCCCCCAGGAGTTCCACATATGCCCCCATAGTGCCAGCTATGTCCCCACAGTTCAGTTACACATATGCCCCGGTAGCAGTACTTATAAGTCTGTTTCTGTGGCTGTGGTATATCAGCAGGGAATGTCTCCGGTGGTGAAGGGATGGAGGACTGCATGGCCATGCAGTCTGACTCCCACTGTGAAGAAGGTGCACCGCCCAGTTCAGTGGTAGCTTCAGAGGTGCGGTACATGCAGGAACACTGTAAGTCTCTCACTTTGTTCATACACTGAGCTCTGCTCCCGGTCTCCACGCACTGTCACTAAGATGGAGGATCAGAGCATGTACTAAGCTCCATCTCCGGGAGACACTAGCACAAGGGGACAAACACTAAGCGATGTGCCCATTGGATCCTATTGTAGAAGGAGACAGGCACAGAGCGCACCATCTACTAACAGGTAATACCTGCATATAAAGCTGCTCCAGAATCCCTGCAAAGCTACCCATTTGCAGCATACACTCACTGGCCAGTGAGCTATATCAAATCCACTATGTTCTATCACCAGTGTACATGTAACAGTGAGTACAAATGTACCTGGTATCTTTCAATCTTTCAATAAACCAACACAACTGATTAAGTCACTGGGTTGTTCATAGTTTGAATCATCCTTGGGTAGGTGTCAATATAACTCTGAAATATCAATACCCACACACACATAGTTTCCAACAGGTTATGGGCCCAGGCACACACAGTTTAAGTACACATGTCCCAAGGTGCTAGGACACCCAGAGTAGCGTACTGACACCATCTTAAGCACATCTGTAGTGTAGACTGCCATTGAGCACAGAGCACTGGCGCATCTCCAGGGGGGCCCACACCGCATACGTTGCACCCATTTTTTGAATACTCACCCTTCCGGAGTCCCGTGCCGGTGTCAGCAAAACTATTATAACACAGTGAAAATGGAGCAGTAGCCATTTTCACAGAGTTCTGCACATGCGCAGTAGAGAAATCACTGGAAAAATGGCCGCCGCACCATTTTTCTCAGCGATCTGCGCATGCGCAGTAGAGTCTGAGCCCTCTAGAGCTCAGACTTTCAGCGCTGCCGGCAGAGAGGAAGGGACCTGAATGGAGGAGGCAGCACACGGACCTCCTGCTCTCTTAAAGCGGCCCTGGCACAGAGTGAAGACAGCACAGAGTGTTCCAGTGCAGGTTGTTAGCACAGAAGCTAGTCAGTACTCAGAAGCTGAATAGAACAGAGTGGGGACAGCACATGGTGTTTTTCAGCTCAGTGTGGGGGTGATTCAGATGTGAACAGATTTAGCATCGCTGCTACTTCCTTGGTAATGCATATGGTAATGCAGCAGAAGGAGTCTCAAATAACTAAACACCTCCTGCATATATGGGGGTGATTCAGATCTGATCGCTGCTGTGCCTTTTCGCACAGCGGGCGAACAGCGATTGACTGTGCATGTGTATGCACTGCAATGCACACGTGCATCGACAAACAACAACAGGCATCACCGGACAGCGACAGGGTGGTGCAAAAGTTTAGATTGCACGGCCGTTCACAAGGTAATTGACAGGAAGAGGACATCAGTGGGTGGTAACTGCCCGTTTTCTGGAAGTGTCAGGAAAAACGCAGGCATTTTCTGGGAGGGTGTGTGACGTCAGCTCTGGCCCCAATTAGCCTGTTTGTATCGCACTGTAAGGGGTCTATTTACTAAGCGTTGGACGGAGATAAAGTCGCTGGAGATAAAGTTCCAGCCAATCACCTCTTAACTGTCATTTTTCAAACCCAGCCTGTGACATGACAGTTAGGAGCCGATTGGCTGGGACTTTATCTCCATCCACTTTATCTCCGTCGCAGTCTTAGTAAATAGACCCCTAAGTCTTGGGCTATGCACAGACTGCACAGAATGGGAAAAACATTTGATGGTGAGTGTGATGCAAACTGTTTTGCAGCTGTCCGTTGACTGAGGGGAATTTTCGCACAGCGTACACATGCAATCACATACTTGCACGAGGCAAAATTTCACTCTCCCTGGGCGGCGACTATCTGATCGCAGGAGAGTGTAATTTGCAGCACAGCAATCAGGTCTAAATTAGGCCCCAACTAGCCCATGAGGTTACGCAGTCCGGCTGCCGCAGCTCTATTGCTCAGGCCATGAAATCACCGTTGGAAGACGAAGACCCTGGCCTTGGCACTCACACAAAACTGAGGTGACATGCCTGTTTTGGGAAACGGAGACTATCGCTGTTCCCTCTCTACCCCAAAATGGCTGCAGATCACATGTGCAGTACGGGTCATGCACATGTGCAATGTACCCAACATCAGTACATTGTGTGCTTCTAGGATATATGTCTACATCTGAATCACCCCCTGTGTCAATACAGAGACTGAGTAGTTTACAGAAGCTGTTAAGTTATGTCTGTAAGAAGCATGTGTACAGGAGCTGCACCTATAATGGGGTTTATCAAGTTAAAAGGTACAGAGAAAGAATTATACACGCTAGAAATTTTCTATGGAAATGCAATTGAAGCATAAAAGATTGTGGAAGGCTTCAATAGATCCTGGTGCAGATCCAATCCCAGATGATGTAGAGAGAGCCATGGACCCATTTTATGCCACATTTTGTGGCATAAAATGGGAGTGTGGAGCTGTCTGAAGGCATTCATTGGACATTTGGATGAATTAGGAATAAAAGGGACATGTGGCATAAAAGAGGTATGTGGAGGAGTCTGATGGTATTAAAGGGGTTTCATCCAGCATAAAAGAAGTACTGTATGTGGAGCAGTCTGAAAAAAACTGACATCAATTTTAGTGTGTAGGCCCAACATTCCCATTAAGGTTGCTATCCTTGGATTTGCTTTGGTTAATTTTATTAAAGTAAGTGCCACATTATTTATATGTAACTGTCACAAATGTTTTTCCATGTTCATAAATACATTTTCCGCAAAATGGCACTTGACCTAATCACATGGTGGTTATGTGGAACTCGCCAAAAAAGGTTGCGGACTACTGCAATACATATAGTAGTAGGTAAATACAGTACATCCTACATCCTGCACAACGTAGATTCCTATGCCAACTTGTCTATGTTATATACTGAAAAATTCTCGTGCCTTGTAGAGCTATACAGATGGAGCCACGCTCATGTAGGCTTCTCTGCTGCGTCTAGGTGCACCAAGGTTTATTAGCATAAACCCTTCATCTATTGTTCTCAGCTGCAATACAATACAGAGAGAACAATACAGCAGGAGATTAAGTCATTACAGCAGGGGATTAAGTCCGACTGCCCAGTCTCAGGTAATCCTATTAAAGGCAAAGATGAGGAGGGCTCCATCTGTAGTTTATTTTCCCAAAAGTTTTTTATTGAAGTAAAAGCAGTTTACAAATAGTATCACACAATTCACTATGAGTCCGGGTCACAAACTCACAGACTAAAGACCTAATTCAGCAAGGATCGCACAAGCAATCCTTAATTCGCATGTTCAGAGTAGGTTCATTGATCGCATAGCAGGGATGTGAATGCCTCTGCCTGATTGACAGGCAAAGGTGTTCTCGGAAAGGAATCGGGGCACGGTCGTCCCCATTTTCCAGGAGTGGTGAAGCCAATGACTGCCTCGTGGACGCAGTTTCCTTGGCCTGGAAAGCTACCTGCAATGGCAAGCGTACCATTGGAACTTCGGGAAATGCAGGAAGAAGGTGGTATGCATTACATGTGGCAGTAATACTGTGGGAGTTATGTGGAAGGTGCACTACTACTGTCTGCATTATGTGTGACACTAAGACTGTGGGCATTATGTGGAAGGGGCACTACTACTGTAGATGTTATTTGTATAAGGGGCACTACTCTGGGCATTGTGTATATGGAGCACTACTGTGTAGCATAATGTATATATTGGGAACTACTGTGTAGTGTAACGTGACTAAAGGGCACTGCTGTGTAGCATAACGTGTATAAGGGGTACTACTGTGTAGCGTAATGTGACTAAGGGACACTACTGTGTGACATAACATGAACAAGGGGCACTACTATGTGGTGCAATATGAATCAGGGGCACTACGTGCGGTGTAATGTGAATAATATTGTGCTACAGTGAGGCATAATTTGAACTGGGGGTACAATTTTGTGGCCACGCCCCTTCCTTGTGAGACCACACCCCTTTTTGCGGCTCACATGTACTGTCCCTTTATTACATATGGGAGGGCGCAAATTTAGCATTTTCAAGGGGGCGCCAAACACCCTTGCACCGTACCTGGTCAGACACATCTTTTGCACATGCGTCTATATTGTACTGATTTTGTATGCACAGAATTGCAGTAGCGATTGAGGAGCATTGGAGATGCACGGTCTCAGAAATGTTTTGAAAATGTATTGGGTTTTTCTGAGCAGCGATGGGGAGTTAGGGATTCCGGCGGTCGAAATTAAGATGGTCCATCTTATGGTTGTTTATGGGTGTGTCGTGGGCATTTCGCTGATACTGATTGCATTCAGAGACACAGAAGGATCCACATAGGAGGCCATATTCAGACTAATAATCTGCACCTGCCATAGTTCTGGTGCCAATTTCGATGATGTGAATGAAAATGTGCTCACAGTGGGCAACTCAGTCCTTGCACATGCAGACGCACGGATGTACACCAGGGTAGTACTTGTAGCGATATTTGCATAAAATCACAGAAGAAATATTGGCAAAAGACATACACAATGTAGCGCCTGACTCAGAATTAGGCCCTAAATGTGAGAAAAATAGAGTGATTTTCCCTGAGGGGACTGATAAAATCAAGAGGAAAAAATACTGTACCAATTGGTGGGTCATTGTCAAGGAGCCTAATTGCATATCAAATAGTCTGTCATAAGGCATTAACGGGTATATTTCTCAAAATTATTTTTACTAAAATATTGTGAAAAATTGTGTTTTCACATCCTTTTCACATTATTTTAGTATTACCAGAATGTACTAAAGGGCAAGTGGAGGAGAATTCTCAAAATTTACCTCCAAGCCCTTAATACCAATTTTTTTAGTAACCAGATCAGGTATGGGAAATGCATTCTGCCCAAATATGCTAAAAAATAAAAATACAGGTGGGAGCAGAGGCGGAACTACCACTGGCACAGCAGGTGCATTGCACCGGGCCCCTGAGTGCTAGGGGGCCCACTGCTGCCCAGACCAGCAATGAGTTATCCTCTGGCCCCCACAGAAACTATTTTGAATAATGAGCAATGAATGGCCCAGTGCAGAGATCAGGGTGGGTCTCACTGCCTGAGGAACCTGCCCCTTACCATAGGGAAGCAGGGCTGACCTTGTGGGTGCAAGACCGATAGAGTAGTCCTGCCACCTATCAACATTGTTGATCACAGCCACTTACTGACTATAATTAACAGACAGCTGTACATTATTCTGATTCACTGCTGTCAGAGTCTGCCTGACTGAGGGCCATATTGAGGAAAGAGCAAGTAGAGGCCGCTGTGTTCCTGCTCCCACCAAGGTACATGCCCCCTGTTCTCCAACTACACAGAACATTGTGCTTGTACCCCTGTCACCCACTGACTCCCCATATCTTCCTCTGCCCCCCCCCCCCCGCCTTCTGCTATCACCCTTTGCCTCCCCCTGCATTCCACTGTTACCGTCTGCCTCTCTATGTCTGCCTGCATTACACTTTTACCGTCTGCCTCCCCCTGCCTTACGCTGTCATCTACTGCTGTGTGGCATATTGTGAACCTGGGTTGGAGTAGGCGGGGCCTAAATTATATTTTACACCTGGGCCCACCACTCACAAGTTCCGCCACTGGGTGGGAGTTGTGTTGTAATAAGCATTATCCAGGTTAACCTTGGTCAGGGCCGAAACTAGGATTTTTGTCACCCGGGGCAAAACAGTAATCCGGCGCCCACCACCACCACGTGTAACTCTGTGCGAAGACTGACAATGCTGCCAGCCAGTACCAGGTAACGGGCTATTTCCACTCATGGGTGTCCACGACACCCATAGAGCGGAAATAGATCCTGTGGCGAGAGCAGCGAGCCACCGAGCCCGCAAGGGGCTTTTTTGCATTCACCCCCTGCCAGCATTCTGGCGGCCGGGATCCCGGCGTCGGTATGCTGACCGTGCACCGACCACGTAACCCCAACCCATATATACTCCATAAGGGCAAAGGGCTGGTTGCTGCTATTAAGCTTCTTTTCTAGACATTTAGCTGGACTTAGGGGGTAATTTCGACCCATTCGCACGCAAAGGTTCTTTGCTGTTGTGTGAATGGGTTGGAACTGCGGCTGCGTGGCGCCCGCATTGCGCACATGCGTCGTTGCCCAGCGACGGCAGTTGCCAGGCAACGATGCCAGGACCGAAGAAAGCGATCGCAGGCCCAATCGCAAGAAGATTGACAGCAGGAAGGAGGATCGGGCGTCTTCTCACCGTTTCCCGGGTGTGGTAAGGGCGAACTCAGGCGTTTGGAGGGCGGATGTCTGACGTCACAGCCGGGGCCTTCACCGCTGGATCCGTTGTACTGGTAAGTAGGTGCAGGGCTGGTCCCTGTTCTGCACAAAACTTTTTTAGCATAGCAGGGCTGCACAAGCGATCGCAGCCCTGCTATGCTAAAATACACTCCCCCATAGGCGACGTCTAGTTGATCGCACGAGCAGCAAAAAGTTGCTACGTGCAATCAACTCGAAATGACCCCCTTAGTTAAAAATTTGGGCTACAGATGAAGTAAAAAAGGAAATAATACCCCATACATTGATACATATGTAAAATGACACACATACATACTGTCACACATCTAAACACATACACGCACACATTCACTCACATACATACAGTCACACACCTGTATACATACATAGTCACACATACATACAGTGACAGACAAGCACGCATACAGATATGTAGTTACACACCTATTCACATACAGTTACACACATGCACAACACATTCATACACACATATATAGTAGTCACACACACATACAGTGCCCCTTCACTGTGTCACACTCACTATTTAGGCTGTGCTGTGTGCTGCTGCTCTTCTCCCCTCCTCTCTTCGATGGTGCTGGCTGGCCTGGCACTGAGTACAGTGCCGTGTAGCTCCGCCCCCTTTTCTGACCTCCGGCTGTCATTCATTTTTCCAGCTCAGCAGTGCACTGCTGTGGTGATCTAAGGCAGCAGGGGGAGGCAGGGGTAACTTGTTCCCTGTGCCCCCTCTAAGGGCAGAACAGGCAGCACACACGAATAAACATTGAAGAAACCGAAATTAAACTACAGCTCCCGCAGCAAGGGCTTCTGGGAGCTCTAGTTTATTTTCAGTTTCAACACAGTAGGCGGCAGCTAGTAGAGCCTGGGCTGCCTTGTGCTGCTCCGACGCTAAGGGATGTGTGTGCATCAGGACTCGGAGGGGGTGTAAGGAGGATTAAACTGACCGTTGCGGCGCCCCCTGCAAACCGGCGCCTAGGTCACATGCCTCCCTAGCCCCCCCCCCCTAGTTACGGCCATGCCTTGGTTCCCTGACTCCTGCACAACCTCCTCTGCCTGCTGGTAGTGAAGGCTTTGCTAGGATCTGTCCCATCACTGTGTAAAAGAAAAATAATAATAATACTTACCTGCACCCAGGAACCAGTGATTGGTGATCCGGTGAGAGCAGGCGGTCATTGGATCACTGTGCTCTTGCTGCGACCCCCGGTGCATTAAAGTGATGCTGCGAAGTGTATTTCTCACTTTACAGCACTGGGAGTCACAGCTGAGCATAGGATCTGAAGACACCTCTATCACCAACCACCTATCCTAGCTACAGGTCCTATAAGTGTAATCGGCGGGGAAGACCGGCAGCAGTGGTGCATGCTGTAAGTGGATTCACAGGGACAAAGCTTTCTTGCAAGCTCTGTCCCTGCATGCGATAATTTATACATCCCTGCAATGTATTCAGTTATTGCGTTGCGGATTTGGTCTTATTTATCACATCCCATCTGCATTTGAGAAATATTTGGAATTGAAAGGAAGGGGGAAAAAATATTTACAGAATATAACTCTTCCAAACATAAAAAAATTTGCATACTAAAGGGTGTAGGTTGAATCTAGATTTAGTGAATTGTTTTTTTTCTAGCAACACTGATAGTGATTAAAAGTGTTTTGACTATGGTGGCTGCGGATACCAGTTGACCCCTAGGAAGCAATCCCAGTATGGGCCACTCTGGAGTAAATGGAACCTAACTAACCAAATAAGTTTCAGCATGGTGTTTGGCAGCGAACCAAAAGCAACAGACCACCACACAGTCCTACAGGCAATGGAACATGTCTGCTAACAGTGTATGGCACTTGGGGAAAGGGGAGGTGAAGAGTAGGCCCATAGTAAATCTCCACTGAGGGAGTTTGTATGCATGGTGACATATTTTGAGGAATACTTCTACATAGAGTATGGGCTTGCCTTCAGTGCCTTGCAGTTAACATTAAGTGGCATTTGTATCAAGTATATTGGGATTTAGACCCAACAATGGTTATAAGAAATTAATATTCACGGGAATGTATCAGAATACACAATATTTTCAGATAGCAACCAAACTCTGAAATGTTATTAAATCTGACAAATTTGCAGACGTCATAGAAACCTATGGGGGCTTAAGCTGCTGTTGGAAATGGAAGGCCCATGGCAGATTTGGATATATCTGTTTCAGTCTCTCCTTCTTAAATTTGAGTGATACTTAATATTTGCGGGCATCCTTTGAAAATGGGTGTTCTTGTGGAATAGGCCACAAATGTTGAATGATAAATAATCCCCCTGGTGTATCTATAATGGGTGCAGTGTGTGCAGTACACACGCTCTCCCGGGTACACACCATGCACCCATTTTTCTAATACTTACCCTCCAGAGTTCCGCATCGGCAGCAACAGCGCTTCAGAAACCACCTTGCAGTGGAAAATCACTGGAGAATTTGAGACCACGCCATTTTCCCAGAGACCTGCACATTGATTGACAGTCTCATGCCATTTGGGGCCGTCAAATTCAGTTTCTCCAAATGGTGGCATGTCACCTTCGTTACAGGGGAGGGAGGAGGCCAGGATCTCCATCAGAGGACAGAGATTTCCTGACCTCTAGATAGCAGCTGCAGCGATCAGCTTGCATGACCCCATAGGTCACGCTGCCGGCCGATGGTGTCGGAGATGATCCGAAACTGCATCCAGTTCGGCTCAATAATGCATGCAGGAGGTGTGAAGCCTCTCATCTGCATTACCATATCAGTGCGATCTCTGTTGCTTCTATGTAACCTGCAGCAACAGCAACTCCAACCACATCTGAATCAGGCCCATTATTCCACATAGATTCTATAAATACGAACCCTATTGCCAGTCATACTCGCAGATTCCTGCACTGATAGATATATACTACTCATTGACAACCATATATTGCATGGAGATACTTCCCGTTTCAGTCATATATTATAGAGATACGTCCAATTGGCAGTGACCTATATTACAGATAAATACAACCCACTCTCCCAGTCATAAACAGTATATTGTACAAATGATCAGCCCTTTCCCCCGGAAGTGGGCATAAGGTTGACATTCACAATGTAAAAAATCATAATGTTGACACATAATGTCGACATTGTTGAAATGTTGACAAGCAACATATTGACATCCTAAGAAGTAGAGATGAGCGGGTTCGGTTCCCTGAGAACCGAACCCCCCCGAACTTCACCACCTGACCTGGTTCTGAGCACGGCTCGGGTTTTCCCGCCTGACTTGGAAACCAGAACGAGGCAAAACGTCATCATCCCGCTGTCGGATTCTCATGATAATTGGATTCCACATAAAGAGCCGCGCGTCGCTGCCATTTTCTTTTCTTAACTTCAAGAATTTTTATTGAGGAAAAACATAAATTTTTATAGGGCACAGAAAAGAAAAAAGGGAACGAGCAGTACAGCACATAACATAGTACATAAGTATACAGTAAAACGTAAATAAAAAGGAGGGGTACAGGAGGGGGGAGGGGAAGGGAGCATCCAGTAAATCTAGAGTGCATGTACTCTCACAGGCTAGAGAGAAGATGGGAGGAACTTCACAAGGAATAGTGTGACAGAGTTCACCCAACAGGCATATATGGAACGGTGAAAGAGACAACGGTACCACCTGCGATCCTTGCTAGTAAACTGGCTGCTGGAACTTTTAAGTGACTACACCAATCACAAAAGAACAATACAAAAAAAGGGGAAAAAGTTCCTGCGCACTGGAAAGGGTATATAGCACACCTGGTTTGGTGTGATTAAAACCTTAGCCAATATTTCTAATTATATGCAAGTAGGTTTTTTCTATCAGACAGTTCTCTCCAAGTTAATGTGTATAAATACAGATATTTCTCCTTTATTCAGGAGAAAATGTATAAACCACCTTATTCAGGATTTTAAAATTTTATCATCCGTCTTACTTATCGCAGAAAATATACAACAAAAGAAAAGTCTCGTGATGATATCATAAATTGTATGAAGTCTAATCAAAGTCCAATAATCCGGATCAAATGAAAAACAATAAGTCTCTTATCTGGTATCCTCCTTAATGTTTGTAGTAAGTCGTCCCCACCGTATATGATTCTTTGTCTAGCTCCTCAGTTGAGGTACATGCAAAACAAATAATAGGGAATCATAGTGCAGACTTCTACAAATGTATTCAAAAAACAATATTTTTACACTTAAAATGCGTACCACAAAAGACCTTCCAGGAAGGCACAGTAAATAGCATGCAAGGGTATTTGTGAAGCTCCCCCTATAGAGCTGTACCTTCACCAGGTCCTGGGCAGCCTTCTTTTGTTGTATATTTTCTGCGATAAGTAAGACGGATGATAAAATTTAAAAATCCTGAATAAGGTGGTTTATAAATTTTCTCCTGAATAAAGGAGAAATATCTGTATTTATACACATTAACTTGGAGAGAACTGTCTGATATATGGAACGGTATAGATCATAAAACCTTGGTGCGGGGGGGGGGGATGTACCAATAGCGTCACATAAGTAAACTATAATACCAGCACAGAAAACAGAGGCAGTTAAAGAAAGAGAGAGAAGAGGAAAGTGCGTAGGAATGCGCAGAAAGCCCATCAATACACTAAAATGAGAAGGAGACAGTGATGACCTGAAATAGTTTGAGGGGGAGGTCTCTGTGGGGAAGCGCAGTACTTCTTTACGTGCTATCCGGTTGTTCTATTAAATTAACTTGAGGAGGATCGCTTGAAGAGGGGATACGAAAGTATTGGGAGCCCTCGTCACCTGTAACAAACTGTTGCCAGGGAGACCAATTTTTCCCAGGAGAGGGTGTGTTGTCGGGGGGAGGGATGTATTCAATTTCCATAAGAAAGTGGTGGTTAGTTTTGTGGATTACTTTTAGTAAGGTGGGGGGCGTAGGTTGTTTCCAGAGTTGGGCCAAGTTAGAGCGCGCGGCAATTAAAATATGACCTAATACATATCTGCTAGAGGGAGGGACGGAGGAAGGAACAATATGTAGTAACGCGAGGGCGGGGTCCGGGGTTAAGTGAGTATCGAGAACTCTATTTATCAGGGCAAAAACTGCAGACCAATATTCAAGAAGGTGTGGACAGGACCAAAATATGTGGAAGATGTGTCCCACAGAGCCGCACAGCCTCCAACATTTATTACTGCAGGAGGGCCAAAACCTGTGCAGTCGGTCGGGGGTCAAATGTATTCTGTGGATTAGTTTTATGTGCATCTCGGTGTGGTTCAAGCATCGGGACATGGAGTGAGAGGCTAAGAAGACTTTTCGCCAGTCAGTCGGAGATAACGTTCTGCCTAGGTCCGATTCCCATTTCAATTGTGCGTTTGATTTGGAGGGGGAAAAAGGGGTAATCAGAAGTTTATACCAGAACGTGATATCACCCCCAGATTTATTTAAGGAGAGACGGGAGAAAATCAGTTGTGAGGTCGTGTCCGATGGTAGCGAGGTATTGGGAATAGATCTCCACCAGTGTGTGATTTGCAAGTAGTGAAACAGTTCCGAAGCGGGTAAGGAGAACTTAAGTTGGAGAGCAGGAAAGGGCAACAGAAAAAGTCCATCGAGTAGATCGCTTAAACAAGATATACCTGCATGTTTCCATTAAGAGAGGTTCAGATGGGGTATCATCTTTGTAAGTGTGGTGACAGAGATCTGTGTGAGACAGCAGGTAGCGGTCCGTTGAGTGGCGGATAGTCTGTCCCAGGATGTTAGTGCAGCTTGTGTGGATGGAAGCAGGTGGGGGAAGGTGGGTCGGAGCGTTTTGGGGATGCGGAATAGATCTGCAAGAGGGAGCGGGTGGATTCGAGTCTGCTCCAGGTCCACCCAGCCTAACTGGGTGTTGACATTGAAATAGTGTTTAAGAGAAGCCAGAAGACAGGCTTCCTGATATAGGGTGATGTTAGGTAGGTAAAGACCTCCTAGTGCTTTAGGTAGAATAATTTTAGAATGTGCCAAAGACGGCGGCTTCGAGGACCAAACATATCTAGTCATTATAGAGGTGCAGGTCTGGAGGGCCTTCTTTGGAAAGTTGTATGGGATCGTGCGGAACAAATACATTAATTTGGGGGGAAGAGACATTTTAAATGCAGCCATACGGCCTAGCCAGGAGACCTCATAGGAGACCCAGGACTTCGCCAGGGCCTCAAGCATCTCAATCAGAGGGGAGATATTGGCAGTGAAAACATTGGGAGTATAGGTTGGGATGTTAATACCAAGGTATTCAATCATATGGTTCTGCCAATTATATGGGTAGGATGATTGGAGGGCCGGTTAGGAGTGGGAAAGGTTGATGGGTAATGCGTCCGTCTTAGTGGTGTTAAGCTTATAGTAAGAAGCCTGGCTATATGCATCTAACGTAGAGTGTAAGAGAGGGAGGGTGTTGACGGGACAAAAAGAAGAACATCATCTGCGAAGAGGCTTAATTTGTGTCGGGAAGATCCAAATTGCAATGCTGGAAAATGGGGATTATTTCGGATTGAGATAGCTAGAGGTTCAATTGATAAGACAAATATTAGGGGAGAAAGGGGACATCCTTGTCTGGTACCATTGGTGATTGGAAAGGAGTCGGAAAGGAATACATTGCTGAGCACCCGGGCCATGGGGGAGCTATATAGCGCCAAAACAGAGGACAAGATACGATCTCTAAAGCCAAAACGCAGAAGAACCTCACGCATATACGTCCAGTTCAGTCTATCGAAGGCCTTCTCAGCATCCAAGGACAACAAGAGAAGGCCCTGGCCATTTGAGAAAGAGTCAATCAAGTTAAAGACTCTGCGCGTATTATCTGACGCTTGTCTCCCAGGCACAAAACCAGTTTGGTCCGGGTGCACCAGCAGTGGAAGAAATTGGTTAACTCGTGTCGCTATCAACTTGGCATACAGTTTAATGTCGCAATTGAGCAGTGCTATAGGTCGATAGTTGTGTACGTAGGCCGGATCCTTGCCAGGCTTGGGAATGGTGACTATACGTGCGTCTAAGAGTTCTGGCGGGAGGGTGCCCAGCCCCGAGAACTCGTTGAATACAGCAGTCAAATGGGGGGTAAGAATATCTTGGAATGCAGTATAAAAGTCAGCAATAAACCCGTCTGGGCCAGGGGCCTTGTTTCGGGAGAGGATTTAATGGCATTGGAGATTTCAGCTGGGGACCATGGGGCATTAAGTGTGAACAATTGCTCCTGGGTGAGAGTGGGAAAGGGAAGATCATCCAGGAAAGAGGAAATAGAGAGAGGAGTGGGTTGAGGGGTTGAGGAATCAGCAAGCAAGTTATAAAGTTTGTCATAATATTGTGCAAATAGGTTTGTTATATCCTTAGGGTTTAAGACCTTTTGTTTTGAGGGGGAGTAGAGGAGATTGATTTTGTTTCTAGCCTGTTGGGCTCGTAGTTTGCGGGCCAGCAGTCTACCAGATCTATTACCTAGGAGATAAAAATGTTGCCTCATCTTATTCAATGCCGCTTGGGTACGAGCAAGCAGCAGTTGTTGGAGACGGTTACGTACATTAGATATTTCTTTTTTGAGGAGTCTAGAAGGATTAGCTATATTCTCTGCTTCGAGGGCAATCAGTTCACTTTCTAGTTTTGACTGCAATTGGAGGGCTTGTTTTTTGAGGGTGGCACCAGCTTGGATAGCCGCGCCACGGGTAACCGCTTTAAAGGCACACCAGTGGTTCACAGTAGAGGTGTCTAGAGGGGAATTAGTAGCTAGATAGGAGAGCATGGAGTCATGGATTATTTTCTTAGACAAAGGGTTGTTGAGGAGGTAAGGGTAGAGGCGCCACTGTCGCATAGGGCGGTGGGTGTCATGAAGGTTCCATTTCCAGAGGACGGGGGCATGATCAGACCAGGTGATCGGAAGGATATCTATATCCCTAGTCCTCTGTAGCGACCATTTATCACACAGAATCAGATCTATTCTGGAATAGGAGTTGTGAACTGAGGAATGGAATGTATATTCTCGACCCGTGGGATTACGGGTCCTCCATATATCGTATAGATTGAATTCTGTGAGCAAATTGCGGAAGGCCAGGGAGGGGCCTAATTGAGCAGATGGGATAGGGTGGGAGGGATAGCGAGATTTATCTAATTTCGGGTCTAAAACTAAATTATGATCCCCCAGTATGACCAGGGAACCTTTAAGCGACTTACGAATTGTGAGGAACAGTTTACGTAAGAATGGTACTTGGTTAGAGTTGGGGGCATATAGGCAAACTAGCGTGACAGGTTTGTCGTCAAGCAGGCCCGTTAAAATCAGGTATCGGCCACTTTTGTCCGAGACTTGAGAATGGAGGACAAAGGATACATGTTTGCTAAATAGGATAGCCACCCCGTTACGTTTGAACGGGCCATTTGCAAAGTAGCCTACAGGAAAGTTGCTGTTTTTAAAGAGGTAAAATGGGTTTCTTGTAATGCGATTACATCAACTTTTTGTTGTTGGAAAAAAGAGAGTGCCAATCTGCGTTTGTTAGGTGAGTTCAGTCCCTTAACATTAATAGAGAGAAGATTCAACATTGGAAATACATGTCAGAGATGAAAGGGAGAAATCTATACAAAGCCTTGCAGAAGGGAGCTTGCAAAAAATCAGAGTACCACAGTAAATGGAGAGCAGAGATGAGTGTGGAGCTCAGAAGGGAGAGGGACAAGTGTCTAAACCAGGGATAAGGGACACAAAAACAAAAAAAGAAAAGAGGTCCGGTATATTGGACCTGCATGACTACTGCAGGGGAGGGAGAACAAAAATGTGGGAACTTGCAGTAGTATGGAAAAAGTTGGGGGCAGGCTGACGGAGCAGACACCACCACTTCATCAGAACAACTTGAAAAAATTCAAACATGTATATTAAATCATGTGGAAAAACATGGTTAGGAGTGTAGGGGGCGAGAGCACGAGGCTATCTAGAGGTATTACTAAGACATAACAGCGCCCCTTAGCAATAAAACAAAACTAGATAACAGCTAGTAACATTACAGAATAAGAATCAATGAAAAACAAAAAAGAAAGAAAAAAGAGTGAACCTGTAACACATAAACCTAGGCAGAATAGACAAATGGAATGAGCAGAAACACCATAGGGCTTCCCATCTCAGTGGAGGGGAAGGGGTCCAAAGCCTCAGAGGGCCAAAGAACGATTGGAAGGGACTTCCGGTTCCGGCGCCCATGTGAGGAGAAGCTGATTGCTGCAGCTCTCCTGCACCCTCGGTAACCGGAGCGCGCAGCGCCTCCCGCTCGCGGCTTTTCTCCGCGCCTGGCGCACACTACCTGTGGGAAAGTGCTGGGGATTGGATGGAAAGGTTTCTGTCCTCCCCCATGCCTCCTAAAGCCCAGAGATCAAGGTCTGAAAAACGGCCGGGGGAATCCAAGATGGCCACCGCACCTAGCTCACAATCGAGTCTGCAGGCTGCTGGCAGCATTAAACAGGCTTCTGCAAAACACATTTCTCCCTCAGGTGAGCCTGACTGTTCCCCTGCCTCTCCAGTGACTTATGCTGATGTAGTGAGAGCTGTTAGGGATGCCATGGAGCCTATTATGGATGCACATGCTGCTAAAAATGCAGCAGGCAGTAAAAGATCTAAAATCCCAAATCAAGCAGTTATCTAAGACTGTTCTTACAAATGAACAAAGGCTGGGGGAGACTTTTCAGGATGTTGGGGATCTTAAGCACAGATATGATGAGCTCCAGAAATCTCACTTCCAGCTGCTGAACAAGGTTGACGATCTTGAAAATAGATCGAGGAGATCGCTTCTTCGGGTGCTGGGGCTCCCTGAGTCACTGAAAGGTCCTGATTTTAGTGATGAGCGCCTGAAATTTTTCGGGTTTTGTGTTTTGGTTTTGGGTTCGGTTCCGCGGCCGTGTTTTGGGTTCGACCGCGTTTTGGCAAAACCTCACCGAATTTTTTTTGTCGGATTCGGGTGTGTTTTGGATTCGGGTGTTTTTTTCAAAAAACCCTAAAAAACAGCTTAAATCATAGAATTTGGGGGTCATTTTGATCCCATATTATTATTAACCTCAAAAACCATAATTTCCACTCATTTTCAGTCTATTCTGAATACCTCACACCTCACAATATTATTTTTAGTCCTAAAATTTGCACCGAGGTCGCTGGATGACTAAGCTAAGCGACCCTAGTGGCCGACACAAACACCTGGCCCATCTAGGAGTGGCACTGCAGTGTCACGCAGGATGTCCCTTCCAAAAAACCCTCCCCAAACAGCACATGACGCAAAGAAAAAAAGAGGCGCAATGAGGTAGCTGTGTGAGTAAGATTAGCGACCCTAGTGGCCGACACAAACACCGGGCCCATCTAGGAGTGGCACTGCAGTGTCACGCAGGATGGCCCTTCCAAAAAACCCTCCCCAAACAGCACATGACGCAAAGAAAAAAAGAGGCGCAATGAGGTAGCTGACTGTGTGAGTAAGATAAGCGACCCTAGTGGCCGACACAAACACCGGGCCCATTTAGGAGTGGCACTGCAGTGTCACGCAGGATGTCCCTTCCAAAAAACCCTCCCCAAACAGCACATGACGCAAAGAAAAAAAGAGGCGCAATGAGGTAGCTGTGTGAGTAAGATTAGCGACCGTAGTGGCCGACACAAACACCGGGCCCATTTAGGAGTGGCACTGCAGTGTCACGCAGGATGTCCCTTCCAAAAAACCCTCCCCAAACAGCACATGACGCAAAGAAAAAAAGAGGCGCAATGAGGTAGATGTGTGAGTAAGATTAGCGACCCTAGTGGCCGACACAAACACCGGGCCCATCTAGGAGTGGCACTGCAGTGTCACGTAGGATGTCCCTTCCAAAAAACCCTCCCCAAACAGCACATGACGCAAAGAAAAAAAGAGGCGCAATGAGGTAGCTGTGTGAGTAAGATTAGCGACCGTAGTGGCCGACACAAACACCGGGCCCATTTAGGAGTGGCACTGCAGTGTCACGCAGGATGTCCCTTCCAAAAAACCCTCCCCAAACAGCACATGACGCAAAGAAAAAAAGAGGCGCAATGAGGTAGCTGTGTGAGTAAGATTAGCGACCCTAGTGGCCGACACAAACACCGGGCCCATCTAGGAGTGGCACTGCAGTGTCACGCAGGATGTCCCTTCCAAAAAACCCTCCCCAAACAGCACATGACGCAAAGAAAAAAAGAGGCGCAATGAGGTAGCTGTGTGAGTAAGATTAGCGACCGTAGTGGCCGACACAAACACCGGGCCCATTTAGGAGTGGCACTGCAGTGTCACGCAGATTGTCCCTTCCAAAAAACCCTCCCCAAACAGCACATGACGCAAAGAAAAAAAGAGGCGCAATGAGGTAGCTGTGTGAGTAAGATTAGCGACCCTAGTGGCCGACACAAACACCGGGCCCATCTAGGAGTGGCACTGCAGTGTCACGTAGGATGTCCCTTCCAAAAAACCCTCCCCAAACAGCACATGACGCAAAGAAAAAAAGAGGCGCAATGAGGTAGCTGTGTGAGTAAGATTAGCGACCGTAGTGGCCGACACAAACACCGGGCCCATTTAGGAGTGGCACTGCAGTGTCACGCATTATGTCCCTTCCAAAAAACCCTCCCCAAACAGCACATGACGCAAAGAAAAAAAGAGGCGCAATGAGGTAGCTGTGTGAGTAAGATTAGCGACCCTAGTGGCCGACACAAACACCGGGCCCATCTAGGAGTGGCACTGCAGTGTCACGCAGGATGGCCCTTCCAAAAAACCCTCCTCAAACAGCACATGACGCAAAGAAAAAAAGAGGCGCAATGAGGTAGCTGACTGTGTGAGTAAGATAAGCGACCCTAGTGGCCGACACAAACACCGGGCCCATCTAGGAGTGGCACTGCAGTGTCACGTAGGATGTCCCTTCCAAAAAACCCTCCCCAAACAGCACATGACGCAAAGAAAAAAAGAGGCGCAATGAGGTAGCTGTGTGAGTAAGATTAGCGACCGTAGTAGCCGACACAAACACCGGGCCCATTTAGGAGTGGCACTGCAGTGTCACGCAGGATGTCCCTTCCAAAAAAACCTCCCCAAACAGCACATGACGCAAAGAAAAAAAGAGGCGCAATGAGGTAGCTGTGTGAGTAAGATTAGCGACCCTAGTGGCCGACACAAACACCGGGCCCATCTAGGAGTGGCACTGCAGTGTCACGCAGGATGTCCCTTCCAAAAAACCCTCCCCAAACAGCACATGACGCAAAGAAAAAAAGAGGCGCAATGAGGTAGCTGTGTGAGTAAGATTAGCGACCGTAGTGGCCGACACAAACACCGGGCCCATTTAGGAGTGGCACTGCAGTGTCACGCAGGATGTCCCTTCCAAAAAACCCTCCCCAAACAGCACATGACGCAAAGAAAAAAAGAGGCGCAATGAGGTAGCTGTGTGAGTAAGATTAGCGACCCTAGTGGCCGACACAAACACCGGGCCCATCTAGGAGTGGCACTGCAGTGTCACGCAGGATGGCCCTTCCAAAAAACCCTCCCCAAACAGCACATGACGCAAAGAAAAAAAGAGGCGCAATGAGGTAGCTGACTGTGTGAGTAAGATAAGCGACCCTAGTGGCCGACACAAACACCGGGCCCATTTAGGAGTGGCACTGCAGTGTCACGCAGGATGTCCCTTCCAAAAAACCCTCCCCAAACAGCACATGACGCAAAGAAAAATAAAAGAAAAAAGAGGTGCAAGATGGAATTGTCCTTGGGCCCTCCCACACACCCTTATGTTGTATAAACAAAACAGGACATGCACACTTTAACCAACCCATCATTTCAGTGACAGGGTCTGCCACACGACTGTGACTGATATGACGGGTTGGTTTGGACCCCCCCCAAAAAAGAAGCAATTAATCTCTCCTTGCACAAACTGGCTCTACAGAGGCAAGATGTCCACCTCATCATCATCCTCCGATATATCACCGTGTACATCCCCCTCCTCACAGATTATCAATTCGTCCCCACTGGAATCCACCATCTCAGCTCCCTGTGTACTTTGTGGAGGCAATTGCTGCTGGTCAATGTCTCCGCGGAGGAATTGATTATAATTCATTTTAATGAACATCATCTTCTCCACATTTTCTGGATGTAACCTCGTACGCCGATTGCTGACAAGGTGAGCGGCGGCACTAAACACTCTTTCGGAGTACACACTTGTGGGAGGGCAACTTAGGTAGAATAAAGCCAGTTTGTGCAAGGGCCTCCAAATTGCCTCTTTTTCCTGCCAGTATAAGTATGGACTGTGTGACGTGCCTACTTGGATGCGGTCACTCATATAATCCTCCACCATTCTTTCAATGGTGAGAGAATCATATGCAGTGACAGTAGACGACATGTCCGTAATCGTTGTCAGGTCCTTCAGTCCGGACCAGATGTCAGCATCAGCAGTCGCTCCAGACTGCCCTGCATCACCGCCAGCGGGTGGGCTCGGAATTCTGAGCCTTTTCCTCGCACCCCCAGTTGCGGGAGAATGTGAAGGAGGAGATGTTGACAGGTCGCGTTCCGCTTGACTTGACAATTTTCTCACCAGCAGGTCTTTCAACCCCAGCAGACTTGTGTCTGCCGGAAAGAGAGATCCAAGGTAGGCTTTAAATCTAGGATCGAGCATGGTGGCCAAAATGTAGTGCTCTGATTTCAACAGATTGACCACCCGTGAATCCTTGTTAAGCGAATTAAGGGCTCCATCCACAAGTCCCACATGCCTAGCGGAATCGCTCCGTGTTAGCTCCTCCTTCAATGTCTCCAGCTTCTTCTGCAAAAGCCTGATGAGGGGAATGACCTGACTCAGGCTGGCAGTGTCTGAACTGACTTCACGTGTGGCAAGTTCAAAGGGCAGCAGAACCTTGCACAACGTTGAAATCATTCTCCACTGCGCTTGAGACAGGTGCATTCCACCTCCTATATCGTGCTCAATTGTATAGGCTTGAATGGCCTTTTGCTGCTCCTCCAACCTCTGAAGCATATAGAGGGTTGAATTCCACCTCGTTACCACTTCTTGCTTCAGATGATGGCAGGGCAGGTTCAGTAGTTTTTGGTGGTGCTCCAGTCTTCTGTACGTGGTGCCTGTACGCCGAAAGTGTCCCGCAATTCTTCTGGCCACCGACAGCATCTCTTGCACGCCCCTGTCGTTTTTTAAATAATTCTGCACCACCAAATTCAAGGTATGTGCAAAACATGGGACGTGCTGGAATTTGCCCATATTTAATGCACACACAATATTGCTGGCGTTGTCCGATGCCACAAATCCACAGGAGAGTCCAATTGGGGTAAGCCATTCCGCGATGATCTTCCTCAGTTGCCGTAAGAGGTTTTCAGCTGTGTGCGTATTCTGGAAAGCGGTGATACAAAGCGTAGCCTGCCTAGGAAAGAGTTGGCGTTTGCGAGATGCTGCTACTGGTGCCGCCGCTGCTGTTCTTGCGGCGGGAGTCCATACATCTACCCAGTGGGCTGTCACAGTCATATAGTCCTGACCCTGCCCTGCTCCACTTGTCCACATGTCCGTGGTTAAGTGGACATTGGGTACAGCTGCATTTTTTAGGACACTGGTGACTCTTTTTCTGAGGTCTGTGTACATTTTCGGTATCGCCTGCCTAGAGAAATGGAACCTAGATGGTATTTGGTACCGGGGACACAGTACCTCCAACAAGTCTCTAGTTGGCTCTGCAGTAATGATGGATACCGGAACCACGTTTCTCACCACCCAGGATGCCAAGGCCTCAGTTATCCGCTTTGCAGTAGGATGACTGCTGTGATATTTCATCTTCCTCGCAAAGGACTGTTGGACAGTCAATTGCTTGGTGGAAGTAGTAAAAGTGGTCTTACGACTTCCCCTCTGGGATGACCATCGACTCCCAGCAGCAACAACAGCAGCGCCAGCAGCAGTAGGCGTTACACGCAAGGATGCATCGGAGGAATCCCAGGCAGGAGAGGAATCATCAGAATTGCCAGTGACATGGCCTGCAGGACTATTGGCATTCCTGGGGAAGGAGGAAATTGACACTGAGGGAGTTGGTGGGGTGGTTTGCGTGAGCTTGGTTACAAGAGGAAGGGATTTACTGGTCAGTGGACTGCTTCCGCTGTCACCCAAAGTTTTTGAACTTGTCACTGACTTATTATGAATGCGCTGCAGGTGACGTATAAGGGAGGATGTTCCGAGGTGGTTAACGTCCTTACCCCTACTTATTACAGCTTGACAAAGGGAACACACGGCTTGACACCTGTTGTCCGCATTTCTGTTGAAATACCTCCACACCGAAGAGCTGATTTTTTTGGTATTTTCACCAGGCATGTCAACGGCCATATTCCTCCCACGGACAACAGGTGTCTCCCCGGGTGCCTGACTTAAACAAACCACCTCACCATCAGAATCCTCCTGGTCAATTTCCTCCCCAGCGCCAGCAACACCCATATCCTCCTCATCCTGGTGTACTTCAACACTGACATCTTCAATCTGACTATCAGGAACTGGACTGCGGGTGCTCCTTCCAGCACTTGCAGGGGGCGTGCAAATGGTGGAAGGCGCATGCTCTTCACGTCCAGTGTTGGGAAGGTCAGGCATCGCAACCGACACAATTGGACTCTCCTTGTGGATTTGGGATTTCGAAGAACGCACAGTTCTTTGCGGTGCTACTGCTTTTGCCAGCTTGAGTCTTTTCATTTTTCTAGCGAGAGGCTGAGTGCCTCCATCCTCATGTGAAGCTGAACCACTAGCCATGAACATAGGCCAGGGCCTCAGCCGTTCCTTGCCACTCCGTGTGGTAAATGGCATATTGGCAAGTTTACGCTTCTCCTCCGACAATTTTATTTTAGGTTTTGGAGTCCTTTTTTTACTGATATTTGGTGTTTTGGATTTGACATGCTCTGTACTATGACATTGGGCATCGGCCTTGGCAGACGACGTTGCTGGCATTTCATCGTCTCGGCCATGACTAGTGGCAGCAGCTTCAGCACGAGGTGGAAGTGGATCTTGATCTTTCCCTAATTTTGGAACCTCAACATTTTTGTTCTCCATATTTTAATAGGCACAACTAAAAGGCACCTCAGGTAAACAATGGAGATGGATGGATACTAGTATACAATTATGGACGGACTGCCGAGTGCCGACACAGAGGTAGCTACAGCCGTGGACTACCGTACTGTACTGTGTCTGCTGCTAATATAGACTGGTTGATAAAGAGATGTAGTAGTATGTATGTATAAAGAAGAAAGAAAAAAAAAACCACGGGTAGGTGGTATACAATTATGGATGGACTGCCGAGTGCCGACACAGAGGTAGCTACAGCCGTGAACTACCGTACTGTACTGTGTCTGCTGCTAATATAGACTGGTTGATAAAGAGATGTAGTAGTATGTATGTATAAAGAAGAAAGAAAAAAAAAACCACGGGTAGGTGGTATACAATTATGGATGGACTGCCGAGTGCCGACACAGAGGTAGCTACAGCCGTGAACTACCGTACTGTACTGTGTCTGCTGCTAATATAGACTGGTTGATAAAGAGATGTAGTAGTATGTATGTATAAAGAAGAAAGAAAAAAAAACCACGGGTAGGTGGTATACAATTATGGACGGACTGCCGAGTGCCGACACAGAGGTAGCTACAGCCGTGGACTACCGTACTGTACTGTGTCTGCTGCTAATATAGACTGGTTGATAAAGAGATGTAGTAGTATGTATGTATAAAGAAGAAAGAAAAAAAACCACGGGTAGGTGGTATACAATTATGGACGGACTGCCGAGTGCCGACACAGAGGTAGCTACAGCCGTGAACTACCGTACTGTACTGTGTCTGCTGCTAATATAGACTGGTTGATAAAGAGATGTAGTAGTATGTATGTATAAAGAAGAAAGAAAAAAAAACCACGGGTAGGTGGTATACAATTATGGACGGACTGCCGAGTGCCGACACAGAGGTAGCTACAGCCGTGAACTACCGTACTGTACTGTGTCTGCTGCTAATATAGACTGGTTGATAAAGAGATGTAGTAGTATGTATGTATAAAGAAGAAAGAAAAAAAAACCACGGGTAGGTGGTATACAATTATGGACGGACTGCCGAGTGCCGACACAGAGGTAGCTACAGCCGTGGACTACCGTACTGTACTGTGTCTGCTGCTAATATAGACTGGTTGATAAAGAGATGTAGTAGTATGTATGTATAAAGAAGAAAGAAAAAAAAACCACGGGTAGGTGGTATACAATTATGGACGGACTGCCGAGTGCCGACACAGAGGTAGCTACAGCCGTGAACTACCGTACTGTACTGTGTCTGCTGCTAATATAGACTGGTTGATAAAGAGATGTAGTAGTATGTATGTATAAAGAAGAAAGAAAAAAAAACCACGGGTAGGTGGTATACAATTATGGACGGACTGCCGAGTGCCGACACAGAGGTAGCTACAGCCGTGAACTACCGTACTGTACTGTGTCTGCTGCTAATATAGACTGGTTGATAAAGAGATGTAGTAGTATGTATGTATAAAGAAGAAAGAAAAAAAAACCTCGGGTAGGTGGTATACAATTATGGACGGACTGCCGAGTGCCGACACAGAGGTAGCTACAGCCGTGAACTACCGTACTGTACTGTGTCTGCTGCTAATATAGACTGGTTGATAAAGAGATGTAGTAGTATGTATGTATAAAGAAGAAAGAAAAAAAAACCACGGGTAGGTGGTATACAATTATGGACGGACTGCCGAGTGCCGACACAGAGGTAGCTACAGCCGTGGACTACCGTACTGTACTGTGTCTGCTGCTAATATAGACTGGTTGATAAAGAGATGTAGTAGTATGTATGTATAAAGAAGAAAGAAAAAAAAACCACGGGTAGGTGGTATACAATTATGGACGGACTGCCGAGTGCCGACACAGAGGTAGCTACAGCCGTGAACTACCGTACTGTACTGTGTCTGCTGCTAATATAGACTGGTTGATAAAGAGATGTAGTAGTATGTATGTATAAAGAAGAAAGAAAAAAAAACCACGGGTAGGTGGTATACAATTATGGACGGACTGCCGAGTGCCGACACAGAGGTAGCTACAGCCGTGGACTACCGTACTGTACTGTGTCTGCTGCTAATATAGACTGGTTGATAAAGAGATGTAGTAGTATGTATGTATAAAGAAGAAAGAAAAAAAAAAACCACGGGTAGGTGGTATACAATTATGGATGGACTGCCGAGTGCCGACACAGAGGTAGCTACAGCCGTGAACTACCGTACTGTGTCTGCTGCGACTGGATGATAAATAATGATATAAAAATATATATATATATCACTACTGCAGCCGGACAGGTATATATTATATAATGACGGACCTGCTGGACACTGTCTGTCAGCAGAATGAGTTTTTTATAGAATAAAAAAAAAAACACCACACAAGTGAAGTCACACGACGAGTGTTTAACTTTTTCAGGCAATCACAATATAGTATACTACTAACTATACTGGTGGTCAGTGTGGTCAGGTCACTGGTCAGTCACACTGGCAGTGGCACTCCTGCAGCAAAAGTGTGCACTGTTTAATTTTAATATAATATGTACTCCTGGCTCCTGCTATAACCTATAACTGGCACTGCAGTGCTCCCCAGTCTCCCCCACAATTATAAGCTGTGTGAGCTGAGCACAGTCAGATATATATACATAGATGATGCAGCACACTGGGCTGAGCAGTGCACACAGATATGGTATGTGACTGAGTCACTGTGTGTATCGTTTTTTTCAGGCAGAGAACGGATATATTAAATAAAACTGCACTGTCTGGTGGTCACTGTGGTCAGTCACTAGTAAACTCTGCACTCTCTACACTTCTACAGTACTCCTAAGCTCCAGTAAATCAGGTCAATCTCTCTCTCTCTCTCTCTCTCTTCTAATCTAAATGGAGAGGACGCCAGCCACGTCCTCTCCCTATCAATCTCAATGCACGTGTGAAAATGGCGGCGACGCGCGGCTCCTTATATAGAATCCGAGTCTCGCGAGAATCCGACAGCGTCATGATGACGTTCGGGCGCGCTCGGGTTAACCGAGCAAGGCGGGAGGATCCGAGTCTGCTCGGACCCGTGAAAAAAACCATGAAGTTCGGGCGGGTTCGGATTCAGAGAAACCGAACCCGCTCATCTCTACCTGATTTGACTCTTTTTTTACAAACGTCCCTCCTTGATTTGTTGCATATCCAAGATGAATGCACTGGCTTAGTTATCGAGAGAGCCCACAGACTGGGTCCCCCACGTTCTTCACCTAATAGCAGACCACGTGTGGTTATATTTAAATGTCTGAACTTTCTCCATAAGGAGGCAATATGGACGGCATCCAGGAGGCATAGGAATTTACAATGGGAGGGAGCTCGATGGCCATTTTCCAGGACTACTCCGCGGAGGTTTCCCGGGCACGTCGGGAATTTACCCCCCTTTGCTCCCGTTTGGTAAAGGCGAATAAAAAATTTGCTCTGCTCTTCCCTGCAAGACTACGCCTGTTTGATGGAAATTATTTCCGGGACTTTACAAATCTTGCAGATGCAGAGGCTTATGTTTCTGAGGCATCCAAGGCAGATGACGACTCCTCTCAGGCGGATGACGCCCTGGATCGAGATGGCTGAGTATTGCTCCTGGACTTCTCTGTTTCCAGTTATGTCTGCTAATTTAATTACTGCTGTAGAATCTGCTGCAGGTGTTTTTTCCCCCAAAAGAGACTTTGGTCTTATACAGCGGGCTGAACCTTTTTGCCTTGTTTTATGTTTTAGATTTTTATTATTCATCTGTTGTCTTTCTGTGGCTATGTAATCTTGCTAGAATGCATATATATGCTTAGCGTAGATATCTCCCCCTTCTTCTTATGTGACAGGCTGCGTTTTTCTTTCGTTTTCTGTAACATGCTCTGTGTGCTCTGATATTTTCTTGTTATTTTTCCTATGTATATTTTCATTTATTATGTTGCCGAGGGTGGGTAAGGGCGCCCCCTCCCTTATTTTTTCCTCAGGTTTTCATAATTCTGGCTGGCTCATTGGCGGTCTATGATGGCCTCTGTGCTTGCTTGAACCGGTTGTTCTCGTTTTCTGAAGTTATGATTGTCCTTAGCAGGACTTTCTTTCACAATGTTAATGTTATATTTTGTGTGTTTTCTATGTTTCTGTCCCTCTTTTCTTCTCCCCCTCCCCTTCTTCTCCTTATGTGTCCACCCCGGTATGTTTTGTATCCGGTTTTCGGCGGCTGTAGATATTATGGTTACTGCGCAGGTTTTCCCAGTTCATTTGATGCATGGCTAGTTTGAGTGTCAGTACGTGGAATGTGGGAGGGATCAACTCCCCAGCTAAACGCAGAAAGATTTTGCTCTATCCTCGGAAGGTGGGGATGGATGTTGTTTTCATTCAGGAATCTCACCTTATGCCAAATGAGGTGGTAAAACTGAACACTATGGGTTGGTCTGTGGTAGCCTCTTCCTCCTTCTCTTCTAAGGCTAGGGGAGTGATTATTTTAGCACGGCACATGGTCCCTATCTCTGTCCATGCGATTTTAGATGACACTCAGGGTCGGTATGTACTGGCAGATGTCACATTGTGTGCATCCAGGTTCCTACTTTGTAATATTTATGCTCCCAATCATTACTCTAAGCAATTTTATACGAACATTGTCACTAAGCTACTAAGCTACTCTGAAATTCCTATAATCCTGGGTGGAGATTTTAATTTATATTCTTCTCCAACCTTGGATAAATCCCCCTCCCCCCTCGCGCTCCCCCCTCGTTACCACGTATTGGTATCCCCTATATTTGCTCCCAGTTGTCCTTAGTGGATGTGTGGCGCGCATGTTACCCATTAGAAAGGAAATTTACATGCCTCTCAGCTGCGCACCACACGTTCTCGAGGATTGATTATCTGCTGTTATCTGACTCCTTTTTTTCAAAAGTGGCTGACTCTAAAATTGACGGTATCTGTATTTCGGACCATGCTTTATGCTTGATGAAATTGATGCTCCTCTCAGAAAAATCCCCTTTTCGCTCCTGGCACTTCCCCTCTCATTTAAGTGGCTCTCTGAAATTCCACTCCTCATTAGATGCAGCATGGCTGGATTATCATACGCATAATGGAGAAACTCTGCGCGATGATCCTGCTCTTTTCTGGCAGGCGTCAAAATCAGTTATTCGGGGGCACATTATGTCCTATAGTAAAAAAAGGGATTTAGATTTAAACTCACAATATTTGGAAGCCCAGGCGGCTCTTACTCACTCTTTTCAGGAATTTAAATCCTCCCCCTCCCCTTCTACTAGGGAACGGTACCTTACACAAAAAACACTGTTTGATACCCTCCTTTCTCAAATGGAAGCTAAATATTCATTTTCAAGAGACTGTGGCATTTACAGATATGGCAATAAGTCTGGCAAACTGTTATCCCGTTTGTTAAAAGGCAGACACCCTAAAGTGGTCATTCACTCTCTGCTCACCCAAGGTGGGGACAGAGTACGGACCTCTGCCGAGATTGCTGAGGTGCTACAGTCCTTTTATACCACTCTTTATGCACGGGTATCCGTTCACATGGTCGACCATGTTATGGTCGACAGTCATTAGGTCGACCACTATTGGTCGACATTGACATGGTCGACATGGACACATGGTCGACACATGAAAATGGACGACACATGAAAGGTCGACACATGAAAAGGTCGACATGAGTTTTTTATTTTTATTTTCTTTTGGGGAACTTTTCCATACTTTACGATCCACGTGGACTACGATTGGAACGGTAATCTGTGCCGAGCGAAGCGAAGGCACCATGCCCGAAGCATGGCGAGTGAAGCGAGCCATGCGAGGGGACGCGGTGCACTAATTGGGGTTCCCAGTCACTTTACGCAAAAAACGACACCAAAAAAAGTAAAAAAACTCATGTCGACATTTTCATGTGTCGACCTTTCATGTGTCGACCATTTCATGTGTCGACCATGCGTCCATGTCGACCATGTCAATGTCGACCAATAGTGGTCGACCTAATGACTGTCGACCATAACATGGTCGACCATTCATACCGGAACCTTATGCACGTCCTGTTATTAACCAGACCCACAAGTCTAGCTTTTGGTCTTCTACTGATCTGCCTCAAATGTCAGAGTAAACACTGTACCTCTCTTCTTGCACCTATCACCACTGAGGAAGTTTCTTTAGCAATAGCTGGACTGAAGACTGGGAAGACTCCGGGCCCTGACGGTTTCGCCAATGACTACTATAAAATTCTATCTTCTAGACTGTGCAAACCTCTTTCTGTCTTATTTAATTCTTTTATGCAGGGTGCTTCCTTGCCCCAATATTTTAATTCCGCAGTCATATAGGTTATTCCGAAGCCTGGCCGGGATCCTGAGTCTCCCAGTTCTTATCGTCCGATCTCCCTTCTAAACACGGATTATAAATTGTTCACTAAAATCCTCTCGAATAGACTCAAATGAATAGTTCCTGATATAGTTCATACAGACCAGACTGGATTTGTTTGGGGTCGGCAATCAGTGAGCAATATCCGAAAGGTCTTGACTGTTATGCAGGCCTTTCAGCTTTCCAAACCCACTGACACTAATGTTTATTATTATTATCACTTGATGCCGAAAAGGCGTTTGACCTGGTCACCTGGGACCATCTGTATGAAACGCTCCACCGCTTTGGTGCACCTGAGGACTTTGTCTCTCTTATTTCCCGATTATATGAATCTACCTCCACTCAAGTTTTGGGGAATGGTATCCTCTCTTCCCCTTTTCTTATCCAGAGTGGCACACGTCAGGGCTGCCCCTTGTCACCTTTATTATTTGCCTTAGCTTTAGAACCCCTAGCTGTTTCCCTGAGAAATTCTCCTAGATTTACAGGCATAAAGATAATGGACACCATGGTAAAATTATCACTGTATGCTGACGACATGCTTCTATTTATTTCTCATCCTGATACGTCCATCCCTGCGATTGTCTCCCTGATTGAACAATTTGGTTCCTTTGCGGGATACAAAATTAATATATTTAAATCCGAGTTTCTCCTCCTTTCAGGAGACTCTTCCCTCTTTCCATTACACCCGGTCCTGTCCCGATTTCCAGTGGCTCGAGATAGTCTTAGATATTTAGGGGTTCAGATCCCTACTTCCCTCCCGGATCTATATGCGGTTAATTTTGGTCCTATTTTGTCCAAGGTGTCTAAAATCCTTACAGACTGGGCGTCTCTGCCCTTGTCTCTTATGGGTCGCGCAGAAGTTATTAAATCTGTTGTTTTTCCCAAGATTGCTTATTTTCTTCTAATGCTCCCTATTGCCCTTGTTGAGAAAGATGTCCTTTTTCTTAAACAGTGTTTCACTAGATTTCTATGGGCAGGTAAACGACCAAGAGTCCCCTACGCTAGGTTGCAGCTACTACGTGAAGAGGGAGGTATGGGAATCCCTGATCCTGTTCTATTTAGTAGAGCAGCGATGTACCGGTATATCACAGACTGGCTTTGGGGCAGATCAGTATTTACGAACTTGCCACTTGAACTGGCCGTATTCCATCCTTTTTCCCCTGCTGCACTCTTACACACCCCAAACTCCCGACTCCCATCTGAGATAAAACACAATATTCTATTTTGGCATACATATCGAGCATGGCAGGCCACTCACACTAAAGCCCAGAGAAAACCTGACACCTCTCTTCACACTACATTTTGGGGTAACCCATGTTTCCTTCCTGGCCTTGATAACGCACATTTTTTGAGTTGGAGAGAAAAGGGGATCGCAGCTATTAGAGACATATACGACCCAGGAGGCAACGCAGTGCTTTTTTTCTCTGATATCCAGATAAAATTTGGTATTTCCCACCTGGAATTTTTTATGTACTTGCAGGCTAGACACTTTGCTCAATCCCAGTCTCACCCAATGATTTCTGAGGCTACCACAGACCCGCTGCGCACCTTAATGGTGCTTACTAAAGATTGTCCTTACCATCTTAGTTACTTCAGAAACACCTTTAGGGTCTCATATAGAGACCGGCTCTGGGATTCCGCGTTGTCTTCCTGTTCCAGAGATATCCCCAATATGGGATTGTGCGCTGAATTGTTAGATAACATTTTACCCACTTTTAGGTTCTTATACTCTACCTCTTTGCAAGAGGTTCACTTGAAGACGCTCCAAAGGGCATATATAGCGCCTAATCAGAGGGCACACATGGTCCCAGACGACACTGGCTATTGCATCAAATGTACTGCGCAGAGTGCCACCTTGTACCACAATATGTGGTCTTGCTGAAAAATATCTAAGTTTTGGTACAAGGTGGTCGATTATCTCAACACAGTATTTAACTTACGGTTAATAAAACGCCCGAAGGCTTGTTTGCTACTTGATTTTAGGGAGTGGTCTCTTGGGCCTGAAGATAGAGATATTGTTCCGGTACTCTCTGTTATCCTGACAATTGCCAAGAAACAAATTCTTAATAATTGGATCAAACCGTCTACCCCTTCTTTGATGGCTGTGAAACACATGACCCTCCGGATTATTTATTTTGAGAGGCGTGCTACTCTTCCTGATATTGAATTGGGGGTCAGGCGGTTTGCCAAGAAGTGGGAGAAGTATATTGATACTCTAGACCCGGATGTACAGTCGTTCATCTATAAACTTTTTGAGACCACAACGTGGTATCTATATAGACAAATCGATAGGGCCTCTTGACAACCTAGGCCCATGTACTGTTCCTTTGAGATCTCCTGCTGTTTTCTTAGGAAATGCAATTATATTAATTTTAATACCCCATGCTGTATGTTTAGTCTGATGCCATATGGGTACTGAACCTTCTCGTTAGTTAGAACGGCTAACCATGCCTGAATTACTTCTTTAATAATTTTACTTAGGACTTCTTTGGCCGCTACTCATTCATGATATGATTATACTTGTATTGTTTTCCCCATTTGTTTCTCCCCCCCCCCCCTTCCTCCTGTCTGTCTTCTTTACTGACCTCCCGGGTATACTGATGTCCTGTGAACCCTCAGGTAGAATTGTATGCTTAGCTTTAGGTATATGGTGATTTCTTATGCTGAGACGCACGTCGGTAATGTCTTCATCATTTCCTAGACCTCATTTAGGTTAAGATTGTCTATCCTTTACCTCTTACTCAAGCCTACAATTACCGACTATGTATCTGTTGTCTAACTGATGTGGCTTAAAAGCACCTTACGATGGATTATTGTAACTATACCGGTTTCTCTCCGGTTTTTGGTATGTCTGTATCATGAAGGTCTTCCCTGTTCTTGTATTTCTATAAAAAATCTAATAAAAATTGTTGAATAAAAAAAAAAAAAGGATTGGAAGGACCCAACATAATAATTACATAGCTCAGGTATTAGACCAATCGTGGCTAACAGCAGAAGCACGAGGCGGAGCAGCCGACTTCTGAACGGTAATGTCCCAGTCTGACAGCAGTTTAACTCCCGCATCTAGGGAGGATACGATGTAGGTAGAATCTTCGTAGGTAATGATCAATTTAACAGGGAATCCCCAGCGGTACACGATATCTTGTGATCTGAGGGCGAGAGTAATGGGTGCAAAGGCACGCCTCTTTGCAATGGTGGCAGCAGAGAAGTCCTGGAAAATTTGAAGACCCCCTAAGGTATCTGAATTTTTGGATTCTCTAGCGGCTCTCATGATACGTTCCTTAACGGGGAAGTAATGGACACGGAGGAGGGTATCTTTGGGAAGGTCAGAGGAAACGGTGCGTGATCTGGGAAGGCGATGAATGCGGTCTATCAGGAGCTCTGCAGAGTCCGCCATGGGGAGGAGTTTTTTAAATAAAGCTGTGGCATAGGGTTCTAGTTCAGAGTTGGTGACCGAGTCCGGTATGCCCCTGATCTTGATGTTATTTCGTCGCGATCTATCCTCTATATCCGCTAGCTTTGATTTAAGCTGGTCCAGCTCCCGTTGCTGGAGATCGTGAGAGGAGATTAGCTCGTTAAGGGATGTGAAAAGTTCTTCAACCTTGCGTTCCAGGCGGTCAGTTCTGTTCCCTATTGCTGCCAGCTCAGTCTTAACCTCACGAACAGCAGATGTCAAGTCTTTAGAGAGTTCCGACTTGAAAGCAGCTAGAATTTGGCAGAGGGATTTCACTGTCAAGGGCGCATCAGATTCACAGTCAACTCCTGGAACCGAGAGATTGGAGAGCAGGAGATTCGACTTTCCAGGGTCCGGCATGGCAGGCGGAGAGAGGGAGCTTTGTAAGGGGGAAATTTGGAGGGGTTTCTGGGGGGGGAAAGGAGATTTTGGGAGGCACCTGATCCTTGTTCTTTTTTGGAGGCATTCCTTGGCATTGGGGAGGTAACCTGATGGTGAAAAGATGCGTATCAATAGAACTGGGACCGAACAGAAGATATTTGTGAAACAGGAGCACTCAGTCACATTGGCAGGTAATACATGTTAATTAAGTAAACAGAAGTGGCGGTGGAGGGAGTGTGCGGCACTCACATTATGGAGTTTTCCCCTTCAGGGGTCGAGTAGGTCGCAGGGTGTGTAGCTTGAAAATGTGGTCAGAGACGTAGGTGAGAGATTTTCGCTTTAGGAGCCGGTATGGCCGTAGGGTACTTAGCTTGAAAGTGTGGCCAGAGACGGTGGAGAGTCAAATCAGCATACAAAGCAACACTGCAACAGGGGTGAAGGCATCCATCGTGGGGGCAGGAAACTAAGAACGGCCAGCACTCTCCGGCTTCCGGGCCTCCATCAATGCTTGGGCGGTGCAGCCCGTAACAGCGGCCGCCAACCCTCTCCAAACTCCCCGGGGGGTGGTAGTAAATATACAGGCCGCGGCAGGGACAGAAGGGTCACGAGTAGCGAGTCAGGGTAACGGGCATTCGGAGCACAATGGTGGAGGGGGAATTCAGCGGGCGCACACCACTGTCAGATCACCCCATCAACTATGCCTCTCCTGCTGGTAGGTGCTGCAGCTAGGGGCCGCAGTGCTGGAGCTAAGAGAGGCCGCAGGTCAGCTAAGTCTCAAACCAGGCACGCAGCTGCGGAGGGCCACAGGAGGGTGAGCACTCAAGTGCACTGGCGGGGTGAGTGGCAGGCAAATGAAAATAGTGAGGTGCGAGAGCCGCAGAGCAGGGTCTGGTGCAAGGGAAGGCCAGTTACTCACAGTTCGGGTGCACCAAGATGGCCACCGCCGGGAGCACAGGCAGGGGATTCCACAGGGTAACAGCAGCTGTAGGAGGCAAAGAAGGCGCTTACCCTCTCCAGATGGTGCCCAAGGGTCAGATGCAGGCAGTGGGAGGTATGTGAGGGAGTTCAGGGGACGGGGGAGGCAGCCACGAGTCCCGTTTCAGATGCGTTCCGGTCCCGGAGCTCGTTTTCGGGGAAGCTCCAAACTCGAGGCCCCGGCTTCAGAGCTGGAAGTAGGCCTCAGATGAAATTCGGCTGAAAGGGCCACCCGGCGGTATCACCAAGCTCGGCTCTCTGCCCACAGCTGTGGGTAGAGCTGACAGAGGTGAAATGACAACGGTGAGCAGGCATAAAGTGTGGTTTTAATCCTATAGTGGCTGGAGCTCTGATACTACACTTCCACACAGAGAGAGCAGTGTCCAGGCCACACACCCCCGTCGCTGCCATTTTCACTCCGGCATTGGAGAGTGTAGCGAGAGGACGTGTCTCCGTACTCAGTGTCTGTGGAGGGAAAGTGGGGTGGCGATTCCAGTGCTGTCTTGTGCTGCTCAGTCCAGTGTAGTGTCTTGTGCTGCATCAGTCCAGTCACAGTGGTGGTGTTCTCTGCTGCCATATGTCCAGTGCTGCTGTATAAGTCCAGTCCAGTGGTGCTGTATTGTGCTGCATCAGTCCAGTAGTGGTGTCTTGTGCTTCATCAGTCCAGTCACAGTGGTGGTGTCCTCTGCTGCCATATGTCCAGTGCTGCATCAGTCCAGTCACAGTGGTGGTGTCCTCTGCTGCCATATGTCCACTGCTGCTGTATAAGTCCAGTCCAGTGGTGCTGTGTTGTGCTGCATCAGTCCAGTGGTGGTGTCCCTGTGCTGCTGTATAAGTCCAGTGGTACTGCCGTATAAGTCCAGTTATACTGCCGTATATGTCCAGTGATACTGCCGTATATGTCCAGTGATACTGCTGTATATATCCAGCGGTACTGCCATATAAAATCAGTGATTCTGCCGTATATGTCCAGTGGTACTTTCATATAATTCCAGTGATACTGCCGTATAAATCCAGTGGTACTGCCGTATAAATCCAGTAATACTGCCGTATATGTCCAGTGGTACTGCCATATAATTCCAGTGATACTGCTGTATATGTCCAGTGGTACCACCGTATAAATCCACTGGTACTGGTGTATAAATCCAGTCTAGTGGTACTGCCTTATAAATCCAGTGAAACTGCTGTATATGTCCAGTGGTACTGCCGTAGAAATCCAGACCAGTGATACTGCTGTATATGTCCAGTGGTACTGCCATATAATTCCAGTGATAGTGCCATATAAATCCAGTCCAGTGGTACTGCCATATAATTCCAGTGGTACTGGTGTATAAGTCCAGTGATACTGCCATATAAATCCAGTTCAGTGGTACTGCCGTATTAGTCCAGTGGTACTGCTGTATAATTCCAGTGATACTGCCATATAATTCCAGTGATACTACCTATAATTCCAGTGGTACTGCCATATAAATCCAGTACAGTGGTACTGCCGTATAAGTCCAGTGGTACTGGCGTATAAGTCCAGTGATATTGCCATATAAATCTAGTCCAGTGGTACTAACGTATAAGTCCAGTGGTTCTGCTGTATAATTCCAGTGATACTGCTGTATAATTCAAGTGATACTGCCATATAATTCCAGTGGTACTGCCGTACAAATCCAGTCCAGTGGTACTGCCGCATAAATCCAGTAGTACTGCCGTATAATTCCAGTGATACTGCCGTATAATTCCAGTGATACTGCCGTATAATTCCAGTGGTACTGCCGTATAATTCCAGTGGTACTGCCGTATAAATCCAGAGGTACTGCCATATAAATCTGTGGTACTGCTGTATAATTCCAGTGATACTGCCGTATAATTCCCGTGATACTGCCGTATAATTCCAGTGGTACTGTCTTATTATTCCAGTGGTACTGCCTTATAAATCTAGTGGTACTGCCGTATAAGTCCATTGGTACTGCCGTATAAATCCAGTGGTACTACTGCATAATTCCAGTGTTACTGCCATACAATTACAATGATACTGCCGTATAATTCCAGTGGTACTGGTGTATAAATCCAGTGATACTGCCATATAAATCCAGTCCAGTGGTACTGCCGTATAAATCCAGTGGTACTGCTGTATAATTCCAGTTATACCGCTGTATAATTCCAGTGGTACTGGCGTATAAATCCAATGATACTGCCGTATAAATCCAGTCCAGTGATACCGCCGTATAATTCCAGTGGTACTGGTGTATAAGTCCAGCGATACTGCCGTATAATTCCAGTGGTACTGCCGTATAAGTCCAGTGGTACTGTCCTGTGATGTATATTATGTACTCCATTTAAAGGGGTTATTAATATTTAATCCAGATAATTTTACAGGGTTTGCCCTGTGTGGTGTAGGGATACACTGTCCTGTGCCGCATATTGGTGGTAATTCTGAGTTGATCACTAGCTGCATTTGTTCACAGTGCAGTGATCAGGCTAAAAAATGGCAGTTCTGTGCATGCGTATGTGGTGCAATGCGCACGCGTGACATACGGGTACAATGAATGATGCCGTTTTTCACAGGGTCTAGCGATGCATTTCAATAACACTGGCTGCCGCAGAGTGATTGACATGAAGTGGGCATCTCTGGGTGGCAACTGACCGTTTTCAGCGGCGGTATAGCGTTTGCACGGCTGCTAAAAACTGCTAGCAAGCGATCAACTAGGAATGACCCCAGCTGTGTTATATAACTCCAGAAAAATAATGGAAAACTAAAATTTGGAGGATAAAATAGGGAAAGATCAAGAACCACTTCCTCTTAGTGCTGAAGCTGCTGCCACTAGTCATGACATAGACCATGGGTCTTCAACCTGTGGCCCTCCAGCTGCTGTAAAACTACACATCCCAGCATGCCCTGCCACAGTTTTGCTATTAAGGTATGCTAAAACTGAGGCAGGGCATGCTGGGATGTGTAGTTCCACAGCAGCTGGAGGGCCGCAGGTTGAAGACCCATGACATAGACGATGAAATCCCATCAATGTCATCTGCCAAGGCCGATGCCCAATGTGATAGTAGAGGGCATGTAAAATCCAAAAAGCCAAAGTTCAGTAAAAAGACCCAAAAAAAGAAATTTAAATGGTCTGAGGAGAAACGTAAACTTGCCAATATGCCATTTACGACACGGAGTGGCAAGGAACGGCTAAGGCCCTGGCCTATGTTCATGACTAGTGGTTCAGCTTCACATGACAATGGAAGCCCTCATCCTCCTGCTAGAAAAATGATAAGAGTTAAGCTGGCAAAAGCACAGAAAAGAACTGTGTGTTCTAAGATGGTATCACAAATCCCCAAGGAGAGTCCAAGTGTTTCGGCGGTTGCGATGCCTGACCTTCCCAACACTGGACGGGAAGAGGTGGCTCTTTCCACCATTTGCACGCCCTCTGCAAGTGCTGGAAGTAGCACCCACAGTCCAGTTTCTGATATTCAAATTGAAGATGTCACTGTTGAAGTACACCAGGATGAGGATATGGGTGTTGCTGGCACTGAGGAGGAAGTTGACGTTGAGGATTCTGATGGTGATGTGGTTTGTTTAAATCAGGCACCGGGGGAGACACCTGTTGTCCATGGGATGAAAACGCCCATTGTGATGCCTGGGCAAAATACCAAAAAAGCCACCTCTTCAGTTTGGAATTATTTAACCACAAATCCAGACAACAGGTGTCAAGCCGTATGTTGCCTCTGTCAATCCGTAATAAGTAGGGGTAAGGACGTTAACCACCTACAGTAGGAACATCCTCCCTTATACGTCACCTGCTGCACATTCATCAGAAGTCAGTGTCATGTTCTGAAACTTTGGGTAAGAGCGTAAGCAGTCCACTGACACCTAAATCCCTTATTCCTCTTGTACCCAAGCTCCTGCAAGCCACATCACCAACTCCCTCTACGTCAACTTCCTCCTCAGTCAGAAACGTCAGTAGTCCTGCAGGCCATGTCACTGGCAAGACTGAGGAGTCCTCTCCTAACCGGGATTCCTCCGGAGGATCCTTGAGTGGTACACCTACTGATGCTGCTGTTGTTACTGCTGGGAGTCGATAGTCATCCCAGAGGGGAAGTCGGAAGACCACTTGTACTACTTCAAGTAAGCAATTGACTGTCCAACAGTCCTTTGCGAGGAAGATGAAATATGACAGCAGTCATCCTGTTGCAAAGCGGATAACTGAGGCCTTGACAGCTATGTTGGTGTTAGACGTGCGGTATCCGCCATTAGTTCAGTGGGGCTTAGAGAATTGATGGAGGTAGTGTGTCCCTGGTACCAAATCCCATCTAGATTCCACTTCACTAGGCAGGCGATACCGAGAATGTACAGAGACGTCAGAAAAAGTGTCCTCAGTGTCCTAAAAAATGCAGTTGTACCCACTGTCCACTTGTACTGTACCATGGACATGTGGACAAGTGGAACAGGGCAGACTAAGGACTATATGACTGTGACAGCCCACTAGTTAGATGTATTGCCTCCCGCAGCAACAACAGCAGCGGCACCAGTAGCAGCATCTCACAAACGCGAATTCGTTCCTAGGCAGGCTACGCTATGTATCACCGCTTTCCATAAGGGGCACACCGCTGACAACCTCTTACGGAAACTGAGGGACATCATCGCACAATGGCTTACCCCACTTAGGCTCTCCTGGGGATTTGTGATATCGGACAATGCCACCAATATTGTGCGTGCATTACATCTGGGCAAATTCCAGCACTGGATGCTGTCGGTGGCCCAAAAAATTGCGGGCCACTTTCGACATTCAGCCACTGCGTGCCGAAGACTGGAGCGCCAGCAAACACTCCTGAACCTGTCCTGCCATCACCTGAAGCAAGAGGTGTTAATGAGGTGGAATTCAACACTCTATATGCTTCAGAGGATGGAGGAGCAGCAAAAGGCCATTCAAGCTTATACATCCACTTACGATATAGGCAAAGGAGGGGGAATGCACCTGACTCAAGCACAGTGGAGAATTATTTCAGTCTTCTGCAAGGTTCTCCAACCCTTCAAACTTGCCACACGTTAAGTCAGTTCAGACACTGCCAGCTTTAGTCAGGTCATTCCCGTCATCAGGCTTTTGCAAAAGCAGCTGGAAAAATTGAAGGAGGAGCTAAGACGAAGCGATTCCGCAAAGTATGTGGGACTTGTGGATGGAGCCCTTCATTCGCTTTGTCAGGATTCAAGGGTGGTCAATCTGTTGAAATCAGAGCGCTACATTTTGGCCACTATGCTCGATCCTAGGTTTAAAGCATACGTTGTATCTCTCTTTCCAGCAAGACACAAGTCTGCAGAGGTTCAAAGACCTGTTGGTGAGAAAATTGTCAACTCAAGCGGAACATGACCCGTCAACAGCTCCTCCTTCATTTTCTCCTGCAACTGGGGCTGCAAGAGAAAGGATAAGATTTCCTCGCCCACCCGCTGGCGGTGATGCAGTGCAGTCAGGAGTGAGTGCTGACATCTGGTCTGGACTGAAGGACCTGCCAATGATTACCGACATGTCTACTGTTACTGCATATGATTCTGTCACCATTGAAAGAATGGTGGACTAATATATGAGTGACAACATCCAAGTAGGCATATCAAACAGTCCGTACTGTACCCAAGCTGGCATGAAAAATAGGCAATTTGGATGCCCTTGCACAAACTGGCTTTATTTTACCTAAGTTGCCCCCCCTCCAGTGTGTACTCTGAAAGAGTGTTTAGTGCAGCCGGTAACCTTGTCAGCGATCGGCGTAGGAGGTTACTTCCACAAAATGTGGAGAAGATGATGTTCATCAAAATGAATTAGAAATTCCTTCAGGAAGACCTTGACCAGCAATTGCCTCCAGAAAGTACACAGGGACCTGTGATGGTGGATTCCAGTGGGGACAAATTAATACTCTGTGATTAGGAGGATGTACACACTGAAAGGGGTCTGAAAGGGGTGAGGAATCGGAGGATGAGGATGAGGTCGACATCTTGCCTCTGTAGAGCCAGTTTGTGCAAGGAGAGATTGATTGCTTTTTTGGTGGGGGCCCAAACAAACCAGTCATTTTAGCCACAGTCGTGTGGCAGACCCTGTCACTGAAATGATTGGTTTGTTAAAGTGTGCATGTCCTGTTTATAAAAAAATAAGGGTGGGTGGGAGGGCCCAAGGACAATTCCATCTTGCACCTCTTTTCCTTCTTTGTATCATGTGCTGTTTGAGGACTAGTTTTTTAAAGTGCCATCCTGTCTGACACTGCCGTACAACTCCAGCGGTACTGCTGTATAAGTCATGGGGTACTGCCGTATAAGTCCAGTCCAGTGGTGCTGTCTTGTGCTGCATCAGTCCAGTGGTGGTGTCTTGTGCTGCCATAAGTCCAGTAGTGGTGCCCCGTGCTGTACATTGTTTACTCCAAATAAAAGGGTTATATACATTACTTATATTATTATCCAAATAATTTTTACAGAGTTTGCCCTGTGAGGTGTAAGGGTACGCCTGTGTTGCATATTATTATAATAGCTCCAAATAAAAGGGTTATTATTATCCAAATTAATTTTACAGGCTTTGCCGTGTGTGTGTGTGTGTGTGTGTGTGTGTGTGTGTGTGTGTGTGTGTGTGTGTGGTTTAGGGGTACGCTCTCCTGTGCCACCAATATTGTGTATGTATTACATCTAGGCAAATTCCAGCACGTCTCATGTTGTTTGTGCCGCACACTTGTGTCGCTTAGATTTGTCATACAGCTACCTCATTGCACCGCTTTTCCTTCTTTGCATCATGTGCTGTTTGGGGCCTAGTCTTTTTAAGTGCCATCCTGTCTGCAACTGCAGTGCCACTCCTAGATGGGCTAGGTGTTTGTGCCACACACTTGTGTCGCTTAGTTTAGTCATAAAGCCAACTCAGTGCAACCTTTTGGCCTAAAAACAATATTGTGAGGTATGAGGTGATCAGAATAGACTGAAAATTAGTGGAAATTAATGTTATTGAGGTCAATAATACTGGAGGATCAAAATTACCCCAGAATTCTGTGATTTTAGCTGTTTTTATGGGGGGGGGGGGGGGGGGTTTCAAAAATCATCCAGATCCTAAACTAAAACCAAAACCCGAAAGGGTAGTTTTGGCAAAACCAATCCAGATCCAAAACACGAGCATTGAACCAGAACCAAAACCAAAACACGAAAAAGTGCCTGCCGCACATCTCTACAATGTCAGCATCTGAAATATTGACAAGTGAAATTCTGACATCATCAGATGTTGACATTAGTATTAAACTGTATGATGGAAGTATTAGGGTTATGAACAATCGGGAGGTTAGGTTCAGGTTGCGGCACAAGGTGGAGGGTTAGGGTAGGGATAAGGGTTAGGGATAGGGGAAGAATACTTATCAAATCCGCTGCTCCATTTGATGACTGCGCTGGCAATACTCCAAACGTGACCACCGTCATCATGCTAACAAGTTAACATTTTAGCGGCGTACACATGATGTATGTCATCCTTATATACTAAACCCTTTCTTCAATTTCCACAGAGCCGTAACTAGGTGTGTGCCGATGGTGCCTTGCCCACAGCGTAAATTCACTGAGGGCGCACCATCGGGCATCACACCTTCTAGCTCCGAGCCCAGACTGCTGAATGCGGCACTGCCTGTGTCCCGCTGACGGCGGCGCCGCCCACCCGTGTCCCTCTGAAGCCGCCGCCGCCCGCACGCCTGGACACGACCGTGCCCCGCTGAAGCCGCCACCACCCGCCCACCTGTGTTCCGCAACTTCCTCTGAAATTGAAGCCGCAGTCGCCCGCCTGCCTGTGTCCAGCTTCAGCTGGACACAGGCAGGAGGGCAGCTTCAAGTTCAGAGGAAGTTTTCAACAAACTGCAGCGTCTGTGCAGCCTTCTCAATGACCCAGTGGCAGCCCTGCCCCCCCTCCCCCGCAATACGGAAGCCGCTGCCGCCCACCAGACTCCTGCTGCTGAAGCCGCCACCTGCCCGCCCGTGTCCCCGTGAAGCCGCCGCCGCCCGCAACAGCACGTAAGTGTCTACACTACACTACACTATATTACACTACACTTCACTACAGTACACTACACTACACTATAATGCACTATATTACACTACACTACACTACACCTTAAGGTCAGGAGGGGGGGGGTGTAAGGGGGACTTGCTGCCGTACTGTGTTTTAGGGGAAAGGGGGACTCTGCCTGCCATAATGTGTAAAAGGGGGATGCTCTCTGTAGTAACATGTAAAAAAGGAGATGCTGTCTACCGTAACGTGTAAAAGGGGGACGCTGTCTGCCGTAATGTGTAAAAAAGGGGACTCTGTCTGCTGTAATGTGTATAAAAGGGGACGCTGTCTGCCGTAATGTGTAATAAGAGGACGCTGTCTGCCATAATGTGAAAAAAGAGGATGATGTCTGCCGTAATGTGTAAAAAGGGCTCTACCTGGTGTAGTGGCGCTACTGTGCGGCGTAATTTGAATAATGGATACTACTGTGCACCATTATATGAATTTGTATTATTTTGTGGCCACACCCCTTTTCCATGAAGCCACGGCCCTATATTTTTTGCCACCGGATTGCGTTAAGGGGGGGCGCCGATGCCTTTTCTTGCACACAGCGCTAAAATGTCTAGTTACGGCACTGAATTTCCAGTTATATAATGAACAGAGATCCAACCCTAGATGTTGAACATGTATCACACAGAGATCACTTTTGCAATTGCTAATCATATATTGATCACATTGGGCGCAAGTGGTCCAGCACTGGCCGGCACTTGGCCAACCACTGGTGAAGGTTGGCCCACAAAGTCTTTATGCAGTAGTCAGTGTAACTTCTCAGGTGCCCTGGTGAATGTAGTTTTATTAGATGATAGATTAGAGAAAGTAGCAGTACTAATTAAACCCACCCAGGGTCGGACTGGCCCACAGGGGTACCAGGGAAACCACCGGTAGGCCCCACTGCCTGAGGGCCCACTCCTTTCCTCTAGGGATCAAATTCCAGACTGTGCACTTGTATTATACATGGTAGATATGTTGCATTACACTGCATTAGACTATTGTTTATTTCAAGCCTATGTGGAGGCTGGCCACACTTCCTTTGTAGGCTGGCCACACCCCTAAGTATGGGTCCCTATTACTGCATTCCCCCAATGGGCCCTTCATGCCCCAGTCCGACACTGAACCCACCTGCCAACATTCAAGAAAAAAATAAAACATCATGGGCCAAATGTAATAGAGTGAGAGTTTCAGAAAGTGAGAGATTTGGTAAGGTTTTTCTGTTTTTTTTAAAAGTGGCAATCATTTACACTGCAAAACCAGGTTGATCTTGCTGTGTAAATGATTGCCACTTTAAAAAAAAACTGCAAAACCTTACCAAATCTCTCACTTTTTTAAACTCTCACTCTATTACATTTGGCCCTATATGTAAACAAACACCATCACTATACGGCAGTACATTATCTATACTATATTACTGTTGCTAAGCGGGCTTAACATATCTACAGTCATATCCACTTTCTGCCACAGTAATTGTAAGGTCTTGTTTTGGAATACACTGTATGACAGCTCCTATGGCAATAACATCCAGTGTATATAGCTGTGCCACCTCTACAATGGACTGCTGAGATGACCACTGAAGAAAGTCAATGCCAACTTTCACCTCTACAAACAAAAGTGGCCAAAGAGCAATTTACCCTCCTACTTACCTTTGACATTCCTCCAGTTGCAGTTGCGTTTAATTCTTGGCAAGGTGGTAACCAGATATCACCCCATAGACAGTACCTGAAGCGTACAGTATCTAGTGACATCTGTAGACTTATTAATTGATTCAAAGTTCTCAGTAATCTGTACAATGAATTTGTCTTAAAGTGTCTTTGTCCACCCAGCATTACTGAGCAGCTTTAACGCTGGTCATTTGCAGCAGGAATAAATATTATTCACTGATAAAAATAAATAAATGTTATTTGATTTTTTATTTTAGTGTAATAGAAGGTGGGTTCATTATGGAAACAAATCAAGAGGTGGGCATTTAGGAAATCTGTCTTACTGAAGTAATAATCACATTCCTTTTGTCTGGTAATGTAAAAGCGAGTGTCCTAGATTACACGCCAATAGCTCTGTGTTGTGGTGAATTTTATGAGGTCAGGGCAGTATCCCTCAGGCTGAGAAGAGGTATAATAGGGATTCCTCATCTAAATAGGTGCTTCTACAGCAATATGCTAAGATTTGTGTTTCCTGGACTCTGTAATTGAGCGCTGACTGACAGGTTGTAATTAAGTACATTTCATCGGAGAAAAATGGGGTCATAAAGCTTATAATTGCAAAAGTCGATATTAAAATTCAGGGCAGAACCCAGCATGGGTTATTACAAGAAGCGTGTTCATGAAAGACTAAAGGTGAACATCCATTTAAACCGTTGGTCTAATAGTTTTGCTATCTTACACTAACCATATTTCCCCGTTTCACAGTGGTAGAGTTGCAGAAACAGGGATTTCAAATCTGCAAACTCTTAAAATTAAAAATGTCATTAGGATATAATAGTGATTTCTATTTGAAATCTGAGACTCTTAAATCACCCTCTGTCTGACACAATGGAAATCTGGTTTTCTTTATTTCCATTTATTAGTCACACATACAGCAGTAGCAGCAGATTGGCCCATTGTTTCTGTATGTGGCCCAAAATATTCATTAGCATGTCTGTGGATGATCAGATTGAAATTGATTTGATTATTTTCAAACACATCCAAAAATTAGATCAGCAGATGAATGCCTGTGTGCCCTGACCAGATAGGGCAAGGATATCAATAGACAAAGAGGCTCAGATATTATGCCCTTTTAATATCATGGACAATTCAAAAGCAGTACTTCACTCCCACTTTGACTCCACTACCCTTTGGGGCTGATTCACACCTGATCGCTGCTGTGCTTTTTCACACAGCAGCAATCAGGTCTGAACTGCACAGTGCGCCGGCGCAAGCCACACAGCCGACAGTTATCTTAGCCCTGCAATCGCCTCTGCCTGATTGACAGGCAGAGGCCAGTGGCGCACCCAGGGGGGGTTTCCGAGCACCCAGAAACCCCCCTCCACTAAAAAAAAATATATATATATATATATTTTTTTTTTAGCTGCAAGAGTATTATTAGTGGCTGTCTAGCGTCCTCTGCATCCTGCTGTCTTCCTGGTGGCACTTGTAAGTGCAATAAAAGTTTACTTTATATTAATTATAATACATATATATCCATGTGCATACATATATACACATGTATATACATACATACATATAAACACACACACACACACACACACACACACATGATATATATACATGTGTATTTATATGTGTACTGTATGTGTGTGTACATATATATATATATATGTATGCATGTTTAATATGCTATGTATATGTGTATATGTATGTGTGTGTGTATGTATATATATATATATATATATGTGTGTGTGTGTGTGTAGATATATGTATATATATATATATACACACACACACACGCACACACAGACACACTAGTTTTACGGACCCAACATATACTGGGTCACCTCAGTCCCCACCCCCGTGATTGGCTCCGCCCAGTTCTGGAAACCCCCCATGCAAATCCTGCGTTTGCCACTGGAGGCGGTCGCTGGGTGGGAGGGTGTGGGCCGGCAGTGTTTGGCCGCCGTTAGGTGGCGCGGTCCGGGCAACAAGGACATGACCGGACTGTTGGGGGGCGGGCCGCGGTGGCTGCTTGACGTCACACACAGGCGCTGTGATCCGGGCAACGACAAGCAGCTCCCTGCCAGCGCGCAGGAGCTGCGCTGGCCGGGAGCTACTCTTCTAGAACAAAAGCATCACCGCTGTGTGATGCTTTTGTACTTGTGCGGTGGGGCAGGGCCTGACATGCGGGGTGGACTAGCCCTGTTCTGGGCGTCTCCCCGCATATCAGGGAAGCTGATCGTAGATGTGCTAAATTTAGCACATCTACGATCAGGTCTGAATCACCCCCTTTGTCTGTAGCTCTGCTTTCCCAATATTGCTTTGTACTTATATAGAAAGTGTTCAAAAACTATGGCTGATACCTGAGAGCTGAACGCAAGTCAGTTTTGCAGACTTATCTTACATGTTCTGGCAGGGTCGGACTGGCCCACAGGGGTACAGGTGAAACCACCGGTGGGCCCCACTGCCTGACGGCCCACTTCTTCCTCTAGGGGTCAGGTTCCAGACTGTGCACTTGTGTTATACATGGTAGATATGTTACATTACACTGCTCAAGACTGTTGTGCATTTCAAGCCTCTGTGGAGGCTGGCCACACCCCCTTTGTAGACTTTGCCACACCCCTCAGTATGGACCCCTACCACTGCATTCCTCCGGTGGGCCCTTCATACCCCAGTACGACACTGTGTTCTGGTACTGAGAGAACGCAACTATGCATGTTGCTGAGTTGTACACAACTTAGTCACATCTTCACTTGTGGGTCATGGGGTGTAACCGGCTGGTAATGGGGAATGACCACATAGGCATGTCATTGGAAATATGTATACGTGTAATTACAGCTAATATAGGTTGGAGCTTTTGCACCAGTGATATGGATTGTGCAAGTGCTCACTGATAAGGCTGATGGTTATTCAGCCAAGCCTACTGATGAAGATGCAACTCTGCATACTGTCAGGAAGTTTGACACGGTCTCATTTGCCATTCGTAACCAAAACTTTAAAAAAAAGCAACTAGTTAAGTGATTTGGCTCCCAAACAAATAGTAAAACTGCCCGCAGGCTTGCCATGGCAGCCTGTGGGCAATACAACTAACCCATGTTAGTGTCTGGCATCTGAGAGTGTGGACTGCAAATGTGCCCCCATGGTGTATAAATTGGTGCCTGGAAATTGCAAACTTTGCTAGGTGATTGTCCATTGTAACTTATTTCCTGAATGCTAGCTATACATGTACTGACATGGCTGCTATGTTTCCTGACTATTCTCTTTCACTATTCTGTTTGTGTTACCGCATTGCTGCAAGTTTACTAGATTCTTGGACTATTTAAAGACCACTCTACTACTTAACTCCTTGTTACCACAATTCTCACAAGTGTAACAGACTGAGCTTTGGCCATGTTTATATCATTTTCTTGTGCTACTGTCAACATCTGCTTTGAATGTTGCTTACATGTGCTATTGGTTATCATATTAAATAAAACATTCAAATTATACATATTCAGTCTACGCTACTTTCTGCAACATCAGATTAATTATCTCTTTTTCAACATCTGGCTATACAACTCATACCATTGGGGTCCTATCTAAATATACTAAAGATAGTCTAACTACTATATTAACATGACACATATGGGGGAGCGTGCAATGTAGGTAACATTATTGTCAACTTGCATTCAACTCTGCATTGGACCCATTTACTTTACTGTAACACATAGCAGGCTTTGAAGACAAGACACCTGACTGAGGATCTTCTGTAGAAGTAGCATTGTTTTTGGTCTCAGTGTAGACTAGAATCCAGGCCAAATACTGTCTTTTTTTATTACCCTTCACCTGTGCCTGTTAAAGAAAAAATGGAAGATAAGAGAGATCACATTATAAAAAAAATTGCATTAAGCAACAACAATATGTTATTTCACTGCACTAAACAGTAAACTATTAGTAGTGTGAGCTTTAGGGTGCAGCCTCAATGTATGAGGCATAGAACACCCAGGTCTTAGCGGCCTTACCACAATTTGATCTCCATTTGACTCCCTCTTCTTATTATGGTACTGTCATATATTTATTTATTCTCTTGACAGTTTGCTTATGTTGTATGCATATGTCAAAGTCAAAAATATTACATAAAGAGAACATACAAACCACACACATTTAAGTCGCTATACTTGCAAATATGCGCAGCAAGCACAGCAATATATGGTAACACACGCATTTACACGGACATGCCACAGAAATGGATTCGACACTTATTTCATACAGCACATAATTATAATAATATCAAGCGCCAGACATCATGGTGATTTAAAATCACCTAATGAATTAATGTCATGAATGTGTATTATTTGAACGGAACCAGATACACCTGTCATGTTTACTTTTAAAACAAGCAGATTGGTGTGTAGATTAATTTGATACTTGTTATTAAGTTGAAGGACATTGCAGCGGATAGTTATGATTGAATGTATAAAAGCTAAAATCACTTTGTTAGAACAATGAATGATACAGTGAACAGGGCTGAACCTGATCAGCATATGCAAAGAAACTGGTGACTCATGAGTCCCCTCCCCCAGAAACTAGATAACATATTGATTACACTGGAGCCCACTTGCTTTTTGGACTCAAACAGAGATGGAGGTCTTGCATGATTTTACAGAGGAAAGAGAGGAAGAGAGAGTCATATGGAGGGACAAACTTATATGAGAAAGACCTGGTAATTGTATCGCTGGCATTTAACTGTAACTAACTGTAACAGTGGCGTGCGGTGAGGTCAGTGGCTGGTGAGGCACTACAGCCATAATGTCCACCGGATCCTGCCGATAACCCCTACCGCTGCCAATGCCCGCTACTGCCCCTGAGCTGATGCCCGCTACCACCGCCAATGGCATACAAACTTGCCCACCATCAACTGACCCAGCCCTCCGCTACTAATTTGCATCTCAGTCCGATGCCGCCAATGCCCGCTGCCTGCCTGCTCACCATACATGTGATATATTGTACATTTTTATAGAAAATAAAAATAATAATTAGTGTTTGGTACTGGGAAAGGAGTGGGAGGAGGACACAAATGCAATTTTGTTGTCCAGGGCTTCCATTAACTTAATGGAGAACGGTCTGAATGGGTTAAAAAATGTAAAAAAAAAAAAAATGCGTGAGGTCCCCCCTCCTAAGTGTAACCAGCCTCGGGCTCTTTGAGCCGGTCCTGGTTGTATAAATACTGGGAAAAAACTGGACAGGGGTTCCCCGTATTTACACAACCAGCACCGGGCTCTCAGTCCGGTCCTGGTTCCAAAAATATGGGGGACAAAAGATGTAGGGGTCCCCCGTATTTTTAAAACCAGCACCGGGCTCCACTAGCCAGGGACATAATGCCACAGCCGGGGGACACATTTATGTAGGTCCCTGCGGCCGTGGCATTACCCCCCCAACTAGTCACCCCTGGCCGGGGTTCCCTGGAGGAGTGGGGATCCCTTAAATCAAGGGGTCCCCCCCCTCCAGGCACCCAAGGGCCAGGGGTGAAGCCCGAGGCTGTCGCCAGCACCCCTGGGCGGTGGGTGCCGGGCTGATAGCCATAAGTTTGTAAAAAAAGAATATTGTTTTTTGTTGTGGAACTACAAGGCCCAGCAAGCCTCCCCCGCTTGCTGGTACTTGGAGAACCTCAAGTACCAGCATGTGGGGAAATAACGGGCCCGCTGGTACCTGTATTTCTACAACAAAAAAAATACCCAAATAAAAACACAACACACACACCGTGTAAGTAAAAATTTATTAGAACACACTTACACACTCACACATACTTACCTACATCCAACGCTGAGATTCACGTCCACTTGTCCAGTAGAATCCAATAGGGGTACCTGTAAAAATGAGAGAGATTACTTACCTACATCCCACGCCGGTCACGTCCACTTGTCCAGTAGAATCCAATAGGGCCGGTACCTGTAAAAATGAACATTAAACTTACAAACAAAGTAATCCACAGGAGGAGAGAGAGAGAGAGAGAGAGAGAGAGAGAAATTAATGAATATTATGCACTCGCTGATGCGGGAGGACGTTAGCACAGACAGGGGAGAGTGCTGCTGCTGGCTAGGAGGATGGAGCTGGCGCCCCCAGTAGTTGTGACCCCTCTAGCTGTGCCCCCAGTAGAAGTGCCTGAGTAGTTGTGCCCCCTGTCGCTGTGCCCCGAGTAGTTGTGACCCCTGTAGCTTTGCCCCTTGTGGCTGTGCCCCCAGTAGTTGTGACCCCTGCAATTTTGCCCCGAGTAGCAGTGCCCCCAGTCACTGTGCCCCGTCGCTGTGCCCCTTGTAGCAGTGCCCCTTGTGGCTGTGCCCCCAGTAGTTGTGACCCCTGTGATTGTGCCCCCAGTCGCTGTGCCCCGAGTAGCAGTGCCCCCAGTCGCTGTGCCCCAAGCAGTTGTGACCCCTGTAGCTTTGCCCCCAGTAGCTGTGCCCCTTGTGGCTGTGCCCCAGTAGTTGTGACCCCTGTGATTGTGCCCCTAGTCACTGTGCCCCGAGTAGCAGTGCCCCCAGTCGTTGTGCCCCGTCGCTGTGCCCCCTGTAGCTGTGCCCTTTGTAGCAGTGCCCCTGTAGATGTGCCCCCAGTCGCTGTGCCCCGAGTAGCAGTGCCCCCTGTAGCTGTACCCCCTGTAGTTCCGCCCCCAGTCACTGTGCTTCTTGTAGTTGTGCCCCAGTCGCTGTGCCCCATATAGTTGTGCCCCCAGTCGCTGTGCCCCTTGTAGCTCTGCCCCCAATAGCTATGCCACCAGTCGCTGTGCCCCTTGTGGCTGTGCCCCCAGTCGCTGTGCCCCAAGTCACTGTGCCCCCTGTAGTTGTGCCCCCAGTCACTGTGCCCCATATAGTTGTGCCCCCAGTCACTGTGCCCCCAGTCACTGTGCCCCATATAGTTGTGCCCCCAGTCACTGTGCCCCCTGTAGTTGTGCCCCCAGTCACTGTGCCCCATATAGTTGTGCCCCCAGTCACTGTGCCCCATATAGTTGTGCCCCCAGTCACTGTGCCCCCAGTCACTGTGCCCCATATAGTTGTGCCCCCAGTCACTGTGCCCCATATAGTTGTGCCCCCAGTCACTGTGCCCCATATAGTTGTGCCCCCAGTCACTGTGCCCCTTGTAGCATTACCCCTTGTGGCGGTGCCCCCCAAAGCCCAAACACACAAAAAAAAAACCACACACATATTTACTTACTGATCCTGCAGCGCTGTCCGTCTCCGTCCGCCGGGCGGCTCGTCTCTACTATGGGAGAGACGTCATGAATCATGACGTCTCTCCCATAGTAGCGGCGCTGGCTGCAGCGGGCGCCCACACAGCCCACGGCGCCTGCTGCAGCCGGGAATCGCTAGTGATTGGACAGTGGATCCAGCACTGGATCCGCTGGACCAATCACATGTGGGGGACTGACAGGGGCGTGCATTCATCGGGGCTGAATGCACGCCCCTGTCATTGCGGCACCAGTATAGGTGCCGCTTCTCCGTGCATTTTCAATGGGCTTTCACAGCCCATTGCTGCACTCCGCCCCCCGCCCGCCCCCCGCTGCCCGGACTGTAATGGTAGCAGCGGGAGGCACCTCTCCCGCTGCCTCCCAGCCCAAGGATGCAGCACAGTGACAGGGGACAATGATTAAAATAATAGAAGAAGATATTTATAACAGACGCTGTGTCATAAATATCTTCTTTTTATTATTTAAATCATTATGACAGGGGAGGCACTGCCTCCCCTGCCTGCACGTCCCTGAACTGTAACTATATGTAACTGTGTTTTAACTATGTTCTAACTGTTTACTGTGTGAGTTGTATTCATGAAACTATAGGTATACTGTACTTTGTAATATATATTGAATCCATATCCTTTTAACAACAAATATATACATCATTGAGCTTTGGAACTCAGATAATGTGTGAGTGTATTGTTTTTCTCTTATGGGAAACAGTGTTTTGCGATGTACAGCGCACTTTTATCGTATATGGTAGTAAGTGGTGCAGGCATTTACAATATATATTAGAGCGGGCATTTTAAATATTTGTGAGAAATCAATTTGGCATTCATACATACTTCCAGCATGACACATATCACATTCAAGAATGGTCGGTTGCTACTTTTGTCACTTGTTACAAAACAATGTTTGTGATGATTTATAGAGTGGTGCTAAAAACTTCATGAACCCTTTTGGATTTCAAGTATACATGTGACGTTAAAGGTGTTCATGTCCCAGATCCGTAACTAGACATTTTTGGTGCCCTGAGCCAAAAAGAGAATTGCTCCTCCCCCCAATTCTTCCAATGGTTACACAAGGCGCATGCCTCGTGGGGAAGGGGCATGACAAAATTGACCCATGCTTAGATGCCCCTTCTCCCGTGTGTGTGTGTGTGTGTGTGTGTGTGTGTGTGTGTGTGTGTGTGTGTGTATATATATATATACACACACACACACACACACGCACACATTTACAGAACGCTGCAAGTAAATGGATTTGGACACAAATCCTCTTTATACCACAATCATGCACTTAACCCAAGAGCTCAATGCCAGTCAGCCACAATACCCCTCATTAAATAGCACATTTCAATATACTGCCACAACCAGGACTCAACCCCACAACTTGATGCATCCCAACCAAATACCCCACCCACCTAGCCACTTGCTCCTGCATAAAAACTATGAATTTCTAACTATATGAAGCTATCTGTACCCTGTAAAAAAATAACCAGCACCATAATCGAGCAGATCTGTGCATTGTGCAGCCACATATCCAATCCCTTGCAGCCACACACTACATAGATCCACCCAGCTGCAACACTGATCACCCCTTCACAAGGTACAAGGTAAGCTTTAAATTGTTAGAACTCTCCAGCTTGGAATTCTCTAGCTTTCTATTCAAGGGCAGATAGCTCTAGTAATAGAGTATCCGACTGCAATGTCATAGGCAACGGGTTCCAATCTTGGGCACATCAGCATCCCGAAATGTAATAAAGGACAGTGCGGCTGAACAACAAGGAGATCTCAAGTTAAGTCCATGAATGCTGTATAGGTATTAGCGACAAAAGAGGGGGGGGGGGGGGGTAGGAAACGAGCAGTCATGAGATGCTGGGTTTCAAAGAGGGGGGAAGCTGCAAGTTAAAGTAATTCGATAATTCATAACTGACAAGTGCTGCCAACACAGCCCCCTACACTATAGCGCTATGTGCAGAGCACACTCCACACACACCTAATTATGGTCCTGTCGTGTCTTTATCTATGTCATTAAAAGAGATAGATATAACCCAATAAGTAAAATAAGACACATAGAGATATCATTTTTCAACATTAAATTTCCTTGTTTGAAAATGTATGGAAACCTCTAGGAGTAACAATTCCATTAAGAGAATAATTATTGTCAGTCAATGAGGTGAGATTCAGGTGTGAGTCTGGGTGACTCTACCCTATTAAAAAAAATATATATACCAGTCTTCACTCTTCACCACACAGGTTTGTGCCTCAATCAAAGGAGATTTCTGCGGATCTTAGAAAAAGAGTTGTCGCTGCTCATCAGGTAAGAAATGGTTACAAAATAAATCTAAAGACTTTGGCCTCCCTCAATATACTCTCAGGTAGATAGTTTACAATGGATAAAATTCAATGTCATTTTACTCTCCTCATTGTCATCCAACAAAGATCCCTCAAAGACCAAGGCCTATGATATTCCAGGAGATCACAAAGAACCTCAGGGTAACATAAAAGGATCTGGATTGCGGGCTTATTGCACACTGGTCAATGTCAGTATTCATGCGCCTACTACCAGGCAGACTCTGAATATGAAGAGGATGCATGGGAGGATGGCAAGGAAGAAGCCACTATTCTCCAATAAGAACATTTCTGTATGGGCCAGAAAACTACTTGAAGAATGTTCTGTGGATGGATGACTCTAAAATAGAACTTTTTTATTTCAATTACATTTGTAATAACTGACAAAAACTGACACTACAATACATTCCAAAATAAGAACCAAATACCAACATGAAACATGGTGGCAGCAGTATGATAGCAAGGGGGTCATTTGCCATCACTGACGAAACTATGTATTTTGGATTGTACCGGCAAATGTTACATAAGAACATCGGGGTATCAGTATGTGAACTGAAGCTCAACAGAAGTTGAGTCTTGCTGAAAAGAATGACCTTAAACACAGTTATGTTTTGGAATGGCCAAGTCAAGGTCCAGACCTTAATCCCACAGAAACGATGTGGCAGAAGTGGGGTATTCATGTGAGACAACCCACCAACTAGTTGAAGCAATTTAGTATAGAGGAACATCCCGATAATCATGTAGACAGTGATGAAATGTTGAAATGTTAGAATGTCAACATTTCATCCTGGTGACCAGGGGGTGACTTATCTTCCAGGTCCTGGATGTGATGTCACTTCCAGGTCAGACCTGTCACTCCAGCGTTTCATTAAGTATTTCTTGGCTATACCTAACCCTGATCCTTACCCTGAGTGCTTAGCTCTAAGTCCCCACCCCATAGGCTATCCCTAATTTCTCCTCCCACATAACCCTAATGTGCACCCATCTAAGCTATTCAATTGGCCCCCCTCCCCATTCCCTGTTGGGCACGCATGCCTCATGTGCACGTCCATTAGTACCGGGTTTAGCTGCGCTCAGCGGATAAATGTATCTGAAATCCAGGTTAGGGTGCTCAGTGGTGGCCCCAGAAGTGGGGCTGCAGCGGGAGCTGCATGCGAAGCCCAAAATTCGAATAGGAGAGCCATACCAACTGACACCCCAAAACACTGCCAAATATACCTGGCAGTTGGTGTGGCTCCCATATATGAATTTTGGACTGTGCTGCAGCCCCACCTCTGGAGCACATCCTGTTTGAGCACCCAAATCACAAACTTTTTGCACATTTCAGCTCACACATCAGGAGGCTGCAAGCTGAAATGTATTTCAGTGGCTGCATGCGTGAGCGAACGGATCAACAATTGAATTGCTCCACTGGGCACCATCTAGTGGTGGCTAGGGTGAATAACAATTGAATTGTCCCCATTGTGGTGTCGACATTATGAATATCGATATTGTTACTGTCAACCTTTTGACTACATCCTGTAATTAATTGAATAAAGTGAATGCTGCTCAAGGGGGGGTCACACCTTTAACTGATACCTAGAGGTTCACATACTTTTTCTGACAAAGTACCATAATGTTGGATCAATTTGTGTGTTTTTTTTTTTTACTTATTCAATTCTCTTTATCTATTTTTTTTTCTAAGAGCAATTAAGGTCAAAACATTCTAAAGGGTTCACAAAGATACAGTAATATAATATACAGTGTCTTGCTAAAGTATTCACCCCCTTGGCTTTTTAGCTATTTTTTACATTACCTGTAATTTAATTTATTTATTTTTATCTGAATTTTATGTGATGGATCTGCACAAAATAGTCTAAGTTGGTGAAGTGAAATGAGAAAAATGTATATAAAAAATAGTTTTCATAAATACAAATTTGAAAATTGGCATGTGCATATGTATTCACCCCCTTTGCTATGAAGCCCAACAAAAGTTCTGGTGCCACCAATTACCTTCAGAAGTCACATAATTAGTGAAATGAAGCCCACCTGTGTGCAATCTAAGTGTCTCATGATCTGTCAGTATAAACACACCTTTTCTGAAAGGCCCCAGAGGCTGCAACACCACTAAGAAAGAGGCATCACACCATGAAGACCAAGGAGCTCTCCAAACAAGTCAGGGACAAAGATGTTGAGAAGTACAAGTTAGGGTTGGGTTATAAAAAAAAAAATCAAAATCTTTGATGATCCCCTGGAGCACCATCAAATCCATCATCTTCAAATCTAAAGAGCATAGTGCCACAACAAACTTGCCAAGAGATCAGGAGACAGCTGAGATTGGTGTATTTGTGCATGTGACCACAATAAGCCGTGTACTCCATAGAGAGTGGCCAGAAACAAGCTATTACTTAGTATTAAAAATAAGGAGCCACGTTTTGAGTTTGCCAAAAAGCATGTGGACGACTCCCCAAATGTATGGAGGAAGGCCTGGTCAGATGAGACTAAAATTTAACTTTTCGGCCACCAAGGAAAACGCTATGTCTGGCGCAAACCCAACACATCCCATCACCCCAAGAACACCAACCCCACAGTGAAACATGGTGGTGGCAGCATCATGCTGTGGGGATGTTTTTCAGCAGCAGGGACTGGTAAACTGTATTGAGTCGAGGGAAAGATGGATGTTGCTAAACACAGGGATATTCTTGAGCAAAACCTGTTTCAGTCTGCCTGTGATTTGAGACTGGGATGGAGGTTCACCTTCCAGCAGGACAATGACCCAAAGCATACTGCTAAAGCAACACTCGAGTGGTTTAAGGGGAAACGTTTAAATGTGTTGGAATAGCCTATTCAAAGCCCAGATCTCAATCCAATTGAGAATCTGTGGTCAGACTTGAAGATTGCTGTTCACAAGCGGAAACCATCCAACATGAAGGAGCTGGAGCAGTTTTGCTTTGAGGAATGGGCAAAAATCCCAGGGGCAAGATGTGGCAAGCTCATAGAGACTTATCCACAGCGACTTACAGCTGTAATTGCTGCAAAAGGTGGCTCTACAAAGTACTGACTTTAGGGGGTGAATAGTTATGCAAGCTGAAATTTTCTGTTATTTTGTCCTATTTGTTGTTTGCGTCACAATTAAAAAAAAAAACATCTTCAAGGTTGTAGGCATGTTCTGTGAATGAAATGATGCAAACCTTGAAACAATCCACCTTAATTCCAGGCTGTGAGGCAACAAAACATGAAAAATGCAAAGGGGGGTGAATACTTTAGCAAGGCACTGTAAATATATATATATATATATATATATATATATATATATATATATGTTGAGAATCCCATATCCAAATATCCGAAATACGGAATATTCCGAAATACGGACTTTTTTGAGCGAGAGTGTGATAGTGAAACTTTTGTTTTCTGATGGCTCAATGTACACAAACTTTGTTTAATACACACAGTTATTAAAAATATTGTATTAAATGACCTTCAGACTGTGTATATAAGGTGTATATGAAACATAAATGAATTGTGTGAATGTAGACACACTTTGTTTAATGCACAAAGTTATAAAAAATATTGGCTAAAACTACCTTCAGGCTGTGTGTATAAGGTGCATATAAAACATAAATGCATTCTGTGCTTAGATTTAGGTCCCATTGCCATGATATCTCATTATGGTATGCAATTATTCCAAAATACGGAAAAATCTGATATCCAAAATACCTCTGGTCCCAAGCATTTTGGATAAGGGATACTCAACCTGTGTATATATATATATATATATATATATATATATATATATTAATTACTCTGGCTCACTTGATATCAACTGTATATAAAGATATCCAGTGACTATTATAAATTACTCTTTTTCATTAATAACATATTTGCTGAAAAGAGGTAATTTTTAACTTCCAATTTAATGAAAAATGTTGAATTATTTCCATTTCCATTCAATACAGTAGCTACGTCTCTTGATTTATAATGGAACTGAGAATTCTTATAAATGGACAAGGCTTGTGAACTGATTCCGGTGGGCAGGCAGAGTGTGGAACCAAGACAATAAATCATCCTCTATGCTACAGCACGGCAAGAGAGAACCGGCAAGAGGGCCCCTTATGTGTGGCAGGAAGAGTCATGACAGACAGGATCAGGGATACTGGGACAGGTGCATCATATCTGGCTGCACTGAGGCCAGTGGAAGTTACATCTATTTATCACTTAGCCCGGATGGAAAAAGATTATACACAACAGTTTTGTAAGGAATGAGTTTGGTTTGATAATAGGGAATAAATCACGGTTAGTTAGCAGGTGTGGGGCAGGTGGGCTACAGAGACATGCAGGTGAAAGTACTTATCATATATATATATTACCAAGACACCTGCAGATCTTAAGCAGGTTTAAACTCTGAACGGATGTACAAATGAGCGTTTTGTACTTCATGTATCAGTAAAATGCTGTTTCTCTAACGTCCTAGAGGATGCTGGGGACTCCGTAAGGACCATGGGGATAGACGGGCTCCGCAGGAGACATGGGCACTTTAAGAAAGACTTTGACTCTGGGTGTGCACTGGCTCCTCCCTCTATGCCCCTCCTCCAGACCTCAGTTTGATACTGTGCCCAGTGGAGACTGGGTGCTTTCAGGGAGCTCTCCTGAGTTTCCTGTCAGAAAGTATTTTAGTTAGGTTTTTTATTTTCAGGGAGCCTGCTGGCAACAGACTCCCTGCAACGAGGGACTGAGGAGAGAGAAACAGACCTACTTCTCTGAGTTTCAAGGCTCTGTTTCTTAGGCTACTGGACACTAGAGATGAGCGCCGGAAATTTTTCGGGTTTTGTGTTTTGGTTTTGGGTTCGGTTCCGCGGCCGTGTTTTGGGTTCGACCGCGTTTTGGCAAAACCTAACCGAATTTTTTTTGTCGGATTCGGGTGTGTTTTGGATTCGGGTGTTTTTTTCCAAAAAACCTAAAAAACAGCTTAAATCATAGAATTTGGGGGTCATTTTGATCCCAAAGTATTATTAACCTCAAAAACCATCATTTCCACTCATTTTCAGTCTATTCTGAATACCTCACACCTCACAATATTATTTTTAGTCCTAAAATTTGCACCGAGGTCGCTGGAAGACTAAGCTAAGCGACCCTAGTGGCCGACACAAACACCTGGCCCATCTAGGAGTGGCACTGCAGTGTCACGCAGGATGTCCCTTCCAAAAAAACCTCCCCAAACAGCACATGACGCAAAGAAAAAAAGAGGCGCAATGAGGTAGCTGTGTGAGTAAGATAAGCGACCCTAGTGGCCGACACAAACACCGGGCCCATCTAGGAGTGGCACTGCAGTGTCACGCAGGATGTCCCTTCCAAAACACCCTCCCCAAACAGCACATGACACAAAGAAAAAAAGAGGCGCAATGAGGTAGCTGTGTGAGTAAGATAAGCGACCCTAGTGGCCGACACAAACACCGGGCCCATCTAGGAGTGGCACTGCAGTGTCACGCAGGATGTCCCTTCCAAAAAACCCTCCCCAAACAGCACATGACGCAAAGAAAAAAAGAGGCGCAATGAGGTAGCTGTGTGAGTAAGATAAGCGACCCTAGTGGCCGACACAAACACCGGGCCCATCTAGGAGTGGCACTGCAGTGTCACGCAGGATGTCCCTTCCAAAAAACCCTCCCCAAACAGCACATGACGCAAAGAAAAAAAGAGGCGCAATGAGGTAGCTGTGTGAGTAAGATAAGCGACCCTAGTGGCCGACACAAACACCGGGCCCATCTAGGAGTGGCACTGCAGTGTCACGCAGGATGTCCCTTCCAAAAAACCCTCCCCAAACAGCACATGACGCAAAGAAAAAAAGAGGCGCAATGAGGTAGCTGTGTGAGTAAGATAAGCGACCCTAGTGGCCGACACAAACACCGGGCCCATCTAGGAGTGTCACTGCAGTGTCATGCAGGATGTCCCTTCCAAAAAACCCTCCCCAAACAGCACATGACGCAAAGAAAAAAAGAGGCGCAATGAGGTAGCTGTGTGAGTAAGATAAGCGACCCTAGTGGCCGACACAAACACCGGGCCCATCTAGGAGTGGCACTGCAGTGTCACGCAGGATGTCCCTTCCAAAAAACCCTCCCCAAACAGCACATGACGCAAAGAAAAAAAGAGGCGCAATGAGGTAGCTGTGTGAGTAAGATAAGCGACCCTAGTGGCCGACACAAACACCGAGCCCATCTAGGAGTGGCACTGCAGTGTCACGCAGGATGGCCCTTCCAAAAAACACTCCCCAAACAGCACATGACGCAAAGAAAAATTAAAGAAAAAAGAGGTGCAAGATGGAATTGTCCTTGGGCCCTCCCACCCATCCTTATGTTGTATAAACAGGACATGCACACTTTAACCAACCCATCATTTCAGTGACAGGGTCTGCCACACGACTGTGACTGATATGACGGGTTGGTTTGGACCCCCACCAAAAAAGAAGCAATTAATCTCTCCTTGCACAAACTGGCTCTACAGAGGCAAGATGTCCACCTCATCATCATCCTCCGATATATCACCGTGTACATCCCCCTCCTCACAGATTATGAATTCGTCCCCACTGGAATCCACCATCTCAGCTCCCTGTGTACTTTGTGGAGGCAATTGCTGCTGGTCAATGTCTCCGCGGAGGAATTGATTATAATTCATTTTAATGAACATCATCTTCTCCACATTTTCTGGATGTAACCTCGTACGCCGATTGCTGACAAGGTGAGCGGCGGCACTAAACACTCTTTCGGAGTACACACTTGTGGGAGGGCAACTTAGGTAGAATAAAGCCAGTTTGTGCAAGGGCCTCCAAATTGCCTCTTTTTCCTGCCAGTATAAGTACGGACTGTGTGACGTGCCTACTTGGATGCGGTCACTCATATAATCCTCCACCATTCTTTCAATGTTGAGAGAATCATATGCAGTGACAGTAGACGACATGTCCGTAATCGTTGTCAGGTCCTTCAGTCCGGACCAGATGTCAGCATCAGCAGTCGCTCCAGACTGCCCTGCATCACCGCCAGCGGGTGGGCTCGGAATTCTGAGCCTTTTCCTCGCACCCCCAGTTGCGGGAGAATGTGAAGGAGGAGATGTTGACAGGTCGCGTTCCGCTTGACTTGACAATTTTGTCACCAGCAGGTCTTTCAACCCCAGCAGACTTGTGTCTGCCGGAAAGAGAGATCCAAGGTAGGCTTTAAATCTAGGATCGAGCACGGTGGCCAAAATGTAGTGCTTGTCACAATCCTGACTGTAGGTTTATATTTGGTGACTTACCCCTGCCATCTGTCCTGGATCCTGTGTCTTTTCACTCACGGAGTTAAACAGCTTGTCAGCACAATGTGTTTTCCTGAGTTCTCTGCCTGAGAGGTAATCAGCTCCACCTGTGGTGATCTCCTGTGTGAGGCTGAATTCAGTAATCTAAAAGCAAGCATCCTGTGTTTTGCAGAAGTCCAGGCTTCAGTGTTCTCTTGGCCTGCTAGGCCTCATTCTACATCACAGCCTTGGCTAGAGTAGTCACATGACAGTGACATCACCTAATCCTGCCCACCAATCATCAAGGACCAGGAAGTATAAATCAGGAGGCTGAGTTGGAATCTGGGCCAGTTCCTTGTGTCACATACAGCCTTGTGTGGGTCTTAAGCTGAGCTCCCTAAAGGTAACCTTTGTACCTAAGTTCCTGTGGAAACTCTGCTCCCTTGTTACCGTTTGGTTTACTTGTGTGTTGCCATTTGATTTCACCATTTCCCTGAGTCTCAATGTAAAGGTACAGCTGCAATGTTTCGTCTTAAAGGCACAGTACTGAATTCCGTGTTCTCCCCTGAAAACCACAGCTGTCGTGTTTCAGTTTTACTGCTGTTGTAGTTGGGATCTCCAGGGCTCAGTACCTCGTGCCTCAGCATCTCCGTGCCTCAGCACCTCCGTGCTTCCAGCATCTCCGTGCCTCTGTACCTCCGTGCCTCTGTACCTCCGTGCCTCAGTACCTCCGTGCCTCAGTACCTCCGTGCCTCAGCACCTCCGTGCTTCCAGCACCTCAGTATCTCCGTGACTCAGCATCTCTGTGCCTCAGTGCCTCAGCACCTCCGTGCTTCCAGCACCTCCGTGCATCAGTACCTCCGTGCCTCCGTGCCTCAGTACCTCCGTGCCTCAGCACCTCCGTGCTTCCAGCACCTCCGTGCCACAGTACCTCCGTGCCACAGCACCTCCGTGCCACAGCACCTCCGTGCCTCAGTACCTCCGTGCCTCAGCATCTCCGTGCTTCCAGCACCTCCGTGCCTCAGCACCCCTACGCACCCCAGTGTCTCTACGCACCCCAGTGCCTCCACGCACCTCAGTGCCTCCACGCACCTCAGTGCCTCCACGTACCTCAGTGCCTCCACGTACCTCAGTGTCTCCAAGCACCTCAGTGTCTCCAAGCACCTCAGTGTCTCCAAGCACCTCAGTGTCTCCAAGCACCTCAGTGTCCCCAAGCACCTCAGTGTCCGCAAGCACCTCAGTGTCCGCAAGCACCTCAGTGTCCGCAAGCACCTTAGTGTCCGCAAGCACCTTAGTGTCCGCAAGCACCTTAGTGTCCGCAAGCACCTCAGTGTCCGCAAGCACCTCAGTGTCTCCAAGCACCCCGCGCCCTTTAGCACAATTATACCTGGTATTCTTCACTGATTCATCAGTGCCTTTCCAGTTCTGTCTTTCAGGAGACCTTCAGCATGCCTCCTGTCTGCCGACCTAATCCTGCATGAGGAGAACCTAGATTCGGCCATCTCTGCTGCGGTTCCTCTTCCCAGTCACCGGAAGAAACCCAGAGTCCACAACAGTCCCAAACCAGGTCAGTGGTAGTATTCATATAATCCTCCAGTCGCCCGCACAGACTTCACTAACACCGGGTTCACAAAACCTTAGTCATGACAGTAGGAACTGGCCACATGGACCCGGCCGAAAGTGTTTGTCTGACGCATGACCTCCTAAGCAATATTGCAGGACGCTTGGAAGGTCTGGAGTCGACTCAGCATCGATTGGCACAGTGTCTGCAGCGGAATTCGTCCTCCAGAGATTCTATGACCTTCTGCTCTAAGACTCCTGACCAACTGCAGATTTTCTACCAGATGTTACTACAGTTACAAGAACTTTTGCCTAGTATTCTCTCTGTGATGCCTGATCTCCTCAGGAATACTACCAACGTTGTTGATCCTGTTTTGTCCCATCCAGTTAATAGAGTCTCTTCCTCTGCGCAAGGGAAAGTTTTTCATCAGACCTATCCACGGCCCAAGCTCTCTGAAGCTGAACGTCAGCGGCGTAAGGAGCTACATCTCTGTCTTTACTGTGGAAATTCTGGTCATTTTGTTAAAGACTGCATTCTTCGCAAGCCAGGTAATAGTGACAAATCTCAGTATCATAGTGCTCATGTCTACAAGTCATCCACAGTATCCGATCCTTCTGCTGCTGACGGGGGTATCAAGAAGGCTACTCTTCTGAGAGAGACTCAAATTTATGACTGGGGTCCGGTGGTTAAAAGACCTTATCCCAAGTTGGGTGTCCAGAGAAGAATGTTCAAGCCATTTACAGTCACAGAGGAGTCCGTGTCCACAGCCCCAGGAGGGGCGTCTTCAGAGCGTCCAGCCCCAGTGAGGGGTTCAGAGCGTCCAGCCCCAGAGATTCTACAGAGTGCTGCCCAGCCAGAGATTCTACAGAGTGCTGCCCAGCCAGAGATTCTACAGAGTGCTGCCCAGCCAGAGATTCTACAGAGTGCTGCCCAGCCAGAGATTCTACAGAGTGCTGCCCAGCCAGAGATTCTACAGAGTGCTGCCCAGCCAGAGATTCTACAGAGTGCTGCCCAGCCAGAGAGTCTACAGAGTGCTGCCCAGCCAGAGAGTCTACAGAGTGCTGCCCAGCCAGAGAGTCTACAGAGTGCTGCCCAGCCAGAGAGTCTACAGAGTGCTGCCCAGCCAGAGAGTCTACAGAGTGCTGCCCAGCCAGAGAGTCTACAGAGTGCTGCCCAGCCAGAGAGTCTACAGAGTGCTGCCCAGCCAGAGAGTCTACAGAGTGCTGCCCAGCCAGAGAGTCTACAGAGTGCTGCCCAGCCAGAGAGTCTACAGAGTCTTGCCTCAGCCCAGCCCCGTGAAGTGGGGGCTCTTGCCTCAGCCCAGCCCCGTGAAGTGGGGGCTCTTGCCTCAGCCCAGCCCCGTGAAGAGGGGGCTCTTGCCTCAGCCCAGCCCCGTGAAGAGGGGGCTCTTGCCTCAGCCCAGCCCCGTGAAGAGGGGGCTCTTGCCTCAGCCCAGCCCCGTGAAGTGGGGGCTCTTGCCTCAGCCCAGCCCTGTGAAGAAAGGGCTCAGCCCGTCCCGGTTCCAGCCAGTCCAGCAATACTCCAGGCCCAGCCTGGTCAGTCCGTCCCGGTTCCAGCCGGTCCATCAATACTCCAGGCTCCGCCTGGTCAGTCCGTCCCGGTTCCAGCCGGTCCAGCAATACTCCAGGACCAGCCTGGTCCGTCTCCTTTGGCTCCAGCCAATTCAAGTATCCTCGGATCCAATCCAGTCCTACTCGTCCAGCCAAAGCTTTCTTCAGTTTCATCCTCTAAGCCTGCCAAAGATAGTCCAAGTATCTCCTTCCGTAGGAATCCGACCATTCAGGTTGGTCATGTAGGAGTCTCTCCTAGCTCAATACTAAGTTCTCCGCCAAAGAATTTAAAGTTACAGTGCACTTCTAGGTCATTTTCAAACTGTGTATCTAAAGGAGATTCGTATTTTCCGTTAGACTTGGACTCAGACTCTGAATTTGATCCAGTTTATGATGCTACTCCTTTCCTGGGAGGTGCTGTTCCTTCCTGTTATGCTTCCATGCATGAAGAGGTTCCAGAATCACCAAAAAGCTCTACAGGTCTCTGTATGAAAAGTCCTCGTTATAGAACAAGATGTAATTTAAGCCTCAGTGGAGTGCTAGCTTCGAAAGCACAATCTTCTCGCACTACAAAACGAGGAGAGGAACCTTCTACAGTTTATTCCTCAGTCCTTTCGGATGAAGGAAATTCCAGTCTTGTCTATGATGGATGGTCTACCTGTTCTGAAGATGAAGATCAGGAAGACTTCTAAATAATCCAGCTTAAGTTTTGTTCTGGACCCTCTGGTTTCCACTTTTTAGAAGCTTTGTGTACAAGTTATTCATCAAGTTCCTCTAAGATTCAAGATGGGTGTCCGGAGTCCACCCTTGAAGAGGGGGATACTGTCACAATCCTGACTGTAGGTTTATATTTGGTGACTTACCCCTGCCATCTGTCCTGGATCCTGTGTCTTTTCACTCACGGAGTTAAACAGCTTGTCAGCACAATGTGTTTTCCTGAGTTCTCTGCCTGAGAGGTAATCAGCTCCACCTGTGGTGATCTCCTGTGTGAGGCTGAATTCAGTAATCTAAAAGCAAGCATCCTGTGTTTTGCAGAAGTCCAGGCTTCAGTGTTCTCTTGGCCTGCTAGGCCTCATTCTACATCACAGCCTTGGCTAGAGTAGTCACATGACAGTGACATCACCTAATCCTGCCCACCAATCATCAAGGACCAGGAAGTATAAATCAGGAGGCTGAGTTGGAATCTGGGCCAGTTCCTTGTGTCACATACAGCCTTGTGTGGGTCTTAAGCTGAGCTCCCTAAAGGTAACCTTTGTACCTAAGTTCCTGTGGAAACTCTGCTCCCTTGTTACCGTTTGGTTTACTTGTGTGTTGCCATTTGATTTCACCATTTCCCTGAGTCTCAATGTAAAGGTACAGCTGCAATGTTTCGTCTTAAAGGCACAGTACTGAATTCCGTGTTCTCCCCTGAAAACCACAGCTGTCGTGTTTCAGTTTTACTGCTGTTGTAGTTGGGATCTCCAGGGCTCAGTACCTCGTGCCTCAGCATCTCCGTGCCTCAGCACCTCCGTGCTTCCAGCATCTCTGTGCCTCGGTACCTCCGTGCCTCAGTACCTCCGTGCCTCAGCACCTCCGTGCTTCCAGCACCTCAGTATCTCCGTGACTCAGCATCTCCGTGCCTCAGTGCCTCAGCACCTCCGTGCTTCCAGCACCTCCGTGCATCAGTACCTCCGTGCCTCAGTACCTCCGTGCCTCAGTACCTCCGTGCCTCAGCACCTCTGTGCCACAGTACCTCCGTGCCACAGCACCTCCGTGCCACAGCACCTCCGTGCCTCAGTACCTCCGTGCCTCAGCATCTCCGTGCTTCCAGCACCTCCGTGCCTCAGCACCCCTACGCACCCCAGTGTCTCTACGCACCCCAGTGCCTCCACGCACCTCAGTGCCTCCACGCACCTCAGTGCCTCCACGTACCTCAGTGCCTCCACGTACCTCAGTGTCTCCAAGCACCTCAGTGTCTCCAAGCACCTCAGTGTCCCCAAGCACCTCAGTGTCTCCAAGCACCTCAGTGTCCCCAAGCACCTCAGTGTCCGCAAGCACCTCAGTGTCCGCAAGCACCTTAGTGTCCGCAAGCACCTTAGTGTCCGCAAGCACCTTAGTGTCCGCAAGCACCTCAGTGTCCGCAAGCACCTCAGTGTCTCCAAGCACCCCGCGCCCTTTAGCACAATTATACCTGGTATTCTTCACTGATTCATCAGTGCCTTTCCAGTTCTGTCTTTCAGGAGACCTTCAGCATGCCTCCTGTCTGCCGACCTAATCCTGCATGAGGAGAACCTAGATTCGGCCATCTCTGCTGCGGTTCCTCTTCCCAGTCACCGGAAGAAACCCAGAGTCCACAACAGTCCCAAACCAGGTCAGTGGTAGTATTCATATAATCCTCCAGTCGCCCGCACAGACTTCACTAACACCGGGTTCACAAAACCTTAGTCATGACAGTGCTCTGATTTCAACAGATTGACCACCCGTGAATCCTTGTTAAGCGAATTAAGGGCTCCATCCACAAGTCCCACATGCCTAGCGGAATCGCTCCGTGTTAGCTCCTCCTTCAATGTCTCCAGCTTCTTCTGCAAAAGCCTGATGAGGGGAATGACCTGACTCAGGCTGGCAGTGTCTGAACTGACTTCACGTGTGGCAAGTTCAAAGGGCATCAGAACCTTGCACAACGTTGAAATCATTCTCCACTGCGCTTGAGACAGGTGCATTCCACCTCCTATATCGTGCTCAATTGTATAGGCTTGAATGGCCTTTTGCTGCTCCTCCAACCTCTGAAGCATATAGAGGGTTGAATTCCACCTCGTTACCACTTCTTGCTTCAGATGATGGCAGGGCAGGTTCAGTAGTTTTTGGTGGTGCTCCAGTCTTCTGTACGTGGTGCCTGTACGCCGAAAGTGTCCCGCAATTCTTCTGGCCACCGACAGCATCTCTTGCACGCCCCTGTCGTTTTTTAAAAAATTCTGCACCACCAAATTCAAGGTATGTGCAAAACATGGGACGTGCTGGAATTTGCCCATATTTAATGCACACACAATATTGCTGGCGTTGTCCGATGCCACAAATCCACAGGAGAGTCCAATTGGGGTAAGCCATTCCGCGATGATCTTCCTCAGTTGCCGTAAGAGGTTTTCAGCTGTGTGCGTATTCTGGAAACCGGTGATACAAAGCGTAGCCTGCCTAGGAAAGAGTTGGCGTTTGCGAGATGCTGCTACTGGTGCCGCCGCTGCTGTTCTTGCGGCGGGAGTCCATACATCTACCCAGTGGGCTGTCACAGTCATATAGTCCTGACCCTGCCCTGCTCCACTTGTCCACATGTCCGTGGTTAAGTGTACATTGGGTACAGCTGCATTTTTTAGGACACTGGTGACTCTTTTTCTGAGGTCTGTGTACATTTTCGGTATCGCCTGCCTAGAGAAATGGAACCTAGATGGTATTTGGTACCGGGGACACAGTACCTCCAACAAGTCTCTAGTTAGCTCTGCAGTAATGATGGATACCGGAACCACGTTTCTCACCACCCAGGATGCCAAGGCCTCAGTTATCCGCTTTGCAGTAGGATGACTGCTGTGATATTTCATCTTCCTCGCAAAGGACTGTTGGACAGTCAATTGCTTGGTGGAAGTAGTAAAAGTGGTCTTACGACTTCCCCTCTGGGATGACCATCGACTCCCAGCAGCAACAACAGCAGCGCCAGCAGCAGTAGGCGTTACACGCAAGGATGCATCGGAGGAATCCCAGGCAGGAGAGGAATCGTCAAAATTGCCAGTGACATGGCCTGCAGGACTATTGGCATTCCTGGGGAAGGAGGAAATTGACACTGAGGGAGTTGGTGGGGTGGTTTGCGTGAGCTTGGTTACAAGAGGAAGGGATTTACTGGTCAGTGGACTGCTTCCGCTGTCGCCCAAAGTTTTTGAACTTGTCACTGACTTATTATGAAAGCGCTGCAGGTGACGTATAAGGGAGGATGTTCCGAGGTGGTTAACGTCCTAACCCCTACTTATTACAGCTTGACAAAGGCAACACACGGCTTGACACCTGTTGTCCGCATTTCTGTTGAAATACTTCCACACCGAAGAGCTGATTTTTTTGGTATTTTCACCAGGCATGTCAACGGCCATATTCCTCCCACGGACAACAGGTGTCTCCCCGGGTGCCTGACTTAAACAAACCACCTCACCATCAGAATCCTCCTGGTCAATTTCCTCCCCAGCGCCAGCAACACCCATATCCTCCTCATCCTGGTGTACTTCAACACTGACATCTTCAATCTGACTATCAGGAACTGGACTGCGGGTGCTCCTTCCAGCACTTGCAGGGGGCGTGCAAATGGTGGAAGGCGCATGCTCTTCACGTCCAGTGTTGGGAAGGTCAGGCATCGCAACCGACACAATTGGACTCTCCTTGTGGATTTGGGATTTCGAAGAACGCACAGTTCTTTGCGGTGCTACTGCTTTTGCCAGCTTGAGTCTTTTCATTTTTCTAGCGAGAGGCTGAGTGCTTCCATCCTCATGTGAAGCTGAACCACTAGCCATGAACATAGGCCAGGGCCTCAGCCGTTCCTTGCCACTCCGTGTGGTAAATGGCATATTGGCAAGTTTACGCTTCTCCTCCGACAATTTTATTTTAGGTTTTGGAGTCCTTTTTTTACTGATATTTGGTGTTTTGGATTTGACATGCTCTGTACTATGACATTGGGCATCGGCCTTGGCAGACGACGTTGCTGGCATTTCATCGTCTCGGCCATGACTAGTGGCAGCAGCTTCAGCACGAGGTGGAAGTGGATCTTGATCTTTCCCTAATTTTGGAACCTCAACATTTTTGTTCTCCATATTTTAATAGGCACAACTAAAAGGCACCTCAGGTAAACAATGGAGATGGATGGATACTAGTATACAATTATGGATGGACTGCCGAGTGCCGACACAGAGGTAGCTACAGCCGTGGACTACCGTACTGTGTCTGCTGCTAATATAGACTGGATGATAATGAGATGTAGTATGTATAAAGAAGAAAGAAAAAAAAAACCACGGGTAGGTGGTATACAATTATGGATGGACTGCCGAGTGCCGACACAGAGGTAGCTACAGCCGTGGACTACCGTACTGTGTCTGCTGCTAATATAGACTGGTTGATAATGAGATGTAGTATGTATAAAGAAGTAAGAAAAAAAAACCACGGGTAGGTGGTATACAATTATGGATGGACTGCCGAGTGCCGACACAGAGGTAGCTACAGCCGTGGACTACCGTACTGTGTCTGCTGCTAATATAGACTGGTTGATAATGAGATGTAGTATGTATAAAGAAGAAAGAAAAAAAAAACCACGGGTAGGTGGTATACAATGATGGATGGACTGCCGAGTGCCGACACAGAGGTAGCTACAGCCGTGGACTACCGTACTGTGTCTGCTGCTAATATAGACTGGATGATAATGAGATGTAGTATGTATAAAGAAGAAAGAAAAAAAAACCACGGGTAGGTGGTATACAATTATGGATGGACTGCCGAGTGCCGACACAGAGGTAGCTACAGCCGTGGACTACCGTACTGTGTCTGCTGCTAATATAGACTGGATGATAATGAGATGTAGTATGTATAAAGAAGAAAGAAAAAAAAAACCACGGGTAGGTGGTATACAATTATGGATGGACTGCCGAGTGCCGACACAGAGGTAGCTACAGCCGTGGACTACCGTACTGTGTCTGCTGCTAATATAGACTGGATGATAATGAGATGTAGTATGTATAAAGAAGAAAGAAAAAAAAAACCACGGGTAGGTGGTATACAATTATGGATGGACTGCCGAGTGCCGACACAGAGGTAGCTACAGCCGTGGACTACCGTACTGTGTCTGCTGCTAATATAGACTGGATGATAATGAGATGTAGTATGTATAAAGAAGAAAGAAAAAAAAACCACGGGTAGGTGGTATACAATTATGGATGGACTGCCGAGTGCCGACACAGAGGTAGCTACAGCCGTGGACTACCGTACTGTGTCTGCTGCTAATATAGACTGGTTGATAATGAGATGTAGTATGTATAAAGAAGAAAGAAAAAAAAACCACGGGTAGGTGGTATACAATTATGGATGGACTGCCGAGTGCCGACACAGAGGTAGCTACAGCCGTGGACTACCGTACTGTGTCTGCTGCTAATATAGACTGGATGATAATGAGATGTAGTATGTATAAAGAAGAAAGAAAAGAAAAACCACGGGTAGGTGGTGGTATACAATTATGGATGGACTGCCGAGTGCCGACACAGAGATAGCTACAGCCGTGGACTACCGTACTGTACTGTGTCTGCTGCTAATATAGACTGGATGATAATGAGATGTAGTATGTATAAAGAAGAAAGAAAAAAAAAACCACGGGTAGGTGGTGGTATACAATTATGGATGGACTGCCGAGTGCCGACACAGAGATAGCTACAGCCGTGGACTACCGTACTGTACTGTGTCTGCTGCTAATATAGACTGGATGATAATGAGATGTAGTATGTATAAAGAAGAAAAAAAAAACCACGGGTAGGTGGTATACAATTATGGATGGACTGCCGAGTGCCGACACAGAGGTAGCTACAGCCGTGGACTACCGTACTGTGTCTGCTGCTAATATAGACTGGATGATAATGAGATGTAGTATGTATAAAGAAGAAAGAAAAAAAAACCACGGGTAGGTGGTGGTATACAATTATGGATGGACTGCCGAGTGCCGACACAGAGATAGCTACAGCCGTGGACTACCGTACTGTACTGTGTCTGCTGCTAATATAGACTGGATGATAATGAGATGTAGTATGTATAAAGAAGAAAGAAAAAAAAAACCACGGGTAGGTGGTATACAATTATGGATGGACTGCCGAGTGCCGACACAGAGGTAGCTACAGCCGTGAACTACCGTACTGTGTCTACTGCTAGTATAGACTGGATGATAAATAATGATATAAAAAATATATATATCACTACTGCAGCCGGACAGGTATATATTATATAATGACGGACCTGCTGGACACTGTCTGTCAGCAGAATGAGTTTTTTATAGAATAAAAAAACACCACACAAGTCACACGACGAGTGTTTAACTTTTTCAGGCAGACAATCACAATATACTGGTGGTCAGTGTGGTCAGGTCACTGGTCAGTCACACTGGCAGTGGCACTCTGGCAGCAAAAGTGTGCACTGTTTAATATGTACTCCTGGCTCCTGCTATAACCTATAACTGCTCCCCAGTCTCCCCCACAATTAAGCTGTGTGAGCACAGTCAGATATTATACATAGATGATGCAGCACACTGGGCTGAGCACAGATATGGTATGTGACTGAGTCACTGTGTATCGTTTTTTTCAGGCAGAGAACGGATTATATTAAATAATAATAAAACTGCACTGGTGGTCTCACTGGTCAGTCACTAGTATAACTAACTAACTACTATCCGCAAAATTCTGCACTCTCTGAGTACTCCTCCTAAGCTCCAGTAAATGAAGTGTCTCACTCTCACTATCCTATCTATTTCTAAACGGAGAGGACGCCAGCCACGTCCTCTCCCTATCAATCTCAATGCACGTGTGAAAATGGCGGCGACGCGCGGCTCCTTATATAGAATCCGAGTCTCGCGATAGAATCCGAGCCTCGCGAGAATCCGACAGCGTGATGATGACGTTCGGGCGCGCTCGGGTTAACCGAGCAAGGCGGGAAGATCCGAGTTGCTCGGACCCGTGTAAAAAAACATGAAGTTCGGGCGGGTTCGGATTCAGAGGAACCGAACCCGCTCATCTCTACTGGACACCATTAGCTCCAGAGGGATTGGTACGCAGGTCTCACCCTCGCCGACCGTCCCAGAGCCGCGCCGCCGTCCTCCTTGCAGAGCCGGAAGATAGAAGCCGGGTGAGTATGAGAAGAAAAGAAGACTTCAGAGGCGGCAGAAGACATCCTGATCTTCATAGAGGTAACGCACAGCAGTGAAGCTGTGCGCCATTGCTCCCATTCACCTCACACACATCTGTCACTGTAAGGGTGCAGGGCGCAGGGGGGGGGGGCCCTGGGCAGCAATATAAACCTCTCCTGTGGCAAAAGTACATATATACATTAGAGATGAGCGGGTTCGGTTTCTCTGAATCCGAACCCGCCCGAACTTCATGGTTTTTTTCACGGGTCCGAGCAGACTCGGATCCTCCCGCCTTGCTCGGTTAACCCGAGCGCGCCCGAACGTCATCATGACGCTGTCGGATTCTCGCGAGACTCGGATTCTATATAAGGAGCCGCGCGTCGCCGCCATTTTCACACGTGCATTGAGATTGATAGGGAGAGGACGTGGCTGGCGTCCTCTCCATTTAGATTAGAAGAGAGAGAGAGAGAGATTGACCTGATTTACTGGAGCTTAGGAGTACTGTAGAAGTGTAGAGAGTGCAGAGTTTACTAGTGACTGACCACAGTGACCACCAGACAGTGCAGTTTTATTTAATATATCCGTTCTCTGCCTGAAAAAAACGATACACACAGTGACTCAGTCACATACCATATCTGTGTGCACTGCTCAGCCCAGTGTGCTGCATCATCTATGTATATATATATATCTGACTGTGCTCAGCTCACACAGCTTATAATTGTGGGGGAGACTGGGGAGCACTGCAGTGCCAGTTATAGGTTATAGCAGGAGCCAGGAGTACATATTATATTAAAATTAAACAGTGCACACTTTTGCTGCAGGAGTGCCACTGCCAGTGTGACTGACCAGTGACCTGACCACACTGACCACCAGTATAGTTAGTAGTATACTATATTGTGATTGCCTGAAAAAGTTAAACACTCGTCGTGTGACTTCACTTGTGTGGTGTTTTTTTTTTTATTCTATAAAAAACTCATTCTGCTGACAGACAGTGTCCAGCAGGTCCGTCATTATATAATATATACCTGTCCGGCTGCAGTAGTGATATATATATTTTTTTTATATCATTATTTATCATCCAGTCGCAGCAGACACAGTACGGTAGTTCACGGCTGTAGCTACCTCTGTGTCGGCACTCGGCAGTCCATCCATAATTGTATACCACCTACCCGTGGTTTTTTTTCTTTCTTCTTTATACATACATACTACTACATCTCTTTATCAACCAGTCTATATTAGCAGCAGACACAGTACAGTACGGTAGTCCACGGCTGTAGCTACCTCTGTGTCGGCACTCGGCAGTCCGTCCATAATTGTATACCACCTACCCGTGGTTTTTTTTTCTTTCTTCTTTATACATACATACTACTACATCTCTTTATCAACCAGTCTATATTAGCAGCAGACACAGTACAGTACGGTAGTTCACGGCTGTAGCTACCTCTGTGTCGGCAGTCCGTCCATAATTGTATACCACCTACCCGTGGTTTTTTTTTCTTTCTTCTTTATACATACATACTACTACATCTCTTTATCAACCAGTCTATATTAGCAGCAGACACAGTACAGTACGGTAGTCCACGGCTGTAGCTACCTCTGTGTCGGCACTCGGCAGTCCGTCCATAATTGTATACCACCTACCCGTGGTTTTTTTTTCTTTCTTCTTTATACATACATACTACTACATCTCTTTATCAACCAGTCTATATTAGCAGCAGACACAGTACAGTACGGTAGTTCACGGCTGTAGCTACCTCTGTGTCGGCACTCGGCAGTCCGTCCATAATTGTATACCACCTACCCGAGGTTTTTTTTTCTTTCTTCTTTATACATACATACTACTACATCTCTTTATCAACCAGTCTATATTAGCAGCAGACACAGTACAGTACGGTAGTTCACGGCTGTAGCTACCTCTGTGTCGGCACTCGGCAGTCCGTCCATAATTGTATACCACCTACCCGAGGTTTTTTTTTCTTTCTTCTTTATACATACATACTACTACATCTCTTTATCAACCAGTCTATATTAGCAGCAGACACAGTACAGTACGGTAGTCCACGGCTGTAGCTACCTCTGTGTCGGCACTCGGCAGTCCGTCCATAATTGTATACCACCTACCCGTGGTTTTTTTTTCTTTCTTCTTTATACATACATACTACTACATCTCTTTATCAACCAGTCTATATTAGCAGCAGACACAGTACAGTACGGTAGTTCACGGCTGTAGCTACCTCTGTGTCGGCACTCGGCAGTCCGTCCATAATTGTATACCACCTACCCGTGGTTTTTTTCTTTCTTCTTTATACATACATACTACTACATCTCTTTATCAACCAGTCTATATTAGCAGCAGACACAGTACAGTACGGTAGTCCACGGCTGTAGCTACCTCTGTGTCGGCACTCGGCAGTCCGTCCATAATTGTATACCACCTACCCGTGGTTTTTTTTTCTTTCTTCTTTATACATACATACTACTACATCTCTTTATCAACCAGTCTATATTAGCAGCAGACACAGTACAGTACGGTAGTTCACGGCTGTAGCTACCTCTGTGTCGGCACTCGGCAGTCCGTCCATAATTGTATACCACCTACCCGAGGTTTTTTTTTCTTTCTTCTTTATACATACATACTACTACATCTCTTTATCAACCAGTCTATATTAGCAGCAGACACAGTACAGTACGGTAGTCCACGGCTGTAGCTACCTCTGTGTCAGCACTCGGCAGTCCGTCCATAATTGTATACTAGTATCCATCCATCTCCATTGTTTACCTGAGGTGCCTTTTAGTTGTGCCTATTAAAATATGGAGAACAAAAATGTTGAGGTTCCAAAATTAGGGAAAGATCAAGATCCACTTCCACCTCGTGCTGAAGCTGCTGCCACTAGTCATGGCCGAGACGATGAAATGCCAGCAACGTCGTCTGCCAAGGCCGATGCCCAATGTCATAGTACAGAGCATGTCAAATCCAAAACACCAAATATCAGTAAAAAAAGGACTCCAAAACCTAAAATAAAATTGTCGGAGGAGAAGCGTAAACTTGCCAATATGCCATTTACCACACGTAGTGGCAAGGAACGGCTGAGGCCCTGGCCTATGTTCATGGCTAGTGGTTCAGCTTCACATGAGGATGGAGGCACTCAGCCTCTCGCTAGAAAAATGAAAAGACTCAAGCTGGCAAAAGCAGTAGTACCGCAAAGAACTGTGCGTTCTTCGAAATCCCAAATCCACAAGGAGAGTCCAATTGTGTCGGTTGCGATGCCTGACCTTCCCAACACTGGACGTGAAGAGCATGCGCCTTCCACCATTTGCACGCCCCCTGCAAGTGCTGGAAGGAGCACCCGCAGTCCAGTTCCTGATAGTCAGATTGAAGATGTCAGTGTTGAAGTACACCAGGATGAGGAGGATATGGGTGTTGCTGGCGCTGGGGAGGAAATTGACCAGGAGGATTCTGATGGTGAGGTGGTTTGTTTAAGTCAGGCACCCGGGGAGACACCTGTTGTCCGTGGGAGGAATATGGCCGTTGACATGCCTGGTGAAAATACCAAAAAAATCAGCTCTTCGGTGTGGAGGTATTTCAACAGAAATGCGGACAACAGGTGTCAAGCCGTGTGTTGCCTTTGTCAAGCTGTAATAAGTAGGGGTAAGGACGTTAACCACCTCGGAACATCCTCCCTTATACGTCACCTGCAGCGCATTCATAATAAGTCAGTGACAAGTTCAAAAACTTTGGGTGACAGCGGAAGCAGTCCACTGACCAGTAAATCCCTCTTGTAACCAAGCTCACGCAAACCACCCCACCAACTCCCTCAGTGTCAATTTCCTCCTTCCCCAGGAATGCCAATAGTCCTGCAGGCCATGTCACTGGCAATTCTGATGATTCCTCTCCTGCCTGGGATTCCTCCGATGCATCCTTGCGTGTAACGCCTACTGCTGCTGGCGCTGCTGTTGTTGCTGCTGGGAGTCGATGGTCATCCCAGAGGGGAAGTCGTAAGACCACTTTTACTACTTCCACCAAGCAATTGACTGTCCAACAGTCCTTTGCGAGGAAGATGAAATATCACAGCAGTCATCCTACTGCAAAGCGGATAACTGAGGCCTTGGCATCTTGGGTGGTGAGAAACGTGGTTCCGGTATCCATCATTACTGCAGAGCCAACTAGAGACTTGTTGGAGGTACTGTGTTCCCGGTACCAAATACCATCTAGGTTCCATTTCTCTAGGCAGGCGATACCGAAAATGTACACAGACCTCAGAAAAAGAGTCACCAGTGTCCTAAAAAATGCAGCTGTACCCAATGTCCACTTAACCACGGACATGTGGACAAGTGGAGCAGGGCAGGGTCAGGACTATATGACTGTGACAGCCCACTGGGTAGATGTATGGACTCCCGCCGCAAGAACAGCAGCGGCGGCACCAGTAGCAGCATCTCGCAAACGCCAACTCTTTCCTAGGCAGGCTACGCTTTGTATCACCGCTTTCCAGAATACGCACACAGCTGAAAACCTCTTACGGCAACTGAGGAAGATCATCGCGGAATGGCTTACCCCAATTGGACTCTCCTGTGGATTTGTGGCATCGGACAACGCCAGCAATATTGTGTGTGCATTAAATATGGGCAAATTCCAGCACGTCCCATGTTTTGCACATACCTTGAATTTGGTGGTGCAGAATTATTTAAAAAACGACAGGGGCGTGCAAGAGATGCTGTCGGTGGCCAGAAGAATTGCGGGACACTTTCGGCGTACAGGCACCACGTACAGAAGACTGGAGCACCACCAAAAACTACTGAACCTGCCCTGCCATCATCTGAAGCAAGAAGTGGTAACGAGGTGGAATTCAACCCTCTATATGCTTCAGAGGTTGGAGGAGCAGCAAAAGGCCATTCAAGCCTATACAATTGAGCACGATATAGGAGGTGGAATGCACCTGTCTCAAGCGCAGTGGAGAATGATTTCAACGTTGTGCAAGGTTCTGCTGCCCTTTGAACTTGCCACACGTGAAGTCAGTTCAGACACTGCCAGCCTGAGTCAGGTCATTCCCCTCATCAGGCTTTTGCAGAAGAAGCTGGAGACATTGAAGGAGGAGCTAACACGGAGCGATTCCGCTAGGCATGTGGGACTTGTGGATGGAGCCCTTAATTCGCTTAACAAGGATTCACGGGTGGTCAATCTGTTGAAATCAGAGCACTACATTTTGGCCACCATGCTCAATCCTAGATTTAAAGCCTACCTTGGATCTCTCTTTCCGGCAGACACAAGTCTGCTGGGGTTGAAAGACCTGCTGGTGAGAAAATTGTCAAGTCAAGCGGAACGCGACCTGTCAACATCTCCTCCTTCACATTCTCCCGCAACTGGGGGTGCGAGGAAAAGGCTCAGAATTCCGAGCCCACCCGCTGGCGGTGATGCAGGGCAGTCTGGAGCGACTGCTGATGCTGACATCTGGTCCGGACTGAAGGACCTGACAACGATTACGGACATGTCGTCTACTGTCACTGCATATGATTCTCTCACCATTGAAAGAATGGTGGAGGATTATATGAGTGACCGCATCCAAGTAGGCACGTCACACAGTCCATACTTATACTGGCAGGAAAAAGAGGCAATTTGGAGGCCCTTGCACAAACTGGCTTTATTCTACCTAAGTTGCCCTCCCACAAGTGTGTACTCCGAAAGAGTGTTTAGTGCCGCCGCTCACCTTGTCAGCAATCGGCGTACGAGGTTACATCCAGAAAATGTGGAGTAGATGATGTTCATTAAAATGAATTATAATCAATTCCTCCGCGGAGACATTGACCAGCAGCAATTGCCTCCACAAAGTACACAGGGAGCTGAGATGGTGGATTCCAGTGGGGACGAATTGATAATCTGTGAGGAGGGGGATGTACACGGTGATATATCGGAGGATGATGATGAGGTGGACATCTTGCCTCTGTAGAGCCAGTTTGTGCAAGGAGAGATTAATTGCTTCTTTTTTGGGGGGGGGTCCAAACCAACCCGTCATATCAGTCACAGTCGTGTGGCAGACCCTGTCACTGAAATGATGGGTTGGTTAAAGTGTGCATGTCCTGTTTTGTTTATACAACATAAGGGTGGGTGGGAGGGCCCAAGGACAATTCCATCTTGCACCTCTTTTTTCTTTTATTTTTCTTTGCGTCATGTGCTGTTTGGGGAGGGTTTTTTGGAAGGGACATCCTGCGTGACACTGCAGTGCCACTCCTAAATGGGCCCGGTGTTTGTGTCGGCCACTATGGTCGCTTATCTTACTCACACAGTCAGCTACCTCATTGCGCCTCTTTTTTTCTTTGCGTCATGTGCTGTTTGGGGAGGGTTTTTTGGAAGGGCCATCCTGCGTGACACTGCAGTGCCACTCCTAGATGGGCCCGGTGTTTGTGTCGGCCACTAGGGTCGCTAATCTTACTCACACAGCTACCTCATTGCGCCTCTTTTTTTCTTTGCGTCATGTGCTGTTTGGGGAGGGTTTTTTGGAAGGGACATCCTGCGTGACACTGCAGTGCCACTCCTAAATGGGCCCGGTGTTTGTGTCGGCCACTACGGTCGCTAATCTTACTCACACAGCTACCTCATTGCGCCTCTTTTTTTCTTTGCGTCATGTGCTGTTTGGGGAGGGTTTTTTGGAAGGGACATCCTGCGTGACACTGCAGTGCCACTCCTAGATGGGCCCGGTGTTTGTGTCGGCCACTAGGGTCGCTAATCTTACTCACACAGCTACCTCATTGCGCCTCTTTTTTTCTTTGCGTCATGTGCTGTTTGGGGAGGTTTTTTTGGAAGGGACATCCTGCGTGACACTGCAGTGCCACTCCTAAATGGGCCCGGTGTTTGTGTCGGCCACTACGGTCGCTAATCTTACTCACACAGCTACCTCATTGCGCCTCTTTTTTTCTTTGCGTCATGTGCTGTTTGGGGAGGGTTTTTTGGAAGGGACATCCTACGTGACACTGCAGTGCCACTCCTAGATGGGCCCGGTGTTTGTGTCGGCCACTAGGGTCGCTAATCTTACTCACACAGCTACCTCATTGCGCCTCTTTTTTTCTTTGCGTCATGTGCTGTTTGGGGAGGGTTTTTTGGAAGGGACATCCTGCGTGACACTGCAGTGCCACTCCTAAATGGGCCCGGTGTTTGTGTCGGCCACTAGGGTCGCTTATCTTACTCACACAGTCAGCTACCTCATTGCGCCTCTTTTTTTCTTTGCGTCATGTGCTGTTTGGGGAGTGTTTTTTGGAAGGGCCATCCTGCGTGACACTGCAGTGCCACTCCTAGATGGGCCCGGTGTTTGTGTCGGCCACTAGGGTCGCTAATCTTACTCACACAGCTACCTCATTGCGCCTCTTTTTTTCTTTGCGTCATGTGCTGTTTGGGGAGGGTTTTTTGGAAGGGACATCCTGCGTGACACTGCAGTGCCACTCCTAAATGGGCCCGGTGTTTGTGTCGGCCACTAGGGTCACTAATCTTACTCACACAGCTACCTCATTGCGCCTCTTTTTTTCTTTGCGTCATGTGCTGTTTGGGGAGGGTTTTTTGGAAGGGACATCCTGCGTGACACTGCAGTGCCACTCCTAGATGGGCCAGGTGTTTGTGTCGGCCACTAGGGTCGCTTAGCTTAGTCATCCAGCGACCTCTGTGCAAATTTTAGGACTAAAAATAATATTGTGAGGTGTGAGGTATTCAGAATAGACTGAAAATGAGTGGAAATTATGGTTTTTGAGGTTAATAATAATATGGGATCAAAATGACCCCCAAATTCTATGATTTAAGCTGTTTTTTAGGGTTTTTTGAAAAAAACACCCGAATCCAAAACACACCCGAATCCGACAAAAAAAATTCGGTGAGGTTTTGCCAAAACGCGGTCGAACCCAAAACACGGCCGCGGAACCGAACCCAAAACCAAAACACAAAACCCGAAAAATTTCAGGCGCTCATCACTAATATACATGTACAGCTGGGCACTGTACATGTATATAAAGAGCCCCTGCCATGTTTTTAAGAATTTTGAGCGGGACAGAAGCCCGCCACCGAGGGGGCGGGGCTTCTCCCTCAGCACTCACCAGCGCCATTTTGTCCACAGCACAGCGCTGAGAGGAAGCTCCCCGGACTCTCCCCTGCTTACTCACGGTGACAGAGGGTTTTCAAGAGGGGGGCACATAATTGGCGCATATACATACATACATAAAGGCGCTACTGGGTAAACATTCTGTGTTTTTCCTGGGTCATATAGCGCTGGGGTGTGTGCTGGCATACTCTCTCTCTGTCTCTCCAAAGGGCCTGGTGGGGAACCTGTCTTCAGAAAAGAGCTTCCCTGTGTGTGTGTGGTGTGTCGGTACGCGTGTGTCGACATGTCTGAGGTTGAAGGCTCACCTAAGGAGGAGGGGGAGTGTATGAATGTAAGGTTTCCGTCGGCAGCGCTGACACCTGACTGGATTGAGAGGCTAGGCAACAGTCAGGGAGTCAAACCATGTCTGTCCCAATGTCGCCGGGACCTTCGGGGTCTCAGAAGCGCACACTATCCCAAATAGTTGACACAGATACCGACACGGATTCAGACTCCAGTGTCGACTACGATGATGCAAAATTGCAGCCAAAAGTGGCTAAATGTATTCGATATATGATTATTGCAATAAAAGATGTTTTGCATATCACAGAGGAACCCCCTGTCCCTGACACGAGGGTTCACATGTATAAAGGAAAGAAGCCTGAGGTCACCTTTCCATCCTCACATGAGCTGAACGAATTATGCGAAAAAGCTTGGGAAACTCCAGACAAAAAACTGCAGATTCCCAAAAGGATTCTTATGGCGTATCCTTTCCCGCCAAAGGACAGAATACGGTGGGAATCCTCCCCTAGGGTAGACAAAGCATTGACACGCTTATCAAAAAAGATAGCGCTGCCATCCCAAGATACGGCTATCCTCAAGGATTCTGCTGACCGCAAGCAGGAGGTTACCTTGAAGTCCATTTACACACATTCTGGTACGATACTCAAACCGCCAATTGCGTCGGCCTGGGTTTGTAGTGCTGTAGCAGCATGGACAGATTCCTTATCAGCGGAAATTGAGACCCTAGATAAGGATACCATTTTAATGACCCTAGGGCATATAAAAGATGCTGTCTTATATATGAGGGATGCTCAAAGAGACATTAGTTTACTGGGTTCCAGAATAAACTCTATGTCTATTTCTGCTAGGCGAGTCTTATGGACCCGACAGTGGACAGGTGATGCCAACTCAAAGAGGCATATGGAGTTTTTACCTTACAAGGGTGAGGAATTATTTGGAGAAGGCCTCTCGGACCTCGTCTCCACAGCTACGTTAGGTAAATCAAATTTTTTGCCTTATGTTCCCTCACAACCTAAGAAAGCGCCTCATTATCAAATGCAGTCCTTTCGTTCAAATAAAAGCAAAAGAGTACGTGGATCGTCCTTTCTTGCCAGAGGTAAGGGCAGAGGGAAAAAGCTGCACAACACAGCTAGTTCCCAGGAACAGAAGTCCTCCCCGGCCTCTGCAAAATCCACCGCATGACACTGGGGCTCCCCTGAGGGAGTCCGCTCCAGTGGGGGCACGTCTTCGACTTTTCAGCCACATCTCGGTTCACTCACAGGTGGATCCCTGGGCAATAGAAATTGTTTCTCAGGGATACAAGCTGGAATTCGAAGAGGTGCCCCCTCGCCGGTTTTTCAAATCGGCGCTACCGACTTCTCCCCTAGAAAGGGAGATAGTGTTACATGCGATTCACAAATTGTGTCTTCAACAAGTGGTAGTCGAGGTTCCCCTGCTTCAAAGAGGGAAGGGATACTACTCAACTCTGTTTGTGGTCCCGAAATCGGACGGTTCGGTCAGACCCATTTTGAATTTAAAATCCCTGAACCTTTACTTAAAACGGTTCAAGTTCAAAATGAAATCGCTCAGAGCGGTCATCGCCAGCCTGGAAGGGGGAGATTTTATGGTATCTCTGGACATAAAGGATGCATACCTGCATGTTCCCATATATCCTCCTCATCAGGCGTACCTGAGATTTGCGGTACAGGATTGTCATTACCAATTTCAGACGTTGCCGTTTGGGCTTTCCACGGCCCCGAGGATTTTCACCAAGGTAATGGCGGAATGATGGTGCTCCTGCACAAGCAGGGTGTCACAATTATCTCATACTTGGACGATCTCCTCATAAAAGCGAGATCACGGGAGAAGTTGCTGAACAGCGTATCACTTTCACTGAAGGTGTTACAGCAACACGGCTGGATTCTCAATATTCCAAAGTCGCAGCTGAATCCTACGTCTCGTTTGACCTTCTTGGGCATGATTCTGGACACAGACCAGAAAAGGGTTTTTCTTCCGACAGAAAAAGCTCAAGAAATCATGACTCTGGTCAAGAGCTTATTGAAGCCAAAACAGGTGTCAGTGCATCACTGCACTCGAGTCCTGGGAAAGATGGTGGCATCATACGAAGCCATTCCCTTCGGCAGGTTCCATGCGAGGACTTTCCAATGGGACCTACTGGACAAGTGGTCCGGGTCACATCTACAAATTCATCAGCGGATCACCCTGTCCCCCAGGGCCAGGGTATCTCTCCTGTGGTGGCTGCAGAGTGCTCACCTCCTAGAGGGCCGCAGGTTCGGCATTCAGGACTGGATCCTGGTGACCACGGACGCGAGCCTCCAAGGTTGGGGAGCAGTCACACAGGGAAGAAATTTCCAAGGTCTTTGGTCAATCAGGAGACTTGTCTCCACATCAACATCCTGGAACTGAGGGCCATATACAACGCCCTACGTCAAGCGGAGGCATTACTTCGCGACCAACCAGTTCTGATCCAGTCAGACAACGTCACCGCAGTAGCTCATGTAAACCGCCAAGGCGGCGATGGCGGAAGCCACCAGAATTCTTCGCTGGGCGGAGAATCATGTAAGCGCACTGTCAGCAGTGTTCATTCCGGGAGTGGACAACTGGGAAGCAGACTTCCTCAGCAGACACGACCTACATCCGGGAGAGTGGGGACTTCATCAGGAAGTCTTTGCGCAGATTGCAAGTCAGTGGGGACTGCCCCAAATAGACATGATGGCGTCCCGTCTCAACAAAAAGCTACAAAGGTATTGCGCCAGGTCAAGAGACCCTCAGGCGGTAGCTGTGGACGCCCTAGTGACACCGTGGGTGTTCCGGTCGGTCTATGTATTTCCTCCTCTTCCTCTCATACCCAAGGTGTTGAGAATAATAAGAAAAAGAGGAGTGAGAACAATCCTCATTGTTCCAGATTGGCCACGAAGGACCTGGTATCCAGATCTGCAGGAGATGCTCACAGAAGATCCGTGGCCTCTTCCTCTAAGACAGGACCTGTCGCAACAGGGGCCCTGTCTGTTCCAAAACTTACCGCGGCTGCGTTTGACGGCATGGCGGTTGAACGCCGGATCCTAGCGGAAAAAGGTATTCCGGATGAGGTCATTCCTACACTAATAAAGGCTAGGAAGGACGTGACATCAAAACATTATCACCGAATATGACGAAAATATGTTTCTTGGTGTGAGGCCAGGAATACTCCTACGGAAGAATTCCATCTGGGCCGTTTTCTTCACTTCCTACAAACTGGAGTGAATTTGGGCCTAAAATTAGGATCTATTAAGGTTCAGATTTCAGCCTTATCCATTTTCTTTCAAAAGGAATTGGCCTCTCTCCCAGAAGTACAGACGTTTGTGAAGGGAGTACTGCATATTCAGTCTCCTTTTGTACCTCCGGTGGCGCCTTGGGACCTTAACGTGGTGTTAAGTTTCCTTAAGTCACAATGGTTTGAACCACTTAAAACGGTGGAGTGAAAAAATATCTCACTTGGAAGGTGGTCATGTTGTTAGCCTTGGCTTCGGCTAGGTGAGTTTCGGAATTAGCGGCTTTATCACATAAAAGCCCCTATCTGGTTTTCCATGTGGATAAGGCGGAATTGCGGACCTGTCCTCAATTCCTACCTAAAGTGGTCTCATCTTTTCATATGAACCAACCTATTGTCGTGCCTGTGGCTACGCGTGACTTGGAGGATTCCGAGTCCCTTGATGTGGTCAGGGCTTTGAAAATTTACGTGGCCAGAACGGCTAGAGTCAGGAAGACAGAAGCACTGTTTGTCCTGTATGCAGCCAACAAGGTTGGCGCTCCCGCTTCAAAGCAGACTATTGCTCGCTGGATCTGTAACACGATTCAGCAGGCGCATTCTACGGCAGGATTGCCGTTACCAAAATCGGTTAAGGCCCATTCCACTATGAAGGTGGGCGCTTCTTGGGCGGCTGCCCGAGGGGTCTCGGCACTACAGCTGTGCCGAGCTGCTACTTGGTCGGGGTCAAACACCTTTGCAAAGTTCTATAAGTTTGATACCCTGGCTGAGGAGGCCCTCCTGTTTGCTCAATCGGTGCTGCAGAGTCATCCGCACTCCCCCGCCCGTTTGGGAGCTTTGGTATAATCCCCATGGTCCTTACGGAGTCCCCAGCATCGTCTAGGACGTTAGAGAAAATAAGATTTTAAACCTACTGGTAAATCTTTTTCTCGTAGTCCGTAGAGGATGCTGAGCGCCCGTCCCAAGTGCGGACTATTTCTGCAAGACTTGTATATAGTTGTTGCTTACATAAGGGTTATGTTATAGTTTCATCGGTTTTGGACCGATGCTATGTTGTTTTTTTCATACTGTTAACTAGATAGTATATCACAAGTTATGGCTGGCATGAATCTTGCCCTTGGATTAACTAAAATCCTTTCCTCGTACTGTCCGTCTCCTCTGGGCACAGTTTCTCTAACTGAGGTCTGGAGGAGGGGCATAGAGGGAGGAGCCAGTGCACACCCAGAGTCAAAGTCTTTCTTAAAGTACCCATGTCTCCTGCGGAGCCCGTCTATCCCCATGGTCCTTACGGAGTCCCCAGCATCCTCTATGGACCACGAGAAAAAGATTTACCAGTAGGTTTAAAATCTTATTTTTGTGATATTATACACCTATTTATGTGCTATTGCGTTCATATACTGAATGGCTGTGGGCATCAAGTTGTCTGTAAGTGTGGGTGTGCAAAATAGCGCTTCATCTTATGTCATACCCCTTTCAGATGGGAGGCATTTGATTTGCCGGCTGTTGGGTTCCCAGCACTCAGCATACTGGCGCCGGGATCCCGACAGCCGGCATACCGACGCGGCGAACGCAGCGAGCCCGCAAGGAGCTTTTTTGCACTCACCGTGCTGCCGGCATGTCGGCGGTCGGGATCCCGGCGCCGTTATGCTGGGCGCCTGGATCCTGACAGCCGGCACAACGTAGTAGACCCCTTTCAGACATACAGCAAAAACCTGGGGTTTTGCCTGTGAACGTGCACCGACCCAGGTTTTTGCTATGTGTGAACAGAAACAACCTAGGTCGAAGTCCTGGGTCCACAGGTGCGACTCGGGTCACCACTAGTGTGAACGCATCCAACCTGTGTTTTTAAACCCGGATTAGAAGAAAAGTGTCTGATTGGCTGTTTGGTTAGTTGCTGTAGCAAATGGCGGCAGCTGCCTCTGGGCTGCAGCACTGTCCAAAGGCTGCAGGGGGAGCTGTCCAGGACATATGAACATACATGTGAAATTGTATGTAACATATGTCCTGGCTTCCTTCCCCGGGAATCAGCAGCCGCCGCAGTTTGCCACACACTGCTCAGCCTGTTACTCATCATTTAATCCTCCCCTGGACTCCCATTGGCTGGTTTCATAGAAGTCCCGGGACGTGCTAAATGACAGCTTTCAGGCTGAGCAGTGTGTGGCATGTTGTTGCGGCTGCTGATTCCCGGGGAAGGAAGCCAGGACATATGTTACATACAACTTCACATGTATGTTCATACAGTGCATCCGGAAAGTATTCACAGCGCTTTACTTTTTCCACATTTTGTTATGTTACAGCCTTATTTCAAAATGCAATAAATAATTTTTTCCCCTCAAAATTCTACACACACAATACCCAATAATGACAACTTGAAAAAAGTTTTTTTGAGATTTTTGCAAATTTATTAAAAATAAAAAACGAAGAAATACAGTAAGTATTCACAGCCTTTGCCATGAAGCTCAAAATTGAGCTCAGGTGCATCCTGTTTCCACTGATCATCCTTGAGATGTTCCTACAGCTTAACTGGAGTCCACCTATGGTAAATTCAGTTGATTGGGCATGATTTGGAAAGGCACACAGCTGTCTATATAAGGTCCTATACTTGACAGTGCATGTCTGAGCACAAACCAAGCAGGTTGGAGGGGGATCGGTGCTGTGAGCCGTGTGCTTTGAGCCGGTCGGAACCCAGGTGGTGCTGATCCCAGGAGACGGGAGCGCACCAAGCGAAGGAGAAAGCCGGGCACCGGTGGGATCATCAGGGGGAAGCCGAACAGCGGATCCACCAGCGGGGGAGGCATCAGAGCAAGGTGCCAGGAGAGAAAGCAGTGGTGGTTTGACTGAGGCTGGAGCAGGGCTGCTGGAAAGCAGGGACGTGCAGTCAGGGGAGGCAGGGGAGGCAGTGCCTCCCCTGTCATTAATGATTAAGATAATACAAAGAAGATGCATATGACACATATTCTGTGTCATATGTATCTTCTTAATATTATTCTTTGCATTGCTCCCCTCTGTATGTGTTTGGGAGGCACCGATCGTGGTGCCTCCCGTTGTCACTGGGGAAAGTATGGGGAGCGGGGGGCGGGGACTAGCCATGGGCTGTAAAAGCCCATTGAAAATATATGGGAAAGCGGCACCATTAGTGGTGCCGCTTTCCTACAGGGACGTGCTTTCAACCTATGAAAGCACGTCCCTGTCAGTGAGGCCACAGTGATTGGCCAGCGGATCCGTCACTGGATCCGCTGTCAATCACTGTGTCGGCGACGCTGGCGGAGGAGGTGCGGGCGGCTGGATGTGGCGATGGTGCGGGCGGCGGGATGCGGCGGTGGTGCGGGAGGCGGCGGTGCGGGTGGCGGGTTGCGGCGGCGGAAATTTACCTTTATCCTGCAGAGTTTGGCAGCGGAGCGGTTCCAGTTTCAAAAATGGCGCCTCAGCGTCATTTTTTAAATTCAAGATGGCCGCCGTGAGCCAATCACGGCTCGCCGCGTCATCGCCCCGCCCCCTCCGGCTGACTTATATAAGTCAGCGCGAGGCGGAGGAGAGTCAGTCCGACGGCGGAGGAGGAGCAGTGAAGAGCTCCTGAAGAGAGAAGACGCCGGAAGTCCTGGCTGGGCGGCGGCTATGCAAAAGAGCTTAGCAGCCGCCGCCCACCAGGTGAAGACGCTGGAAGCCCTGGGGGGGTGGCGCCCCCCAGGTGAAGACGCTGGAAACCCTGGGTAGGCGGCGGCCACGCAAAAGAGCTTAAAGGCCGCCGTCCCCAGGTGAAGACCCAGTTTAATAAAGCTTATTTTCAAGACGTGTGGTGTTTTATTTTAATATTTTCTTTACAGGTGGACTACAGGTGCCAGCGGGCCCTTTATGTCCGGGCATGCAGGCACTTGTGGTTCTCCAAGTGCCAGCATGCTGGGGCAGGCTTGCTGGGACCTGTAGGCTACCTGTAAAGTACAATATTACTATTCTTTGCAGGTGGACTACAGGTGCCAGCAGGCCCTTTATGTCCGAGCATGCTGGCACTTGTGGTTCTCCAAGTGCCAGCATGCTGGGGCAGGCTTGCTGGGACCTGTAGGCCACCTGTAAAGAACAATATTAACACACAATGAACCCCGCACCCACCGCCACCAGGGGTGCGGGGCATAGCACTGGGCTATCAGCCCAGTGCTGGTTATTGCTCGGGAGGGGGGGCCCCATTTTTATTTTTTGGGGTTCCCACTTTCCGAGGAATTCCAACCCTGGGCTGACTGGCTGGGGGGGCAGATTAATGTTATGGCAGGGGGACACCACACTGAGTGTCTCCCCTGCTATGGCATTACTCCCCCGGGCTGGTTCTGCCTAGTGCTGGTTTTACTGATGTGTTGGGGACCACACTTTTTTTTGGGGGGGGGGGGGGGGGCTTTAGCTGCCAGTGCCTCCCCAACCAGTGACCTCACCGCACGTCACTGCTGGAAAGAGCCAATCAGGGGAAGCTAGTACCAGTAAGTAGGTGCTGCTGCAGGTGGTCGTGACACCCCCCAGACACGCAAGTATCATATTTATTATTGTATTGACTGTTTTTTATTTTTTTTGACTGTTTTCCATTGATACACTCTTACACATTATACATTGCATTACCTATTACTTTACCCATTACTTTACGGTGTTGAAAATTGTCTCTTTCCATAGCTAGGCTATAGTATCATATTGTGTAGCATACCCTGTACTGTTTGTATTGTATTACATAGTCGGTATTGTTTGTATTGTATTGTTTTTATAAAGGTACAGGGAGTTAGAGTTTTTAGACAAAATGGGGGTGTCCATGGTTGGGAATCTCACTCAGTGCATGTCATGCATGATGTATGCGCTCCTGGAGCAACCGGCTCAGTGTGAATACATCTGCGCAAGGTGTACGCGAACGGTTGCCCTGGAAGCCCAGGTAACTGATCTAGAGCAAACTGTTACGCAACTGAGGAGTATTCACAATCTCGAGCAGAGCTTCAATAGAACGGTGGAGTTGCAGGGGGGGACACTGGTAGACGAGGATGAGAATAATCAGGTAGCTAGCTGGGTCACGGTTAGAAGGAAGAAGAAGAGGAGGAGACAGGACATCTCCGATCTGCCAAACCCCAATAAATTTGCCCGACTGGACGAAGATTCTGGGGGTAGCAGTGAGAAAATTATGGCACTGGAGGATCCCGTTCTCTCTAGCAACCAGAGGAGCGGTCCCTCCAGGACAAAGGGAACAAAAGATAGTGAGGTACCTAGTCAAATTGTAGTGGTAGGGGACTCTATTATCAGGAAGACAGACAGGGCAATCTGCTACCGGGACCGTGATCGCCATACAGTCTGTTGTCTCCCGGGTGCTTGGGTATGGCACATTGCGGACCGGGTAGAAAGATTGTTGGGAGGGGCTGGGAACGACCCGGCAGTCTTGGTGCACATTGGCACCAACGACAAAGTTAGTGGTAGGTGGGATTAGGGGTATATTTAGGGGTCCGAGCGCCCCTGGCAAAGTAAAGGACTGGTGCCCCCCTCCCCCATATTTGAAATAGGGAAGGCCCAAGTGCCAAAAAAAGGTGCGTGGCCACTCAATAGTACCCCAATTCAAATTACACCATGGTAGTGTGCCTTACTCACATTACACAGCACAGTAATGTACTTTATTCATGTTATGCTACACAGTAGTACCCCTACTACTAATACTACTAATACATATTATCCCATACAGTAGTGCCTATATATAGTAGATTGGGATTAATTCAAAAACATCCCAAAGTGCCTGCAATTTACTCCCTACCCAAGATTCACAAGGATGCTGTCAGACCGCCTATCAGACCCATTATTTCAGCAAGGGATTCTTTATATTATCCGATCTCCAAATTTCTTGACCTTTTGGTACAACCCTAGGTGATTAAGCAACCTACACACCTACGAGACACCACAGACCTCCTAAACATCCTAACCACCATGGACACTTTGCCTGCTAACACCATTATGTGCACCATGGATGTGAAGAATTTATATTCAGTGATTCCGCACACTGAAGGGTTGGTTACCATGAGAGCTTTTTTGGAGTGCAACAATTTTCAATTGATTGATATTGACCTATTCATCACCCTGTTGAAACTGACACTCCAGCGCAACTACTTTATACATAATGGGAAATATTTTGAACAAACAACAGGCTGTGCAATGGGTTCTTGCATCGCACCGTCGCTAGCTAATGTGTACATGTTCGCCAAAGAACATGAGCTGTTCTTTTCAGATTCTTCTATCAGTGCCAACATTCTTTTGTACAAACGGTACATTGATGATCTGATTTTGTTTTGGACCGGAGACGAAAATAGTCTAAAGCAACTCCTTTGCTCCATCAATTTGGTAGATTCACCAATCCGGTTCACTCATCATTACAGCAAAGAAGTGATTCAGTACTTGGATGTTTCTATTACCATAAAAGACTGTCATATACATACGGCTGTTTATCACAAACCGACAGACCAGAATACACTCCTTGAGCACTCTAGTTTCCACCCGCCAGCCCTAAAAGTAGGACTACCCAAGTCTCAGATGACTAGGGTGGCCCGCATTACAAGTACTCCTGAGGAGTTGGATCAAGCAGAGCCGGCCCTAACCAATTTGATGCCCTAGGCAAAATTTTGTCTGGTGCCCCCTAGCTCCGCCGCTAGTTCTGCATCTGTACCTGCAACGCTCAGGTAGTGGGGCCCACCGGGGGGTTACCCTGTGGGCCAGTTCAACTCTGCACAATGCCACACAGTAATGACCATAATACATATAATTCCACACAGTAAAGGAACCTTACACATATGCCCCACATTAGTAATGCCCATAATACACATAATGCCACACAGTAATGCACCTTACACATATGCCCCACATTAGTAATGCCCATAATACACATATACTGCCACACTTGCTGGTTATACAAAAAGATCAGTATCAAACATGTAGAAACTGTCCATTCTCTTCACTATTCAGTGTGTATGCTGGTGTCTGTTACTCCCGTTAACTGCATGCCCTTTACTTTATACTGTGGGAGCTAAATGCTCTGTCCTCCAGTCTGATGTGTCCAAAAGTCACGCTGCACTGATGTTTCATATAGAAATAGCACAACGCAACTTACTGACCACGTTACAGTACTAGATGGCAGGGGAATTTTACGGTATGGACTGACTAGGAAATAAAGTGTGGGGAGAACACTGCCCATGTTATGTCCCTGCAGACACCTGGGGTTTGCACAGGGATAAGGGACACACACAGGATGGCAGGGTCCCCCTCCCCATGTGCACAAGCAGTATAGGTGATGTCAGGTTTCTGTGAAGCAGTCTTCCAAAATACACATGTGGTATCATAAGAAGCCATCCAGTAATAACCTTATATAGTAGAGATGAGCGGGTTCGGTTCCTCGGAAACCGAACCCGCCCGAACTTCATGTTTTTTTACACGGGTCCGAGCGACTCGGATCTTCCCGCCTTGCTCGGTTAACCCGAGCGCGCCCGAACGTCATCATCCCGCTGTCGGATTCTCGCGAGGCTCGGATTCTATCGCGAGACTCGGATTCTATATAAGGAGCCGCGCGTCGCCGCCATTTTCACACGTGCATTGAGATTCATAGGGAGAGGACGTGGCTGGCGTCCTCTCCGTTTATAGAGAAGAGAAGAAGAGAGTGAGACTAGAGTAGAGAGAGACACAGTAGTAATTTTGGGGAGCATTAGGAGGAGTACTACTACTTGCTGAAGTGATAGATAGATAGATAGTGTGACTGTATAATGTATATCTGACTTGTGGGGGAGACACTGACAGTGGGGAGCAGTTAGAGTCTGAGAGCAGGACTCAGGAGTACATATAACGTACAGTGCACACTTTTGCTGCCAGAGTGCCACACTGCCATTGTGACCACACTGACCACCAGTATAATATATATTGTGATTGTCTGCTTAGGAGTACTACTTGCAAGTTGCTGATAGTGTGACCAGTGACCTGACCACCAGTTTAATAATCACCACCAGTTTAATATATATATATATATATATATATATATATATATAATTGTATATAATATATATATAATATTGTATACCACCTACCCGTTTTTTTTTTTTTTTCTTCTTCTTTATACATACTACTATAGTAGCTTACTGTAGCAGTCTGCGGTGCTGCTGAGCTGACAGTGTCCAGCAGGTCCGTCATCAGTCATTACATAATAAATATATATACCTGTCCGGCTGCAGTACTAGTGATATTATATACATATATATATATATATATTAATTTCATCTCATTATCATCCAGTCTATATTAGCAGCAGACACAGTACGGTAGTCCACGGCTGTAGCTACCTCTGTGTCGGCAGTCGCTGGTCCATCCATAATTGTATACCACCTACCCGTGTTTTTTATTTTTTTTCTTTCTTCTTGATACATACTACTATAGTAGCTTACTGTAGCAGTCTGCGGTGCTGCTGAGCTGACAGTGTCCAGCAGGTCCGTCATCAGTCATTACATAATAAATATATATACCTGTCCGGCTGCAGTACTAGTGATATTATATATATATATTTCTCTAACGTCCTAGTGGATGCTGGGGACTCCGAAAGGACCATGGGGAATAGCGGCTCCGCAGGAGACTGGGCACATCTAAAGAAAGCTTTAGGACTAACTGGTGTGCACTGGCTCCTCCCCCTGTGACCCTCCTCCAAGCCTCAGTTAGATTTCTGTGCCCGACGAGAAGGGTGCACACTAGGGGCTCTCCTGAGCTTCTTAGTGAAAGTTTTAGTTTAGGTTTGTTATTTTCAGTGAGACCTGCTGGCAACAGGCTCACTGCATCGAGGGACTAAGGGGAGAAGAAGCGAACTCACCTGCGTGCAGAGTGGATTGGGCTTCTTGGCTACTGGACATTAGCTCCAGAGGGACGATCACAGGCCCAGCCATGGATGGGTCCCGGAGCCGCGCCGCTGGCCCCCTTACAGATGCTGAAGCAAGAAGAGGTCCATAAATCGGCGGCAGAAGACTTTCCTGTCTTCATAAGGTAGCGCACAGCACTGCAGCTGTGCGCCATTGCTCTCAGCACACTTCACACTCCGGTCACTGAGGGTGCAGGGCGCTGGGGGGGGGCGCCCTGAGACGCAATAAAACATACCTTACATGGCAAAAAATACATCACATATAGCTCCTGGGCTATATGGATGCATTTAACCCCTGCCAGAATATACAAAAAACCGGGAGATAAGGCCGCCGTAAAGGGGGCGGAGCCTATCTCCTCAGCACACTGGCGCCATTTTCCCTCACAGCTCAGTTGGAGGGAAGCTCCCTGCTCTTCCCTGCAGTCACTACACTACAGAAAAAAAGAGAGGGGGGCACTAATTAGGCGCAGTATTAAAACATACAGCAGCTATAAGGGGAAAAACACTTATATAAGGTTATCCCTGTATATATATAGCGCTCTGGTGTGTGCTGGCATACTCTCCCTCTGTCTCCCCAAAGGGCTAGTGGGGTCCTGTCCTCTATCAGAGCATTCCCTGTGTGTGTGCTGTGTGTCGGTACGTTTGTGTCGACATGTATGAGGAGAAAAATGATGTGGAGACGGAGCAGAGTGTCTGTAACAGTGATGTCACCCCCTAGAGGGTCGACACCTGAGTGGATGTACTGTTGATAATTACGTGACAGTGTCAGCTCTATATAAAAAAACAGTGGTTGACATGAGACAGCCGGCTACTCAGCTTGTGCCTGTCCAGACGTCTCATAGGCCGTCAGGGGCTCTAAAGCGGCCGTTACCTCAGATGGCAGATACAGACGCCGACACGGATACTGACTCCTGTGTCGACGGTGAAGAGACAACCGTGATTTCCAGTAGGGCCACACGTTACATGATTGAGACAATGGAAAATGTTTTTATACATTTCCGATAATACGAGTACCACCAAAAAGGGGTATTATGTTCGGTGAGGGAAAAACTACCTGTAGTTTTCCTGAATCTGAGAAATAAAATGAGGTGTGTGATGATGCGTGGGTTTCCCCCCGATAACAAATTTCTTAAAAAGTATTGGCTGCATACCCTTTCCCGCCAGAGGTTAGGGTGCGTTGGGAAACACCCCCTAGGGGGGATAAGGCGCTCACACGCTTGTAAGAACAAGGGCTCTACCCTCTCATGAGATGGCCGCCCTTAAGGATCCTGCTGATAGAAAGCAGGAGGGTATCCAAAAAGGTATTTACACACATACTGGTGTTATACTGCGACCAGCTATCGCCTAAGCCTGGAGGTGCAGTGCTGGGTTGGCATGGTCGGATTCCCTGACTGGAAATATTGATATCCTAGATAAGGATAGTATATTATTGCCTATAGAGCATTTAAAAGATGCATTTCTATATATGCATGATGCACAGCGGAATAATTGCCGACTGGCATCAAGTATAAGTGCGTTGTCCAAGTCTACCAGTAAAATGGTCAGGTGATGCGGATTCCAAACGGCATTTGGAAGTATTGCCTTTGAAAGGGGACATTTGGGGTCGGTCTTTTAGACCTGGTGGCCACGGCAACAGCTGGGAAATCCACGTTGGTACCCCAGGTCGCCTCTCAAAATAAGACGCCGTATTATCAGGCGCAGTCCTTTTTTGGCAAGCGGACATAAGGTTCCTCTTTTCTGCTCGTGACAGAGGGAGAGGAAAAAGGCTGTAGAGATCAGCCAGTTCCCAGGCACGGTGGGGGCCCATTCTCAATGAATTTCAGTGCGCAGTGGGCTCACTCGCAAGTAGACCCCTGGATCCTTCAGGTAATATCTCAGGGGTACATATTGGAATTCGAGACGTCTCCCCCTCGCCGTTTCCAAAAGTCGGCTTTACCGACGTCTCCCTCTGACAGGGAGGCAGTTTTGGAAGCCATTCACAAGCTGTATTCCCAGCAGGTGATAATCGAGGTACCCCTCCTGCAACAGGGAACGGGGTATTATTCCACACTATTGTGGTACCGAAGCCAGACGGCTCGGTGAGACCGATTCTAAATCTAAAATCTAAAATCTTTGAACACTTACATACAGAGGTTCAAATTCAAGATTGAGTCACTCAGAGCAGTGATTGCGAACCTGGAAGAAGGGGACTACATGATGTCTCGGGACATCAAGGATGCTTACCTTCATGTCAAAATTTACCCTTCTCACCAAGGGTACCTCAGGTTATGGTACAGAACTGTCACTATCAGTTCAGACGCTGCCGTAGGGATGGTCCACGGCACCCCGGGTCTTTACCAAGGTAATGGACGAAATGATATCCCTTCGAAGGAAGGGAATTTTAGTTATCCCTTACTTGGACGATTCCCTGATACGGGTAAGATCCAGGGAACAGTTGGAGGTCGGTGTAGCACTATCTCAGGTAGTGTTGCGGCAGCACGATTGGATTCTCAATATTCCAAAATCGCAGCTGGTTCCGACGACTTGTCTTCTGTTTCCTAGGGATGATCCTGGACACAGTCCAGAAAAAAGGTGTTTCTCCCGGAAGAGAAAGCCAGGGAGTTATCCGAGCTAATCAGGAACCTCCTAAAACCGAACCAAGTCTCAGTGCATCAATGCACAAGGGTTCTGGGTAAAAATGGTGGCTTCCTACGAAGCAATCCCATTCGTTAGATTCCACGCAAGAACTTTCCAGTGGAACCTACTGGACAAATGGTCCGGGTCGCATTTTCAGATGCATCAGCGGATAACCCTGTCGCCAAGGACAAGGGTATCCATCCTGTAGTGGTTGCAGAGTGCTCATCTTCTAGAGGGCCGCAGATTCGGCATTCAGGACTGGGTCCTGGTGACCACGGATGCCAGCCTGCGAGGCTGTGGAGCAGTCACACAGGGAAGGAATATCCAGGGCTTAGGGTCAAGCCTGGATACATCACTTCACATAAATATCCTGAAGCTAAGGGCCATTTACAATGCTCTAAGCTTAGCGAGACCTCTGCTTCAAGGTCAGCCGGTGTTGATCCAGTCGGACAACATCATGGCAGTCACCCACGTAAACAGACAGGGTGGCACAAGAAGCAGGAGGGCAATGGCAGAAGCTGCAAGGATTCTTCGCTGGGCGGAAAATCATGTGATAGCACTGTCAACAGTATTCATTCCGGGAGTGGACAACTGGGAAGCAGACTTCCTCAGCACGACCTCCACCCGGGAGAGTGGGGACTTCACCCAGAAGTCGTCCACATGATTAAAAAACTCGACAGGTATTGCGCCAGGTCAAGAGACCCTCAGGCAATAGTTGTAGACGCTCTGGTAACACAGTGGGTGTACCAGTCAGTGTATGTGTTCCCTCCTCTGCCTCTCATACCCAAGGTACTGAGATTGATAAGATGGAGAGGAGAAAGCACTATATTCGTGGCTCCGGATTGGCCAAGAAGGACTTGGTAACCGGAACTTCAAGAGAGGCTCACGGAGGATCCGTGGCCTCTACCTCTAAGAAGGGACCTGCTCCAGCAAGGACCCTGTCTGTTCCAAGACTTACCGCGGCTGCGTTTGACGGCATGGCGGTTGAACACCGGATCCTGAAGGAAAAAAGGCATTCCGGATGAAGTCATCCCTATCCTGATCAAAGCCAGGAAGGATGTAACCACAAAAACATTATCACCGCAATTGGCGAAAATATGTTGCGTAGTGCGAGGCCAGTAAGGCCCGACGGAGGAAATTCAGCTGGGTCGATTCCTACATTTCCTGCAAACAGGAGAGTCTATGGGCCTGAAATTGGGGTCCATTAAGGTTCAGATTTTGGCCCTGTCAATTTTCTTCCAAAAAAGAACTAGCTTCAGTCCCTGAAGTTTAGACGTTTGTAAAAGGGGTACTGCATATACAGCCTCCTTTTGTGCCTCCAGTGGCAATTTGGGATCTCAATGTAGTTTGGGTTCCAAAAGTCACATTGGTTTGAACCACTGAAATCTGTGGAGTTAAAATATCTCACATGGAAAGTGGTCATGCTGTTGGCCCTGGCCTGGGCCAGGCGCGTGTCAGAATTGGCGGCTTTATCCTGTAAAAGCCCTTATCTGATTTTCCATTCGGACAGGGGGAATTGAGTACTCGTCCTCAGTTTCTCCCTAAGGTGGTTCCAGCGTTTTCACCTGAACCAACCTATTGTGGTGCCTGCGGCTACTAGGGACTTGGAGGAATCCAAGTTGCTGGATGTTGTCAGGGCCCTGAAAATATGTTTCCAGGACGGCTGGAGTCAGAAAATCTGACTCGCTGTTTATCCTGTATGCACCCAACAAGCTGGGTGCTCCTGCTTCTAAGCAGACGATTGCTCGTTGGATTTGTAGTACAATTCAGCTTGCACATTCTGTGGCAGGCCTGCCACAGCCAAAATCTGTAAAAGCCCATTCCACACGGAAAGTGGGCTCATCTTGGGCGGCTGCCCGAGGGGTCTCGGCTTTACAACTTTGCCGAGCAGCTACTTGGTCAGGGGCAAACACGTTTGCAAAATTCTACAAATTTGATACCCTGGCTGAGGAGGACCTGGAGTTCTCTCATTCGGTGCTGCAGAGTCATCCGCACTCTCCCGCCCGTTTGGGAGCTTTGGTATAATCCCCATGGTCCTTTCGGAGTCCCCAGCATCCACTAGGACGTTAGAGAAAATAAGAATTTACTTACCGATAATTCTATTTCTCATAGTCCGTAGTGGATGCTGGGCGCCCATCCCAAGTGCGGATTGTCTGCATTACTTGTACATAGTTATTGTTACAAAAATCGGGTTATTGTTGTTGTGAGCCATCTTTTCAGAGGCTCCTTCTGTTATCATGCTGTTAACTGGGTTCAGATCACAAGTTGTACGGTGTGATTGGTGTGGCTGGTATGAGTCTTACCCGGGATTCAAAATCCTTCCTTATTGTGTACGCTCGTCCGGGCACAGTATCCTAACTGAGGCTTGGAGGAGGGTCATAGGGGGAGGAGCCAGTGCACACCAGTTAGTCCTAAAGCTTTCTTTAGATGTGCCCAGTCTCCTGCGGAGCCGCTATTCCCCATGGTCCTTTCGGAGTCCCCAGCATCCACTACGGACTATGAGAAATAGAATTATCGGTAAGTAAATTCTTATTATTAATTTCATCTCATTATCATCCAGTCTATATTAGCAGCAGACACAGTACGGTAGTCCACGGCTGTAGCTACCTCTGTGTCGGCAGTCGCTGGTCCATCCATAATTGTATACCACCTACCCGTGTTTTTTTTTTTTTTCTTTCTTCTTGATACATACTACTATAGTAGCTTACTGTAGCAGTCTGCGGTGCTGCTGAGCTGACAGTGTCCAGCAGGTCCGTCATCAGTCATTACATAATAAATATATATACCTGTCCGGCTGCAGTACTAGTGATATTATAGATATATATATATATATATATATATTAATTTCATCTCATTATCATCCAGTCTATATTAGCAGCAGACACAGTACGGTAGTCCACGGCTGTAGCTACCTCTGTGTCGGCAGTCGCTGGTCCATCCATAATTGTATACCACCTACCCGTGGGTTTTTTTTTTCTTCTTGATACATACTACTATAGTAGCTTACTGTAGCAGTCTGCGGTGCTGCTGAGCTGACAGTGTCCAGCAGGTCCGTCATCAGTCATTACATAATAAATATATATACCTGTCCGGCTGCAGTACTAGAGATATTATATATATATATATATATATATATATATTAATTTCATCTCATTATCATCCAGTCTATATTAGCAGCAGACACAGTACGGTAGTCCACGGCTGTAGCTACCTCTGTGTCGGCAGTCGCTGGTCCATCCATAAGTATACTAGTATCCATCCATCTCCATTGTTTACCTGAGGTGCCTTTTAGTTGTGCCTATTAAAATATGGAGAACAAAAATGTTGAGGTTCCAAAATTAGGAAAAGATCAAGATCCACTTCCACCTCGTGCTGAAGCTGCTGCCACTAGTCATGGCCGAGACGATGAAATGACAGCAACGTCCTCTGCCAAGGCCGATGCCCAATGTCATAGTACAGAGCATGTAAAATCCAAAACACCAAATATCAGTAAAAAAAGGACTCCAAAATCTAAAATAAAATTGTCGGAGGAGAAGCGTAAACTTGCCAATATGCCATTTACCACACGGAGTGGCAAGGAACGGCTGAGGCCCTGGCCTATGTTCATGGCTAGTGGTTCAGCTTCACATGAGGATGGAAGCACTCAGCCTCTCGCTAGAAAAATGAAAAGACTCAAGCTGGCAAAAGCACCGCAAAGAACTGTGCGTTCTTCGAAATCCCAAATCCACAAGGAGAGTCCAATTGTGTCGGTTGCGATGCCTGACCTTCCCAACACTGGACGTGAAGAGCATGCGCCTTCCACCATTTGCACGCCCCCTGCAAGTGCTGGAAGGAGCACCCGCAGTCCAGTTCCTGATAGTCAGATTGAAGATGTCAGTGTTGAAGTACACCAGGATGAGGAGGATATGGGTGTTGCTGGCGCTGGGGAGGAAATTGACCAGGAGGATTCTGATGGTGAGGTGGTTTGTTTAAGTCAGGCACCCGGGGAGACACCTGTTGTCCGTGGGAGGAATAGGGCCGTTGACATGCCTGGTGAAAATACCCAAAAAATCAGCTCTTCGGTGTGGAAGTATTTCACCAGAAATGCGGACAACATTTGTCAAGCCGTGTGTTGCCTTTGTCAAGCTGTAATAAGTAGGGGTAAGGACGTTAACCACCTCGGAACATCCTCCCTTATACGTCACCTGCAGCGCATTCATAATAAGTCAGTGACAAGTTCAAAAACTTTGGGCGACAGCGGAAGCAGTCCACTGACCAGTAAATCCCTTCCTCTTGTAACCAAGCTCACGCAAACCACCCCACCAACTCCCTCAGTGTCAATTTCCTCCTTCCCCAGGAATGCCAATAGTCCTGCAGGCCATGTCACTGGCAATTCTGACGAGTCCTCTCCTGCCTGGGATTCCTCCGATGCATCCTTGCGTGTAACGCCTACTGCTGCTGGCGCTGCTGTTGTTGCTGCTGGGAGTCGATGGTCATCCCAGAGGGGAAGTCGTAAGCCCACTTTTACTACTTCCACCAAGCAATTGACTGTCCAACAGTCCTTTGCGAGGAAGATGAAATATCACAGCAGTCATCCTGTTGCAAAGCGGATAACTGAGGCCTTGACAACTATGTTGGTGTTAGACGTGCGTCCGGTATCCGCCGTTAGTTCACAGGGAACTAGACAATTTGTTGAGGTAGTGTGCCCCCGTTACCAAATACCATCTAGGTTCCACTTCTCTAGGCAGGCGATACCGAGAATGTACACGGACGTCAGAAAAAGACTCACCAGTGTCCTAAAAAATGCAGTTGTACCCAATGTCCACTTAACCACGGACATGTGGACAAGTGGAGCAGGGCAGGGTCAGGACTATATGACTGTGACAGCCCACTGGGTAGATGTATGGACGCCCGCCGCAAGAACAGCAGCGGCGGCACCAGTAGCAGCATCTCGCAAACGCCAACTCTTTCCTAGGCAGGCTACGCTTTGTATCACCGGTTTCCAGAATACGCACACAGCTGAAAACCTCTTACGGCAACTGAGGAAGATCATCGCGGAATGGCTTACCCCAATTGGACTCTCCTGTGGATTTGTGGCATCGGACAACGCCAGCAATATTGTGTGTGCATTAAATATGGGCATATTCCAGCACGTCCCATGTTTTGCACATACCTTGAATTTGGTGGTGCAGAATTTTTTTTAAAACGACAGGGGCGTGCAAGAGATGCTGTCGGTGGCCAGAAGAATTCCGGGACACTTTCGGAGGACAGGCACCACGTACAGAAGACTGGAGCACCACCAAAAACGCCTGAACCTGCCCTGCCATCATCTGAAGCAAGAAGTGGTAACGAGGTGGAATTCAACCCTCTATATGCTTCAGAGGTTGGAGGAGCAGCAAAAGGCCATTCAAGCCTATACAATTGAGCACCATATAGGAGGTGGAATGTACCTGTCTCAAGCGCAGTGGAGAATGATTTCAACGTTGTGCAAGGTTCTGCAACCTTTTGAACTTGCCACACGTGAAGTCAGTTCAGACACTGCCAGCCTGAGTCAGGTCATTCCCCTCATCAGGCTTTTGCAGAAGAAGCTGGAGGCATTGAAGGAGGAGCTAAAAGGGAGCGATTCCGCTAGGCATGTGGGACTTGTGGATGGAGCCCTTAATTCGCTTAACAAGGATTCACGGGTGGTCAATCTGTTGAAATCCGAGCACTACATTTTGGCCACCGTGCTCGATCCTAGATTTAAAACCTACCTTGGATCTCTCTTTCCGGCAGACACAAGTCTGCTGGGGTTCAAAGACCTGCTGGTGACAAAATTGTCAAGTCAAGCGGAACGCGACCTGTCAACATCTCCTCCTTCACATTCTCCCGCAACTGGGGGTGCGAGGAAAAGGCTCAGAATTCCGAGCCCACCCGCTGGCGGTGATGCAGGGCAGTCTGGAGCGACTGCTGATGCTGACATCTGGTCCGGACTGAAGGACCTGACAACGATTACGGACATGTCGTCTACTGTCACTGCATATGATTCTCTCCCCATTGAAAGAATGGTGGAGGATTATATGAGTGACCGCATCCAAGTAGGCACGTCAGACAGTCCGTACTTATACTGGCAGGAAAAAGAGGCAATTTGGAGGCCCTTGCACAAACTGGCTTTATTCTACCTAAGTTGCCCTCCCACAAGTGTGTACTCCGAAAGAGTGTTTAGTGCCGCCGCTCACCTTGTCAGCAATCGGCGTACGAGGTTACTTCCAGAAAATGTGGAGAAGATGATGTTCATTAAAATGAATTATAATCAATTCCTCCGTGGAGACATTGACCAGCAGCAATTGCCTCCACAAAGTAGTACACAGGGAGCTGAGAAGGTGGATTCCAGTGGGGACGAATTGATAATCTGTGAGGAGCGGGATGTACACGGTGATATATCGGAGGATGATGATGAGGTGGACATCTTGCCTCTGTAGAGCCAGTTTGTGCAAGGAGAGATTAATTGCTTCTTTTTCGGTGGGGGTCCAAACCAACCCGTCATTTCAGTCACAGTCGTGTGGCAGACCCTGTCACTGAAATGATGGGTTGGTTAAAGTGTGCATGTCCTGTTTATACAACATAAGGGTGGGTGGGAGGGCCCAAGGACAATTCCATCTTGCACCTCTTTTTTCTTTCATTTTTATTTGCGTCATGTGCTGTTTGGGGAGTGTTTTTTGGAAGGGCCATCCTGCGTGCCACTGCAGTGCCACTCCTAGATGGGCCAGGTGTTTGTGTCGGCCACTAGGGTCGCTTATCTTACTCACACAGCTACCTCATTGCGCCTCTTTTTTTCTTCTTTGCGTCATGTGCTGTTTGGGGAGTGTTTTTTGGAAGGGCCATCCTGCGTGCCACTGCAGTGCCACTCCTAGATGGGCCAGGTGTTTGTCGGCCACTAGGGTCGCTTATCTTACTCACACAGTTACCTCATTGCGCCTCTTTTTTTCTTTGCGTCATGTGCTGTTTGGGGAGTGTTTTTTGGAAGGGCCATCCTGCGTGCCACTGCAGTGCCACTCCTAGATGGGCCAGGTGTTTGTGTCGGCCACTAGGGTCGCTTATCTTACTCACACAGCTACCTCACTGCGCCTCTTTTTTTCTTCTTTGCGTCATGTGCTGTTTGGGGAGTGTTTTTTGGAAGGGCCATCCTGCGTGACACTGCAGTGCCACTCCTAGATGGGCCAGGTGTTTGTGTCGGCCACTAGGGTCGCTTATCTTACTCACACAGCTACCTCATTGCGCCTCTTTTTTTCTTCTTTGCGTCATGTGCTGTTTGGGGAGTGTTTTTTGGAAGGGCCATCCTGCGTGACACTGCAGTGCCACTCCTAGATGGGCCAGGTGTTTGTGTCGGCCACTAGGGTCGCTTATCTTACTCACACAGCTACCTCATTGCGCCTCTTTTTTTCTTTGCGTCATGTGCTGTTTGGGGAGTGTTTTTTGGAAGGGCCATCCTGCGTGCCACTGTAGTGCCACTCCTAGATGGGCCAGGTGTTTGTGTCGGCCACTAGGGTCGCTTATCTTACTCACACAGCTACCTCATTGCGCCTCTTTTTTTCTTCTTTGCGTCATGTGCTGTTTGGGGAGTGTTTTTTGGAAGGGCCATCCTGCGTGACACTGCAGTGCCACTCCTAGATGGGCCAGGTGTTTGTGTCGGCCACTAGGGTCGCTTATCTTACTCACACAGCTACCTCATTGCGCCTCTTTTTTTCTTCTTTGCGTCATGTGCTGTTTGGGGAGTGTTTTTTGGAAGGGCCATCCTGCGTGACACTGCAGTGCCACTCCTAGATGGGCCAGGTGTTTGTGTCGGCCACTAGGGTCGCTTAGCTTAGTCATCCAGCGACCTCGGTGCAAATTTTAGGACTAAAAATAATATTGTGAGGTGTGAGGTATTCAGAATAGACTGAAAATTAGTGGAAATTATGGTTTTTGAGGTTAATAATACTTTGGGATCAAAATGACCCCCAAATTCTATGATTTAAGCTGTTTTTTAGTGTTTTTTGAAAAAACACCCGAATCCAAAACACACCCGAATCCGACAAAAAAAATTCGGTGAGGTTTTGCCAAAACGCGGTCGAACCCAAAACACGGCCGCGGAACCGAACCCAAAACCAAAACACAAAACCCGAAAAATTTCAAGTGCACATCTCTATTATATAGTCAGTAAAAATGCCACAGGTCCAGGAATTGCATTTACTGGGCTTCTGCTGTCTCTCTAAAGTCTCACAAGTCAGGGGCATTCAAGCATGTCAGAGGAAGTTTAAGGCACAGTGTGCATTTTTTTGACATATGTAAACAGCAGTGTTTACAAGTACTGATTGAATACATTTGGAAAGTAACAGTTAGTTTGCGGACTGTCCCTCTCAGCATGAGATGCTGCAGGGACATGCTTGGATGCCCCTAGACATGCTTGAATGCCCTAGGCCAGGCCTGGCCAACCTGTGGCTCTCCAGCTGTTGTAAAACTACAAGTCCCATCATGCTTTGCTACAGTTTTGCTATTAGGGAAGGCTAAAACTGTGACAGGGCATGCTGGGATGTGTAGTTTCACAACATCTGGAGAGCCACAGGTTGGCCAGGCCTGCCCTAGGCAAATGCCTAGCCTGCCTATAGCTAAGGCCGGCTCTGGGATCAAGCACTAACCCAGGTGGTGGATAGATTCAGAGCTGGGGGTTATCCATACAATAAGCTTTTACAACAGAAGTTTGATGTTTCAAAAAAACCACGGGCAATGCTATTACAGCCCAAGAGGGGTGAGACGCTATCTGAAAAAATTCCACTACTTACAGAATTCACTACAGCAAGTTCAGTAATCCCCAGGGCCATCAGTGCGCTCTGGCCGATTGTGAAAAGTGATCACACGTTGCCGTGTTTTCACAATAAATCAGTGATGCCCAGCTATAGGCGCGGCCGCAATCTACGTGACCTCTTGGTACATACAGATGTCTCTCCGAAGGTTATAACATCCACACGCAAAGGCTGTTATAAATGTCCTTCATGTACTACATGTAACTATCTGATTGCCGGCTTGTTTTTTCGACATCCTTCTACGGGCAAGAAGTACACTATACACCACTACTTAACTTGCAGTTCTCAGTACGTCATTTACGTTATTATTTGTCCTTGTGGACTACTGTACGTTGGTCAAACGATCAGAACATTTAAAGAACGTATGGCCCTCCACCGGTCAGCCATTAAAGCTGCTGCAAGGACAATGATCAGCCTGTTGCCCGTCATTTCAAGCTATGCGGACATCCTCTCTCGAGTCTAAAATACCAGATTGTGGACCTTGTCCCTATTTCCAATCGCGGTGGTGACAGACAAAAACTTCTGTCACAACGAGAAATGAGATGGATGTCCTTGTTAAACTCTGTAGCACCTCAGGGACTGAATGAAAACTGACATGGAGTGTTTTTCTTTAATTGTCATACTGTCTCATTGGCTAGTTTATTATACCTTTCGGGAGTTATTAACATATGTTCAGTTTGCAATGTGTAGCAGCATCCAGTTTCTTAGCTTGTTTATCATCATGTTTTATTGAATGCATTATAATATGAAGTTCTTTAATCGACACATATGTTGACATTAAGTTAAAGATGTTTAGATTGTCTCCCAGTCACACGATCGCTCAGCTTTTAAATATTTTTACACTTACACTGTTGGAAACTCTTTTGTTTCCTCATATTGTTTTATGTCTCACCTTTTCACACTTTGTACTTAATAATGCCTCTGCTCTACAGCGCAGTAACGGGATGCGCCGGGTGTTGGTGTTTCCCGGTAGCCTAGCAACGGTGATGTCATCTCCAGCCGCCCGATGCCGGAGCCGCCGGTGATTCTCCCGCCCGCCGCACCTGTCTAGCTGCACTGATAAGAGAGAGGTATTTAAGGTAAGAACAATGTACACACTGTTTGTTTTCACCATGTGTCCTTGACAAAAACACCCGCCGCGGTGTTGAAACGTTGGACTCCTCATGCTGCTTGTTTCATAAAGTTTTCATTCTACACCAAATCCGTGGAGTGCCGCCTGTTTCTGTAGTAGAGGGGTCAGTCGACTGTGGCTTCCTACTCTGCAGACACCCATATTGTGCATTTTTCCAAGGAGGGCACCCCGGTCAATTCATGTGTTTCTGAGTGCCAACTACACCCATTGTGTGTGTGTGTGTGTGTGTGTGTGTGTGTGTGTGTGTGTGTGTGTGTGTGTGTATATATATATATATATATATTTATATATAGGCGTGCATGCTCCTGGGAAAGTTGGCGTGGCCTCACAATTTTATATTATGATATCAAACTATAAATATATAATCACACCCCCTACACATGCGCACACACACAATTAGCAGCCTTACACACAGTACCCACAGTAGTTCTCCTTAAACTTAATGTCCCCAGTATAGTGTCAGATGCACATAATGTCCCCAGTATAGTGGCAGTTACACATAATGACACCAGTAGTGCAGTGCCAGATTCACATAATGCCTCCGAGTATAGTGCCAGACACACGTATGCCCCCACAGTGCCAGACACACGTATGCCCCCACAGTGCCAGACACACGTATGCCCCCACAGTGCCAGACAAACGTATGCCCCCACAGTGCCAGACAAACGTATGCCCCCACAGTGCCAGACACACATATGCCCCATGTTGATTTTACTATTAAAGGCAGCACTTTTAGGTAGACTTGACAAAAAAGGAAAAAGATCTTTCTTGCGCTTTACTAACAAGTTTCAGCCTCTCGTCCCACACAAAGAAACCTTCACCGTGGTTTCACTTCAAGACCATACACCAACAAATTACGTGAGGAAAAGATGGCGCAACTTGTCACCTTTATAGACACACAGAAATGCTTACACGAAAGGTTCCTACAGCAGAAGCAAGATGTATAGTTTAAAATCCACCTTCCATAAATAAGGATTCTAAAAAATATAGTAAAAAGAAACACAACAAACATAGTGTATTCCGATTAATTGATTGATGTGTCTTTAATACTTCTTGGTCTCACTCACATAATGGAATTTTTTCAATTCACATATAGAAATCCACAGGTGTGATGAATCAGCTTCATAGATGTGCAGGAAACATGAAATCCATATGGCACATAAAAAAGAGAAAATAGGAAAATAGTGCAACCCTGTCTGTGTATATTTTTAAAAGGGATATTTATTAAGGAACTCACAAAACACAGACTTGACAATAACATATAAATTGCTTGGACATCAGGGCAAAGGGAAAACAGCCACCGGCAGCATGTAATATAGTCACCGCAAGTCCCGGTTTTACTCGAGGTGTCCCCACGCCGTCGGAGCCGTCAACCAAAGTTCCAGTCAGTCCAGCAAAAATAACAGGAATCCCCAGCTTGAGCGCTTTCGGATATGATATCCTTCTTCAGAAGCTTACTGCCCTGATGTCCAAGCAATTTATATGTTATTGTCAAGTCTGTGTTTTGTGAGTTCCTTAATAAATATCCCTTTTAAAAATATACACAGACAGGGTTGCACTATTTTCCTATTTTCTCTTTTTTATGTGCCATATGGATTTCATGTTTCCTGCACATCTATGAAGCTGATTCATCACACCTGTGGATTTCTATATGTGAATTGAAAAAATTCCATTATGTGAGTGAGACCAAGAAGTATTAAAGACACATCAATCAATTAATCGGAATACACTATGTTTGTTGTGTTTCTTTTTACTATATTTTTAGAATCCTTATTTATGGAAGGTGGATTTTAAACTATACATCTTGCTTCTGCTGTAGGAACCTTTCGTGTAAGCATTTCTGTGTGTCTATAAAGGTGACAAGTTGCGCCATCTTTTCCTCACGTAATTTGTTGGTGTAAGCACTTTTAGGTAGATTCACTTTTAGAGGCGGCAGCTATCCCCCCACCCCCGTGTAGTTCCTCAACATCAGGGATGCCCATTAATGATCAAAGAATGCAGCAGCCACTGTAATTAGCGCCGAAGTCCAGCACTGCACCACAATACAGACAAGAAACTCTACAGACTGGTGTAGGAAAGAGGGGTTTGTGTTCTTGGAACACTGGGCGGACTTCTCAGTCAGGCGCCATCTTTTTTCTCGTGACAGATTGCACCTGAATGAGGAAGGGGCTGCGGTACTGGGGGGGTAGGATGGTTAGTAGGCTGGAGGAGCTTTTAAACTAGGAGCCTGGGGGGAGGGTTTAGCTAGAAACTATGGGTCGTGCAGCGAGTATAGTAGGGATGGTGGTAGTGAGATAAAAAGGGGTGGAGAAGGGGGGAGGGAAAGTGCAGCCGGTAAGGGTATTTACATGGGTTCTAATAAGGGTGTTAAGAAAGGTATTGCTAAAGCATTAAATCATAACAACTATGTGTCATCATTACAGCCTATAGAAAATGTTGTACAGGACTTAAGGGAAAATACTTATGTCAGGGTGGTGAATTTAGATTGGAACATTGGGTTGACCAAAGAGAAAAGTATGGTGTACAATACTAAGTACGGTGGGGTTGGAGAAGGAGCGAGAAGGACAGTCTGTATCAGTAACTCTACGGATGCACTAGTTAACCAGGATGGGAAATCTTTAGGAAAACAACCAAATAAAGGAACCGATAAACTAAAATGTATGCTTGCAAATGCAAGAAGTCTAGCAGGTAAAATGGGAGAATTGGAATTGTTAGCATCAAAGGCTGAGTATGACATTATAGGTATTACGGAAACATGGTGGGACGACTCTCACAACTGGGTTGCTAACTTGGAGGGGTATTCTCTTTTCAGGAGGGACAGGGCTAACAAAAGAGGAGGTGTATGTCTTTATGTTAAACCATCACTTAAACCATACCTAAAGTAGGTTATCTATGAGGAAACTGGCGATAATGTGGAGTCACTATGGGTTGAAATCTCAAGTGGGGGAATTGATGCAAAAAAACTAGTCATAGGCACGTGCTACAAACAGCCGGATATTAGCATACATGAGGAAGAACAACTATTGCAGCAAATCAAAACATCTGCGGGATTGGGGGACATCCTTGTGATTGGGGATTTTAATTACCCAGATATAAACTGGAGTAACGATTCTTGTGCTAAAGCGAGGGGCAGCAGGTTTTTTTTTTGTAATCGAGGACCCAACTAGGGGTAAAACTACCCTGGATCTAGTAATTACTAATAATGTGGACATTATATCAAACACTAAAGTTGGTGAGACTTTGGGTAACAGTGATCACTATATGATCACATTCGACATCAGTTTCAGGAAACATAGCTACAGCGGTTCCACCAAAACATTTAACTTTAGGAAGGCTAATTTCAGTATGCTTAGATGTGCACTTAAGGACATAGAGTGGGAGGTTCTGTTTAATAACAAGAACACTTCGGAAATGTGGGATGTTTTAAAAGGGTTGCTGGATAGTCATAACTTTATTCCCATGGGCAGTAAACGCAGGAGTATTAAACTCAACCGATGTGGCTTAACAAGGAGGTTAATGAAGAAATGGATAAAAAAAAGCGGGCTTTCAAAGCATTTACATCTAATGGAAAGGAGGAGTCTTTCAAGTATTACAAGGAGTGTAATAATATAAGAAAAGAACACTCTGCACTATTTAAGAACCTTCCAGACTCCAAATAAAGTGAATTCACATGTATACATAAAAACACCTTTTTATTCCGGATTAGATTAATCACATAAATCTCTAATTAGTAGATGGAACCACATAAAATTCTTAATCTAATAAAAAGCTATCATATGCATATATAAATTTAACAACTCTAATTAATTCTTATTTTCAAAAGCCGGCTTTCTATATGCACCTAAAATAAAATATGGATCAGCTCTCATGCGTATATAATAACCACAATATGTGCAATAGGGGATATACTTATTAATTGATGTGCAAATCAGTATTCTCAGATTGTCCACTAACTGCTTGTAGAGAGACGGAATAATCAGATGTAGTAATCACCGCTTGTTGTTACAAAGTCTCAAAACGGCTCCTTGTGTTATTACACTGAACACTCGTTGTTACAAAGTCTCAAGCAATTCCTTTTGCATAGATAATAGTAACAGTTCCTGATTGCCTAATCAGGCTGGCTAAATGGTAAAAACTATCACCCTCCGTCTTACACGTAGACGGATCTAGCTGGAGATACACTGCACTGCCGGTCAGGTGCGGCTAGGGAGCTCCGGACGTCTCCGGCCCCCAACGTATGAAATGCCGCTGCAGTCCCAAATGAAGCCGCTGATGTAATTTCGCTGGCGTCCGGCGTGGTGCAGTGATTCTTAGGTGATAACCGCAATGAATGATATTGTCATCAGATGTCCCTTCTTTCCTCTGGAATATTTATTAAAAGATGAGATGAGACATTGGTGGGACAGTGTGTCCCTCAAAAAATATTTATCCACTAAACAGATTCCACGTGGGCTAAGACTTATTAAGTCACTAGCCATTCAGGATGACTCCAAACTCATTGAAAGTTGGAATCATACACTTGATGACTGTTCATTTACATTGATAGAATTGCTAATCCAGTATAGAGAAAGAAAAGTAGCAGAAATAGGAGTCAAAATAGAAGAAGTGAAAAATACACTCATTCAATATAAAGATCTACCTTGCTTTAGTGAAAGAGATAGGCTTACCAACAAACGAGTAGAAACATACGAACAAGAAATATTAGACATTAAGAGTAGGAAACTAGCCAGAGATAGACAAGATTATCAAGATAATCAAGTAAGGACTTATCATAAGAAGACACGCACATGGAGGAGTTCGAATAAGAATACTCCACAATTTAAGAAAACCGTTGGTATGGATAGAGAATATAAGACCACAGACGATGTCAGGTGTAGAGAGGGGAGGAAAAGAGAAAGATTTCACAATGGGAATACTAGTTATCAACAGACAACACCTAGAAACCATTATAGAGAGGGAGTAAATGAGGAACATGATTCCCTTGGAAAGAGATCAGGCCCCTACAGAACTTTTAGAAATAGGACTTTTTTAGAAGAGAGCCGCCCCCTAGATCAGTTTCACCACAAAAACAGGTTTGCACCCATATCAGTGGGAACCCCGAAAAGATGAAGAGACATAGAGGAAGAAGAGGAGGAAGGAAATTACATAAGAAAACCGAGAATTCAATAGATCAGGACAATATTTTTAATCTAACAGATAAAACTCTTACAAAGGATCAGATTTCTTTACTTAAAAAGGGACTTAATTTTGTTCCATCTAAGAATCCTAATAATTTTGATCTGTTTGTAGAGTTGAATCATTTTGTTAGAAATCTGTGTAGAAAGAGACATTTTGCATTAAAAAGATTGAAGGAAAAAGATGATATATCCCCTGTGTTGTTTGACACATTGGATATAGAATCACTATTGACACTTGAGAACCTATGGGAAGAGAATCATGTAGAACTAGGACAGGAAAAGACTAAAATATTTGATATAGGACTTCAGGGATCCAATTTGGGCCCAAGAAATCACTTCGGGGAAAAAACTAATTTTTATCCTACTATTTAAAAGTCAGGGACTATATTGTATTTTTACAAGAAGACCATGGAGGATTTCAAGACCATATGTAGTAGAAAAACCTATGGGTCTAATTTGTCTAGAAATGAAATGAAAGCATTGAAAGAACTAGAAAGAGACCACTCCCTAGTCATTCGGAATGCAGATAAAGGGTGGGGGTCGTCCTTTTAATGAGGGATGCATATATTAGGGAAGCATATTCACAGTTAGAAGACCCTCAATTCTATAGAAAATTGCCTGGGGATCCATCAATAGGATTTCAGATTCAGTATACACATCTATTGGACCAAGCCCTCGGAGGAGGTGTAATCAGTAAGGATGAATATTCCTTTTTATATAGTAAATATCCCGTAACACCTATTTTTTATCACATCCCAAAAATTCACAAGTCACTCACGTCACCACCTTGTCGCCCTATTATTTCTGGTATTGGGTCACTCACGTCTAATTTATCACAGTTTATTGATCACTTTCTACAGAAATATGTTATCACTTTGAAATCTTATATCCGTGACACAACACAGTTGCTTAATTATATTAATAGTATAGAATGGAAATCACACTATTCTTTCCTTTCATTAGATGTACAAGCATTATATACCCATATGCCCCATGAAGGGGGGGGGGGGTACAGAAAATTAAGGAATTTTTAGACACGGATGGTGAGGTTTCAGTGGAATTTAACACATTCCTACTAGAATCTATTATGTTTATTTTGACGCACAATTATTTTATTTTTGAGGACACATTTTTTCTTCAGGTGTTGGGTACGGCCATGGGCACTAGGTACGCACCTAGCTTTGCGTACCTTTATATGGGCGCATTTGAAGATCGATATATTTGGAATGGACCGTTTGGCGTGAACCTAGTGTACTATGGCCGTTATATTGATGATTTATTTATTATTTGGAATGGGGATGAGCACACTGCACTTCAGTTCGTCGCCTTTTTGAATCAGAACACGTTTAATTTGAAGTTCACGCACAATTTTAGCACTAGTTCAGTTAATTTTTTAGATCTGATCATCTCCTCCGAGGGCAACGGTCTTATGACGGAAAACTATAGGAAACAGGTTGATACAAACAGTTTCCTACATTATACCAGCTGCCACTATAAACCATGGCTGAAAAATGTACCATTCAGTCAGTTTAGCAGACTTCGTCACAACTGTTCCAAAATGGAATACTTTATACCTCAGGCAGAGAAAATGTATGATGACTTCGTATGTAGGGGATACCCGGTCCCCATCTTGGAGTCAGCATATGAGAAGGTTCTTAATGGGGATAGAAAGACATTGTTAAAATATAAAAACAAAAGTAAAAATAATAGTAGAAGTAAATGGTTCTTTAAGGGGACACAAGGAAATGGGAATTGGGACCATGAAGGTACTATGGTGTATGTTTCCAAATATAATAATCAATCTAATCAAGTTAAAAAAAGTTTTGAAATCAAATTATGGGATTTTACAGCAAGATAAAATATTACAATCTGTCTTGAATCCCCAACTAAAAGTGGTATTCAAGAAAAATACCAGCCTTAAGAGTACATTGGCACCTAGCATGCTGAGGAAAAATAATGGGTTGAATCAGAGGAGAGGGGGCGGACCCAGTTGGCTACATGAACCACTAAAGGGATGTTTCAAATGTGGTAAGACTAGGTGTCTTACATGTGGATACATTCAGAACAAAACAAAAGAAATAGTCTCCTTTAACACAAAAGAGAAATTTCCTATACAAGAGTTCATCAACTGTGATAGCACATATTGTATATATGTTCTACAGTGCCCGTGTGGGCTACAATATGTAGGTCGAACCACGCGGGCTCTGAAGAATAGATTCAGAGAACATAGGTTAAACATACTGAAGAAATATCCCTATCATAGCATTTCAAAACACTGTGCGGAAGTACATGGAGGTAGAGCTGATTGTATTAGTATGGTAGGAGTTCAACAGATCAAGAAGACATCTAGGGGAGGCGACAGATTTAGGAATCTTTGTAGTAAGGAAGTCTTATGGATGCATAAACTCCAAACCATGTTTCCATTAGGGTTAAATGAAACTATGGACTTTGAGTCCTTTGCCTGAAGTAAAAGATGTTTAGCAACGGACAATAAGGAAGCTGGGGTGTTGATAGTCCAAAGGACACTGGTTGCGGCATAACAGTACCTCTGGATAATGTAAAGAATTTAATTTACTCCACTATGTCCACTCGTTTATTATCTTTCTTCAAATATTTGTATTCTTATATGTGTTATCTGTTAGCTATATGGGGTAGAGTCAGTAGAACAATTAAGGTCACACTTTGAGATTACTTTTATTTTGGCTGAGGAGCATGTGGTGTAGGGGTTAGGGAATCGGTTACTGCACATCAAGTCTCAGGTTCAAATCTCAGGCTGACTGTGAGAAAATTAGAGAGAGAGACAAGTTGAGGCACTATATATGAAGGCAACTATTTTTCTTTTCTTCCCCCTTTTCTTTTTTTTTCTTCTTTTCTCTGTATAAGCCTATATGAAGGTTATTGTTATATATTTATATAAAGGACAAAAAAGTCAGCTTATTTTCGGTAGGTGAGAAAAAAGTCTGAAGCCTGGATGATTGAATTGAAATCCGTCTATTGATAATAAATGAATAAATATTGATATTAATCGTTGATGCAATTATATACCTAGAATCTGATTTTGGGGGGATAGTTTGTGATAGGAGTGAGAGAATGTGGATAATATAGCAGGAAACGAAGTATGTAATTCAACTGAAGATTTAGTGGTGTAGAGGTTAGAGAGACGGTTTAACATACATGCGGTCCCGGGTTCGGAGCTCAGGCGGGGTAGAAAGGAGAATAGAGAGGCTGAAAATATGTTTGTTCACTTATATATATATATATAATTTTACTGATTAAATATCTATTTACTCTTCAGGATTAAGGCCTTTAAAAGATATTAAAATATAGGAGTTACAATAATGGTTATAATGGGAGCCATAAGTCTGGGACCGAGGCCGAGTCCGTATGTTTGCTGAGTAAAGCAAATAAACAGCTTATTGTTATTTTTATAGATTTTTATCGTTGACTACCTATTAGTTTTAATTAATAAATATATATACATATATATGGATCACAAGTTTATTATTGAATGTGGTGAATAATGAATATCCATACAAAAGATTCAGCTCTGTGGATGGGGGATAAGGACTGTTAATTACAACCAAAAGGTGGATCAGACATGAAACAAATGGTGAGAGAAACCACTAACAGGTGTGCAAAATAGAGAGACCAATAGGAAAATCGGAGTAGGTATAAAAGGAGTCATCAGTTGCTACCACAATTACTCTATGAGGAAGCTCCAGTGACGAGCGAAACTAGTCAGAGGAAAGAAGGGACATCTGATGACAATATCATTCATTGCGGTTATCACCTAAGAATCACTGCACCACGCCGGACACCAGCGAAATTACATCAGCGGTTTCATTTGGGACTGCAGCGGCATTTCATACGTTGGGGGCCGGAGACGTCCGGAGCTCCCTAGCCGCACCTGACCAGCAGTGCAGTGTATCTCCAGCTGGATCCGTCTACGTGTAAGACGGAGGGTGAGAGTTTTTACCATTTAGCCAGCCTGATTAGGCAATCAGGAACTGTTACTATTATCTATGCAAAAGGAATTGCTTGAGACTTTGTAACAACGAGTGTTCAGTGTAATAACACAAGGAGCCGTTTTGAGACTTTGTAACAACAAGCGGTGATTACTACATCTGATTATTCCGTCTCTCTACAAGCAGTTAGTGGACAATCTGAGAATACTGATTTGCACATCAATTAATAAGTATATCCCCTATTGCACATATTGTGGTTATTATATACGCATGAGAGCTGATCCATATTTTATTTTAGGTGCATATAGAAAGCCGGCTTTTGAAAATAAGAATTAATTAGAGTTGTTAAATTTATATATGCATATGATAGCTTTTTTTATTAGATTAAAATTTTATGTGGTTCCATCTACTAATTAGAGATTTATGTGATTAATCTAATCCGGAATAAAAAGGTGTTTTTATGTATACATGTAAATTCACTTTATTTGGAGTCTGGAAGGTTCTTAAATAGCGCAGAGTGTTCTTTTCTTATATTGTCTAGCTGGTAATTCCCCTTTCTTAAAGGGGAACCACTGATTTTGTGCTTACACTAGCACAATTAACATTCATCAGCTGATTAATATCTGTATTCCTATTAACTATTAAGGTTTGTTTTAGAACAAATATAAAATGTAAAATTTAGTACTAGCGCCGTGAGACATTCTTGTATGAAGGAGTGTAATAAGAAATGCAAAAAAGCAATAAGAGCAGCTAAAATTGAAAATGAAAAGCAAATCGCTATAGAGAGTAAAACCAATCCTAAAAAGTTTTTTAAATACATAAACGAAAAAAAGGTTAAAAAAGGAGAAAATAGGTCAATTAAAAGATGAATTAGGAGAATTGATAAATGATGACGAAATAAAAGCGGAAATACTGGACAAATTATTTTCTTTTCATCAGTATTCACCAGTGAAGAACTGATGGTGGGAGTAGAGCATAACAATTGTGACAGTAATGATTCATGATTAGATACTTGTTTAAGCGAAGATGTAGTCCGGGAGAGATTAAGCAAAATTAAGATTAATAAATCACCTGGTCCTGATGGACTTCACCCGAGGGTTCTTATGGAGCTTAGTTCACAACTAGCACAACCCCTATACTTGATTTTCAATAGTTCAATTCGATCAGGCATGGTACCGAAGGATTGGCGTACAGCTGAGGTAGTGCCATTATTTAAAAAGGGATCCAAAAATCTTCCGGGAAACTACAGACCAGTTAGTTTAACATCTATAGTGGGGAAAATATTGGAAAGAATTCTAAGGGACGGAATACAGGAGTATCTACAGTCCACTAGGATTATTAGCAAGAACCAGCATGGGTTTGTAAGGGACAGTTCATGTCAGACTAACTTAATTAGCTTCTACGAGGCAGTGAGCAATAATCTTGATCAAGGAAAAGCAGTGGATGTGGTCTTCCTAGATTTACAAAAGCCTTCGATACAGTTCCTCACAGGAGATTGATGATCAAATTAAAGGAGCTTGGCCTAGGAAAAACTATTTGCACATGGATAAGCAGCTGGTTGGATAGCAGGGTACAGCGAGTAGTGGTCAACGGGAAGTCCTCAACCTGGTCCCCAGTAGTCAGCGGGATACCACAAGGGTCCGTACTCGGACCACTACTGTTCAACATATTTATCAATGACCTAGAAATAGGCCTGGAAAGCACAGTGTCAATCTTTGCAGATGATACTAAACTGTGTAAGGTAATTAATTCAGAATTGGATGTGGAGTCCTTTCAGAATGATCTATCTAAACTTGAACTCTGGGCGTCTAAATCGAAAATGAGGTTCAATACAGACAAATGCAAGGTTATGCATTTTGGGACTAAAAACAAACTTGAATCCTACATATTAAATGGGGAACGCCTAGGGGAGACAGAGTTGGATAAATATTTGGGGGTATTCATTGATAATAGGCTTAATAACCATACACAATGTCAAAACGCAGTAAAGAAGGCAAGTAAGGTGCTAGCGTGCATAAAAAGGGGAATTGAGACAAGGGACTCGGATGTAATCATGCCGCTGTATAAGGCATTGGTACGTCCGCACCTGGAATATTGTGTTCAGTTTTGGGCACCATTGTAAAAAAAAGACATCAGTGAACTCGAAAGTGTTCAAAGGCGAGCCACTAAATTGATTAAAGGCCTAGAAGGACTGGACTATAAGGAAAGACTTACTAGGCTGAATATGTATACACTAGAAAAGAGGCGCCTAAGAGGAGATATTATTAATATCTTCAAATATGTAAAGGGACATCACAAAGAGTTATCAGAGGAATTATTTATTAAAAGAACACAGTTTAGGACACGTGGGCACTCACTGCGACTGGAGGAGAGAAAGTTCCGAACGCAACGGAGGAAAGGGTTCTTCACTGTTAGGGCAATCAGGATGTGGAATTCCCTGCCAGGGAAGGTGGTAATAGCGGACTCTGTAATTGGATTTAAAAAAGGAATGGATACATTTCTTAATGAAAAAGCTATCCAAGGTTATAATACTTAAAATATCAACGTGGTTAATCCGGGGGTAACATGAGTTATAGTAGCTAACTAGTCATAAAACACTATTCAGCAAGTATGTAGAATCATCACAACTTAAAACAGGTTGAACACGATGAGCAATTTGCCTCTATTCAACCTTAAATACTATGTTACTATAAACTACACCTCCCAGTAGCCGCTGCTGCATGCTGTGATCATTACTGGGCATCCCTGCTGGTGAGGAACTACACAGGGGTGGGGGGATTGCTGCTGCCTCTAAAAGTGAATCTACCTACTGCCTGCGGGTGGCACCTCTGGACGGTGCACCTCCTCAGGTGGCGCCCCTGGCGAGTGCGATCCTGGTCAATAGGAAGATATCACCTGGGTGGGATGTCCTTAAGAAAGATTATAGGGACCTAGGCCAAAAATTAAAGGCAAGGACATCTAAGGTAATATTCTCTGAAATATTACCTGTGCCACACGCTAGTCCAGGAAGGCAGAGGGAGATTAGGGAGGTAAATGTGTGGCTCAGGGACTGGTGTAGTAAAGACGGGTTTGTGTTCTTAGAACACTGGGCGGACTTCTCAGTCAGGCGCCATCTTTTTTGCCACAATGGATTGCACCTGAATGAGAAGGGGGCAGTGGTGCTGGGGGGAAGGATGGTTAGAAGGTTGGAGGAGAATTTAAACTAGGTGCCTGGGGGGAGGGATTAGAAAGAATTAGTGGGACAACTAGAGAGCGAAGAATAGGGGGATGGATAAAGTATAATGGGGGTGGAGAGGGGGGAAGGAGAAAAATAGTCAGCAATGGTAATTCAAGGTAAGGTGGAGATAACGTAGAGTCATTATGGGTTGAGATTTCGAGTGGGGGTAAAGATACAAAAAATAATTTTAATAGATACATACGATGAACCGTCAGATATCAGTGTGTCTGACGAATTACTACTCTTGCAGCAAATCGAAAAAGCAGCAAGAATGGGGGCGTTATTATTGTTGGGAACTTTAATTACCCGGACATAAACTGGAACACCGAAACAGTAAATACAGCTAGGGGTAACAGGTTCTTAAACATGCTAAAAGATCATTACTTGTCCCAGGTAATTGTGGAACCAACTAGACAAAGGGCTATACTGGACCTAGTACTAACTAATAATGAGGAAATAATAACAAATACTAAAGTAGGGGAGACCCTAGGAAACAGCGATCACAATATGATCACATTCGATGTCTGCTTCCAAAAACAAGAATATAAGGGTTTAACTAAGACTTTTAACTTTAGGAAAGCTTATTTCATATTGCTGAAACAATCAATGAAGGACATCAATTGGGAAATTGTATTTCATGGTTAGAATACTGCTGAAATGTGGGACACTTTTACAACTGCGCTCATTAAGTACACTTATTTGTATATTCCTAAAGTCAACAAAAACAGGAGTAGGAAATTCAAACCGATGTGGCTTAATAAGAAAGTCAAGGAACAAATGGATAAAAATAGGTGTGCTTTCAAAGCATTTAAGTCTGCCGGAATGGTGGAATCATTCCAGTTCTACAAGGAATGTAACAAAAAATGCAAAAAATCAATCAGAGCAGCTAAAATAGAAAACGAAATACAAATCACAAGGGAGAGTAAAACAAACCCCAAAAAGTTCTTTAAGTATATAAATAGTAAAAGGTTAAAAAGGGAGAATATTGGGCCTTTAAAGGGCGAGTTGGATGTCTTGAGTAATGATGATAAGAAAAAAGCGGAGTTATTTAATAAATTCTTCATCAGTATTCACGAAAGAGGACAGGTTGACGAGAGTAGAACATAACATAAACTATAATAATGACCCGTTTAACTTGGTTAAATGAGGGAGTAGTCCGGGAGAGACTAAGTAAAATTAAGATAAATAAATCTCCTGGGCCGGATGGACTCCACCCCAGGGTTCTTATGGAAATTAACGTAGAGCTATCGAGACCTCTATATTTGATTTTCAGCGAGTCAATTAGGTCAGAAATGATACCAAAGGACTA